>NW_023494791.1:28277214-28877214 GCF_904425465.1 Colossoma macropomum | reverse complement strand
ACATCTTCTAATAGCAATAATGTGTTTTGTGGTTGTACATTTTGGGCATCTCTTTATTTTTTGCACAAAAAAAAATAAAATCACAGACGGCTCTTTGCATATATTTTACACAATGACAGCATTTCAAAGTGTCCATGATAAGAAAATGTTTGTTAAGAAAACATCACAGCATACTATTTTATAGAATATTAGCAAGTCTAAACAGAGCTATTGTGTTTTTTAAAAAAAGCATGCTGGCCTTCTTCCATAACTGACATCACTGACAACTACTCTACTTTTGTTGACTAACCTTTGCAGCCATACTAATTATACTTTTACCATATACAGGGCTGAACAATTTGGGCAAATTATCTAATTACTGACTTATGATTTACTGACAAATATTGTGATTTAAATTGTGACTGTTCTAGGTGCGTTGTTTTTTTTGGTGAAAAAGACCAAAAACCTCTCAACATAATGCACTAGACTGCTAGTTATTTGTCGTTTTGAGGTCACAGCACCTGGGTGTTAGGTTGCTTCTGGTTTAGGTTACCTTTCCCCATGTAAAATTTGCTAAGAGAACATGGTTTGATAATGTGGGCTAAAATTAACATTGCTGCTTTTGCGATTTGAGAACTGCACTCTTTCAAATTGCGTTTTTGATATAAAAACAATTAACCTTTCAGCCCTAATTCTATCTATGCATTTTAGATCTTACTACAGTTTTCAGCACACCACATTTGCAATTTATAAACAACCCTTTCTTATTCCACTACTGTAATGGAGCAGGAGACACAAACTTATTGTAAAAAGATTATGAAGGTAGTACAGGACTGACATAATAAAAGGAAAGCTTGCAGAACTGAAGCTTACAGCTGGTTTACCTTTGAGAGAGATTTTAAAGCGCGGACAGCATCTCTGCGGTCCTCCAGCAGGGTGGACGAGGCCACACGGTCGCATAGCTTCTGGATCTGCAGAAAGACAAGTGGACAGAAATACAATTAACTTCATTAAAGGAACGAATACTAAAATTCAACATAAGACCAAGCAGACAACTTAACGCATTTGATCACTTCTTTCTATTGTAATACTGAAAGCATGCTCAATCCCAAACAGACTAAACAGCACACATAGCAAATACATTTGCTGGTAGATCGTATTTCTATGGCTTAAACAGTACATGTGCCGCTGCTCTCGTCAGCCATTACCAGCAGGTGCTGAACGGAGCAGCTGCAAGGCAATGACTCTACAATTCAGGAAAAAAAAAACAGATTCATTTTTTAAAACACCAGACAGTAGATACCATCCAAGATCGCTGACAGGGCTAAAATGCTATAATTACAGATAGAGAAGCATCTCTCAGCTCCACCCACCTAAAGAAATGCTAAACGTCAATGTTGTTGTGGTTGGCATGTGATAGGTCACATTTTAATATTACTTTAATGTGTCATTACTTTTAATAGCATATTACTATAACATCACACTATTTTAAACACTACATTTCTTAAATGTCATTACCTTTTTTTTAATTCATATAATTTTATTGTCCACACTATTTTAATAGTAAATTATTTTATTGTCCAAATCACTGTAATCATTAATGATCTAGCATCCACATTACTTTACTGGCAAACGGACGTGGACTTTATGTCCACATTACTTTAACGTTATATTATGGGCATTAATTGAACATTTCATTGTCTTCACTTTCACAGGTTAGTAAACCTACAATCTGGAGAATCTGACACTTTAACCCACACAGGACGAATGGCAACAACGTCACTGTCTAACAGCAAACCCTTGACTTTAAAGCCCAAAGATATTCCAATAACACATTAAAACATTATTTATACTAATTATATGAATACTCTAATATTTGGGAGCTAATATTTACTGATAAACACAGGCAGCAGCATTAGCATTAGCCTTAGCATTAGCTTACAGTTTCCACTCCAGAAGGCTGCGCTCCGGCCTGCTGGCCTCCTATCACTCCTCTGAAGAAATTCATCCTTTTTATTAATCCTCCTCTTCGTCACCAGCCCAAAATAACACTTTTAAAGACGTCTTTTCTGTTATTTTCTCCTCTTTACGCTCCTTATGAGCCGCAGAGCTGCTTCCTACAGCACCGCCTTGCGCATGCGCGGAGACGTGGCGCTACGTGGCTGGACGGCGCGCACGCGCGGATTTCTTAAAGGGCCAGAGTCACAAGGAGAGTAGAATTGTCTGTATGTAGAATAATTTACACATTAATTAAATTACACACATTAGACAGGTAAGGCAATAGAAAAGACAGAGCACACAAAAATATATGTATCTTTAAGGTTTCTTTAGTAAAAACTGTGGTTCCATTTTCGAAAAGATTCTATATAGAACCATATATACAGTACAACACATTCTCCATCAATCTGAGGAAGCTTTTCACCATACAAAGAACCATTTAAGCATGAAATGGTTCTATATAGAACTCATGGTTCTAAATAGAACCATTCCCATTACTAAAGAATCATTGAAGAACCACTGTGTAGCTACAGTGCATGAGTATGCATATTTGCACGAGTGTTCAAAAGTTTGGAACGTTTTCAACAATATAAAAGTAATTTGACTAAAGACAAGTGCATAAAATTATTCTAATATGCTGGTCTTGTCCATCTTCACAGCTTTTAAATAATTAGTTGGACACTAGAAAGCTGTATATCAAAAATAAAGACATATTCAGAATAACAAACAGAGCTGTAGATCTTAAAATGACTGAGACAGCTGGAGAACATTGAGAATGAAATATAATACGATTCATCATATTTCAAAAGTGGAGGTCAAATCTCAGTCAACTTGATAAACAAATTCAGGTACACAATTGTAAAAGTGTATTGTTTCGCTTCTTGTTTACAGACTTCTTAAAATATTGAATTAAACATCTAATAATACCTTTTGGAGAATAGTTTGCAATATTTCAACCTACATTGTATAAATTATTTTAGCATATAAAATAAAAAAATACGATTAACATGGCAAGTGATTACAAACATTTTAACTGTAGTTTATATGGTACATGTCCAAACGTATCCAGACAGTACCTCTATATAGTGAATTCAGCTACTTTAAAGTGCACTCATTGCTGACACAGGTCTTCAATTGTGCACACACAGGTTATCTTTATTATAAAGCATTCTCAATATAATGAGATGCTCAGGAGCAGCTGCATTTGAGCCTGAGGTCATCACACCCAAAGCCAAGCATCAGCCAGAGTCAAGCCCAACCCTGGGCTGTGGAGCAGTGAAACCAGTGTTCTCTGGACTGATGCTCTGACTGATTCATCTTCAGCACCTGGCCTTAATAATGCTTTTGTGGCTGAATGCAATCAAATCCCCACAACAATGTTTCAACATCTAGTGTGAAGTCTTCTAAGAACAGTAGAGGCCGTTGCAGCAGCAAAAGGTGACACCCTATGAATCCTCTTTATTTCAGAAGAAATGCTAGAAGGACAGCAGTGGTTGTATTTATCTAGGTTTATTTTATGTCATTAGCAAGATTGAGGGAGGAGTCTGTCCTGGATTTTTACAATTAATGTCATGAACAATTAATTGTTGTGGCATTTGTAGGTATTAATGTCAATGTTTTTTTTTCAGCTGAAAAAAATCACTATTATTATTTAATTTTTACTTTATTTAGTTGAAAAACATGTTGATTTTAACTAAATAAAGTCAGAGTTTTGTTGGTATAAAGTAAGCATTGCACCTCTTTCTTCATAAGACTGTTTTTCATTTTTAGTTGCACCTCACTTACATATGGTTGAAGCACTTTTCCTTGATCTTGGACTATTATTTAACATTTAAAAAGCTTATTTACTTTAGGAATGTTACTGCTCCAGAATCTAAACCATTTGTTCTACAGGCTGTTCTACAGGCTGCTGTTGTCAGACAGTACCTGAAAAAGAACTATTTGGCATTCAGCCCACATGGTGTCTAATCTTTTCCTGGGGCCACAGTGATCCCATCCGTCTAAACACACACACAGACACACGCACACATACACATGCACACACACACACACACACACACACACACACACACACACACACACACACTAATAATCTGGTGTGTTTGGATTCTGGACAGGGCCTAAATGACTCAGAGCATTATTAGGTGACCAGTCTCTGTAAGCTTGTAGAGTCACACAGAGATTTCAAAATAACATTGGAAAATCTGGAAAACAGGCATGTGCACAGATACACATACATTAAGTTCAAAACAGGCTAAGCCTATCAGCTGTTGATAGCCATAAGCCAACGACTATAGAAATCAGTTCTGGCCTGTTTTGAGTCTGAAGTCAAATCCATGAACACATTTATATACGACTATCAATTCAGTCAATAGCAGGTTAGCCTGTTTCATTTAGCCTACTGCAGTTTAGCCCTGCCCACTCAGCCTACAACAGTTTGGCCCAGCCCATTTAGCCCACAGCAGTTTAGTGCCGCCCATTCAGCCTACAGCAGTTTAGCTCCACATATTCAGCCTACAGCAGCTTAGCCCTACCCTTTAGTGTCGCCCTGCTTCGTTCCTTTGAAGAAACATGGAGTGTTTTTACTGATAACAGTCTGTAGCACAGTTATTGGAGAGGAAGATAAAACATTGTAATCCATAAATCCTGAAGTTTAGTTTTTCAGCCCTGAAGATTCAGTCTCAACTTAACAGTTTGATCCATTTCAGCCCAGACTTTCCAAATGAGATATGATTCAAGGCAACCAATTAGAGCAGAGGTAATTTACATGCCAGTCTTGAAGGCACAGTAACAAAAACAGCCTGTTTACTTCTAAGGCCTAAACATATATGCACACTTTTTAATTATCAATATGTACTTTATTTAAATTCAGTATGGTGTTCAAAGTCTAAACTCAGCCAACTTTTACCTAATTTACAACCCAAATGCCAAAAAAGCTGGGACAGTGGGTGAAATGCTAATAAAAACTGAAAGCAGTTATTAGTAAATTCTGTATTACGTTGAAAACACTACAAAAACGTTTTACTTTATGAACTTCAATTTTATCTGTAAACATATGCTTATTCCAAATATGATATGATACCTGTAGCTTTCCAAAAAAGCTAGGAGAGGAGTATGTTTACCACTGTGTTACATCAGTTTTAACAAGACTCAGTAAATGATTGGGGACTGAAGACACCAATTGATGCCATTCTTCTGTTATACAGTACTTCAGCTGTGAAACCATACAGGGCCTTTGTTGTCATATTTTATTTTATTATTTTATTATTATTAATAAGACACACATTTTTAATGGGAATATTAGACTGCACTGCAGATGTGTAGGTTACCCAGTAATAATCCTCCCCATATCATGACAGACCCTGGCTTTTAAACTTTGTTTTAATAACAATCTGGATGGTCATTTTTTTCTTTGGCCCAGAGAACACTACGCCCAGGATTTCCATATAACATGTCAGACCACAAAACATGTTTACACTGTTTACACTATCAGTCCATTTCAGATGAGCTGAAACCCAGAGAAGTTGGCAGCATTTCAAGATGTTGTTGACATATGACTTCTGCTGTGCGTAGTACAGTCTTAACATGTATTTGTGAATGCAGCAATGAACAATGTTTATGGACAATGGTTCATCAAAGTTTTACCATCCCATGTGGTGATATTCATCACAGAAACATGCCAGTTTTTAATATATTGCCATCTGGGTGATCAAAGGTCTCAGATTCATTTGTGCTTTTCAGTTTTTTTCCTTTACGCAGAAATTTCTCTTGATTCCCAGAATCTGTTAATGATATTACACACTCTAGAGGGAGAAAAACCTAAAAAATTTTTTTGAACAGTTGGATTTTTTGCTGACAGAAGTGACAAACTTCAACCCATCCTTGCTCAAGCATGATTGCAGCAATCAGAATGAGTGTATATTTACAAAAAGCAATGAATTTGTTGAGGTAAAATACTACATATCTTGTCTTTGTACTGTTTTTTTTTTTTTCAAATGCAGGTCAAAGTAGATTTATAAATCACTGTTTTCAGTTTTTATTTGCAGTTTATCTACTGTCCCAACTTTTTTGGAACTGGGAATTGTATGATGTATTTTCTGCTCTGTTGCTTATGAAACCTGCCCAAATGTAAAATGTATTTTTTTTATAAGTCAGCCTGTAATTACAAATGTTTTAACGCTGCACCTGAGCTCCAAGCAAAGAATCAGCTGGATCTTCAGGATTGTGATTATATTTAATTACACGGCGGTGAGACGGACTGTGCTTAAGTAAAGCTGGACTTTTTGTCTGAGTGTTTTTCCAGCATGGCTGTCTCGCTGACTGCAGTGTTCGCTTTGCTTCTCCTGCTAGTATCACCAGTGCAATGCCAAGGTAAGGCAGATTACATCCCAGAACTTTCTAATTGGACCTATACCGATGATACAGTGCATACTTTTAGCAGACTAATTAGTATGTTAATTTGTGCAGTCAGTGTTTATTTCTTATGTGTGATTGACAAGTAAACAGAATTTTACATTTTTTAATTGTTTGATATTTAATTGTTTAGTTAGAATTAATTGCTTCTATATGTAATATTTTCTCTGATGTTTCAGTCTGCTTTATTGTCAAAGAGACTGACATGTAAACTGAATTTTCAACTTTAATTATTTTTTATTAATATTTTCATTCCTTTTTTCTCTTTCCCTCTCTTCCAGTTTGCTATCTATTTAAACAATTTAGTTGTTACTATGTTAATCTTAATACGAGGTACCGCTGAGATGAATTCAATGTAGTGATATTTCATTTGGGCACTAATAATTAAGCTAATTCTAATTCCAATTCTGTGCTTGGGTCTGATTCTGAGTTTCGTTATGACTTCGATTTTAACTCTGAATTCTATTTCTTATTCTGGTTCTGAATTCTCATTTTGATTCTGAATTCTAATCTTGAATTTTAATTCTGTTCTAATTCTGATATTCTTTCAGAATCTGACTGATTACAATTATGTTTCTGCTGCTAATTCTGGTTTTGAATTCTGATTCTAATTATAATTCTGACTCTGAACTGTAATTCTGATTCTAAATTCAAATTCTGGTTCTTCCTCTGAATTTTGATTCTTATTCTAAATTTTGCTAAATCATTTTTATTCTAAATTCTCATTCTGATTATAAATAAAAAAAATCTGAATTCTAATTGTGATCATAATTATGGTTTTAAATAATAATTCTGATTCTAATTCTGAAGTCTGATTCTGATTAGGATCCTTTTTCTGAAGTGTAATTATGATTCTGAATTCTGATTACTGTTCTTACTCTAAATGTAAAATGTAAAATTTTATTCTTATTCTGAAATCTGATTCATGTGCAGTGTGGTTGTGTGCACATTTGCACAAGCAACAAAACACAAACATCATCATATTAATAATATCAGGCTTCAGCAGCAGACAGGAGGAGTCATTACACAAAACCTGTCTACAGTTATAGATGAGTAATGTTTTGTAATATCAACTGTGAAAATAAAGAAGAATGGTAAAAAAAAAACTTTATTTCAGAACTAGAAAGCAAATTCACTGCATCAGAACATGGAGTGGATCCACTTGGCGCAGATGTACAGGGAGACATGAAGGGTGTGGATGGAGAAAATCTAGTTCCTGCAGGTACGTGTTCAGTCAGCACACAAAACACTAATTTAACATAGAGCTACATGAACAAAAGAACTGAGAATTATGAAATTTGTTACCACAAATAAAGACATTCAGCTGTTGCACAAGGGTGGGCAATTTTTCCTTTAATTATACCCTCATGCCTATTTGTTCTGTCATATTGGTCTTATTCCTATTTGTTTTTGGTTTGCATTATTTTTCTTGTTTATTTCCATTTCTTTTCTTTTGTTTTCATTTTTCTTGTTTATGTCCACTTCTTTTCTTTTGTTTTCATTGTTGCTGTGAAAACTTGAACATTTTAAAGGGTCTATATTATCATTCTAATTATTATTATTATTATTATTATTATTATTATTAAGGCTACTGTAATTACTACTAATATTACTACTGCCTTTATCATTCTCAGCTTTATGGAATAAAGACTGGCCAGGTGCCACAGATGACCTCAGAAAGATGGGTGACCATGAGGAAAGAGCATGTGAGATCATATCAGTCACTGAGGAGCCTGCAGCCACGCCTCAGCCCACAGAAACACCAGCAGGTCCTCACAGCCAGCCTGTTCTCCCGCCAGTACCGGTCATACCACTGATCCCAAACAGCAGATATCCTGTCCTCCTGCCTGGTGGAGGTGCTGTGGTACCAGCGCAGAGTGTTGGAAGCTGGTTTGTCCCTGTAGAAGGCCTTTATCCTCGAGTCCAAGTTCTCCTCTACCCTTCTGGACAGCTACAGTACTATTTAGGCCAGGTTCCACTAACCTATGGAAGAAATCCATGGATTTTAAAGAAACCTCATTTGCCAGCTAACACCAATCCTATACACTCCTTCTGGGGTGTTTCACACAGGAAGCGACGTAAATCGTCAGAAGAGCATGATTAATAAGTGAAATATTATTAATCCTATAGGAACCATATCCACATCGAGCATCTTGATTAATTAAAACAAGGGGGTCATTGCATTTTGCTTAAATAAACAAAGAAATGAAATAAACCTAAACAAAAACTGCATTTGTGCTTTTACATGTTATATGCCACGTGTAGACGTTCTCTGTTATCTAAAAAGTACTATGAATAAATGGCATGAACAGGCCTACAAGAACTATTGAGATCATCAAAGGTCTCCTGACCGACCATCTCAGAATTGCTTAATACCTTTAGGAAAATAAATGTCAGCATGCCCAGTTAGCAAAAACAAAATATACAGATAGTCATGATTACATTACTGTAATTTCTTTTTTTTCTTTTTTTCTGCATGGGAGCAACTTTGGCCCTGAAAATGATTACATCAAGCCTACATTCCAAAGAGATATTGCTCAAATATCTATACCATAAAAGATTTATACCATTAGAAGAGCAAATATAACCCAGTTCCAAAAAAGTTGGGACAGTATGTAAAATGCAAATAAAAACAGCAAGCACTGGAATAGAAGCAATTTAAGACTAGAAATGTTGTTAAATGTTTAGAAAACATTTAGAATCAGAATCAGAATCGCTTTATATCGCCCAATTGTATGACATGCAACACGAAACAGAGCAGACAGCACATATACCATTAACATGTACTAAGGGAAAGTAAAATAAAATAGAATAAATAGAATAAAGAATAAAGAGTACTGATAAAAAAAACACAGCAAACGTGAAAGGAGCTCAGGAGATGTACAAAGAAGGTGTGTGGATATCTGTACGTATGCAGATATGAATGTTTGTACGTATGCAGGTCAAGCACACATGTGCTATTAAAGATACTGTAAAAACTATTATATACAGAATATTACAGAGTGATACAAACATTTGTAAAAATGTTAAACTTTTAAACTTTTACAGTAATGCAAATAAGCATTATGCTACAGGAGAAGTTATATACTTAAAGGAAGGTTTGTTGGTTCAGTTTGAGTTTAAAATGTGAAAAGAGATGATGTAATCATGATTGGGCAGAAAAGGAGCATCAATGAAAAGCCTAGTCCTTGAGCAAGGATGGGTCAAGGCTTGCCACTTTGCCAAAAAATGCCCCATGAGGTATGGTTGAGGTATGTATTAGTTCTGTGTGATTGTATTAGTTTTGTGACTGTATAGTATGGTAGTGTGTCTATTTTATTTCCTTTTATTTCCAAATTTTGTAAAAGAAGGTGCATTTCATACTTTCATTGATATAGTTTGGCTCAACATACGGTATCTTCATATGTAGTACATTTGTTAACTGAAGTGTTCTTTTCAATGATTAAATTGTTTTGTAATAACCCTTGTCAGACATGAACAATATACATTTGAATTATATGGCAGATGTGATTGTCATTTTAGTACCGTATAAATCTATCATAACACAAATACCTAGTTGCCAAATGTATAATGTGAACAACGTGGAAACATAGAGGCCAAAGTTGCTCCAATGCACAAAAATACATATTTTAACCAAGCCATAACATGGCACACATACACCTCTGTATTTTTTATTTTGGTTATTAAATACACCTTAAACCAAATAATTTTCCTAGAAATTGAACGCGTCTAGCATCAATAGTTTTACAATAATTAACTAACTGATCAATGTGTGTGAATGTGTTTTCTGTTATGCACATTTAAGGCAAAAATAAAGGTTTGCTTTTAAAGCCTCTATGTCTCAGACACCAATGAAGATGCAAGCCTAAGATTTGACGCACTACCTATTGGCCACAACAACATTATTGTCAGAAAAAATTGTGTAAATTTGTTGGTTGGGAATGTTTTTTGAGTTCTGATGATTTGTGGTGAATTTACTTTTGAATAAACTACCAAGTAAACATGAAACTAAATAAAATTAGTGTTTTGGCAGTGCATTTATATGTTATCCATCTATTTTAAGTTCTCAGATGATAAACGAGCTACAAATCGAAATTATTGGTGTGTTTGTGTGAATATTTGAACCAAACAATTGTAGCACTGTCTCTTGCAAGCCCTGTTAGTCTCTGTTGGTCACATGAATGAATAAATTGTTTTAGATAACAGGTCAAAGCAAAAGTGTAATGTATATACTTTTTTCGAAATTTGTATGTTGTAACTGTAACCTAATTAACCTCTGGGAGCCCCTGGATGTCTCAACATTAAAATTCTGGGGGGTCCCTGAAAATACACCCACAGTCAGTGAGTTTTTTGTCTTTGGTAATCTTAATGAACTACAAATGCAGCACTGGTCTGCCTCAGGGTGGCGCTGTAGCAAATTGGTTCACCCAGTTGGTCCTACATAGCCTAGCAACTGTTACTATGCCCAGTAGGGGTGCGGGAAAAACTTGATTCTTAGATGCATCGCGATGCGGACGTGAACGATTCTGAATCGATTCATAAATGTCAAAAATCGATTTTCTAAATATTTAATTTATAACGTAATGTTGACGGAACGCAAAAGGCGGAACTGGAAGTGCGGAAGTGTAGCTCCCGGACAGTCTATGGCGGCACATAACAAAAACACAACTGGATGAGCTAACCTAGAAATCCGACCGACAGCCTCTGCATTAAAAGCCAGGTTAGATCAGGAGTCACAACCCAAATGTTAAGAAGAGACATTTTGCCTTTCAACAAAGTCAAACCATTTTGGGAGCCACTACATTTAATGTCGTAGTATGGGCTAAAAATATAAACGAGAGCGCAGATTTACTTTGCGCTGCTTTAAGCTTCAGCTACAGCCGCTTTCCTTCCATCTCCGCCAGAAAACCTTTCTTCAAAACTAGAAGAATTTCTTGTAAAATGTCTCAGTATCCGGCTGTTTTACGAGGCTGAAGTCGCTTCTCGTTCTAATTTTCCCGTTCCACCTTAAATTCTGCCTTAGGCGCCGAATGTAACAAATGCGGTACCATTTAAGGTGGAACGGGAAAATTCGAAAGAGAAGCGAGTTCATTTTCGAAACTTTTTAGAGAAAGACAGTCTCTCGTTGCAGATTTAACCAACCGCGCTGCTTATAAATGCGAATAAGTCCTCCAAATGTTCGTCTTAATCTCTGTTTTTTTCGTTCGCTACTGGCGAGGCCAGACCTCAGCGCTATGTGACCTGCTGTCTGCTGTCTGTTCTCAGTCGTTGAGAACCAGGGCTTTCGCTATGCTGCACACTTTGGAGCCGAGATTCAGCGTCCAGTCTCGAAAATACCCCCGAAAATACTACCAAGTCTTCAGACAGTAGGAAGATAGAAATCCTGTATAGAGAAAAAGATGCATCGAGATGCATTGATAATCATTTTATAATCGCATCGCAGCCCTCTGAATCATAATCAAATCGAATCGTGAGGTGCCTAAAGATTCCCACCCCTAATGCCCAGACATCCCTGAAAAACTTGTGCCCTAGCATATTTGTAAATCTGAAAACTTGCTCAGTTTCCCGAGATATTGGTGGAAAGAGTGAATTGTTACTCATTTCTCAAACTGAAGACGAAAGAGGACGTGTCAGATCGCAATAAATGTGTGGAGGAGCACATTACCAAACTAGAAAAGAGCTTTTTCAGAAGAAGGATTGTTAAACCAAACATTTTGCTGCCATTGAAGCTAGTATCAAGGTTGCTATGGTGAGTGAACAGCCAGCCAGCGCTGGTTTAGCGAGTGAACATGGGACCACCTGAATACAAGGGGGTATTTCACACACCGTTCCTTGGTATGAAGATGTGAATATTCATTTCACATTTTTATTTTCCAAACTTTTTACTGTTACAATGTGTTTACAATTCTAACCGATTAACATGGTACCATTGGGTTTGAAGGGAGTAGCACAGAGTCTATTTTTAAATCTTATATTAAGTGTTGAGTCATGTTGCCTGTTGTGGTGAGTTAAACTCCCTCATTTATTCTGAGAGGATCAGTCATGAAGGCTTATAAGCACTGCATTGTATGAACATCAGCACTCCCGAGGTTTGTTTTTGCATTCCAAATGTTCAGGTTTCAAAGTTGAAATACCATATCAGCCCCAAGCAAACTAGATTTAACTTGTTTGTTATTTAATGTTTTCAACATATTCTTAAATGAAAAGTAGAAAAAACTTAAAACAAACCGAACACAAGCACAATAAATTCAGCTGGCAGCCCAACTGCCGAACTGAAGATTGTTTGCATACTCAAAGGAACTGTGGTTGAATCCCACCCATTGCTTCTGGGCTTTATTACAACATCTGAGATAAATCATCATGTACAGATTCATCAAAAACAAGACCATGTATTTGTGCTGAAAGAGCCTGAGGGAGTCCTTTGGATTCATACATACTGCTTACATTAAAAAATGGTTCAGTGAAAAAAAAAAAAACCTAAATGCAAAGACATGTTTGGTGTCTGGCTTGATAAGTTTGGGACCCGAACGTGCCTGTATGCTACTGTTAGTCCACCCTCGGACCATCCAGATTATTGTTTAAAACTAGTTTGCAAATTCCTCAAACAGATTTTGAATGCACATAGTGTTTTATTTTGGAAAATAAACTAAGCCAAATATTACAAGAAATTGAGAGAAAAAATATAATGACTAAGCTAAATGTTTTTGCTGAAAATGTTGTTGCTGACACTGCTAAATTGGTTACAGCTGTATAATTGGCTTTATTTGTGATATTACTGGTAAAATTCACAAAGGATAACAAAAAATGAAGGAAAAATAAGCAAATTGGTCTCATGAGTTGATGTCATTGGTACAAGTGTTTCCATAACAACTTCTCTCCACAAAAACATATCATTCAGAATAACAAAGACATTTTGTACAAAAACAAATCAATATTTTTGAAAACTGGGTGAAAAACAGTATCCTCTTGGCATGTCAACTTTTCTACTTAAATAGCTTTCTAATGAGTTATAGTGGAAAATGAGGGATAAAAAGTGACATTTTGTTTAACACTCTGCTTAATCACCAGTGGGCCGCCCAGAAAATGCAGGGCAAAAAGACAGTGGGCCATCAGCTTTGCTATCAGCTGACCAACAGCAGTCCGCTTAAAACTAAAGGAAGTTCCTGCATAAATGACTAAAAACATGTTTCCTTTTTTGTCTTAGCTGCTCCATTTGACCCCAATTCATTGATTGCTGGCACCCTTTAGTTTTGTGCGGTCATTTTTTTTAAATACTACAATTTCTCTTCCCTTATATAGTTCTCCAGTGTAGGGACTAGTGATTAGTGGCCATTGTTATTCTATGTAAAAGTGCTCTACAGTGCTCCAGTTTAAAGAATAGTATTTAGGAATCATTTTTGTGCCCTGTAGTAGTGTTCTATATAGTGCTACTATGTAGGGAATAGTGATTAGGGGCCATTTCTATTCCATATAATAGTGTTCTATATAGTGCTCCAATATAGGAAATAGTGCTACGGGGCCATTTCTGCTCCCTATAGTGTTCCATATAGTGCTCCAGTGCAGGGAATAGTGATTAGCGACCATTTCTTTTCCCTATAATTGCGTTCTATCTAGCTCTCCAGTATAGGGAATGGTAATTAGGGGCCATTTCTGTGCTCAAATGCAAGGAATGGTCGATTAGTGATAGTGATTCTGTTCAGTGTAATAGTGTTCTACAGAGTGCTCCAGTGTTGAGGATAGTAATTACCATTTCAGTTGCCTACAACAGTGTTCTTTATTGGGCTTTAGTGTGGAGAATTGTGTTAATGCTTTCTATTCCCTATAGTAGTGTTCTGTATAGTGCTCCAGTGTAGGGAACAGCAATCAGGGGCCATTTCTTTTCCCTATAATAGTGTTCTATATAGTGTTTCAATGTGGGGAATAATGACTGAGAGGCCCTTTCCATTCCATATAAGAATGGTTTATGCTGTGCTCCTGATTTTCCAGTGTAGGGAACAGTGATTAGGGGAACATTTCAAACACACTAACAAATTCCTGAGCCCCACAAACAGCTGATAACTGCTTAGAAAACAGGTTGATCTCTGTCCATATCACTGGACTCAGAGTCCGAGCACCCTGAGGAAAAAAAAAAAGGTCAGCAGCTCTCAATAAAAATAATCACCACCTTCACTGACCACCACATACGTCATGTCTGTCCAGCTCATGATGTGTTTACATTCCTCTCTTTACGAAGAAATATTTAATCTGTTTCAACAACAACACCAGATTGGCTGGCAGAGGAGCTTAGAGAAGTCTCTGTTTCAATGTGTGAAATTACTCCGCTCTCTACTATTTTGCACTATTCAGATTTTCATATCTGGTACACTGTCTCATACTGCTCTTTGCAGCCATCTCATACTGTTATTTATGCATGACGTACTTTTTTGTTGGGCTTTGAGTGTAGATTTGCATTGTGTGTATGTATTGTGTATTGTCATATTTAATTGCACTGTTTTACTGTGACTACTGTATATGGATGGGATGACAACACAGTTCCTCTGGACTCCTGGCTCTGCTCATATGAGCCGAAGTCATCGGCACAAGTGTTTCCAAAACAGCATCAACAGCAGTAAGAAATGCTTCTAGAGTGGTCTATACTTTATAAGCACAACTTCTCTCCACATAAATAAATCATTTGGAATAACAGACATTTTATACAACAAATCAGTATTTTTTAAAAACCTTTCTACTGTAACAACAACAGCTTTCTAATAAATTATAGTGAATTCTTGGCAAAATACAAAACATCTGTTACTCCAAAAGAGTTTGCTGTAGTGTTTGATGCCAAGCCTTCAGGTGTTGTCATGCGACTTCAAAGATGCCAAAGCTGCTAAAAGTTTTCATTTGCTATTTTTGGACAATTTTTTGTTAATTTTTTTTCCTTTTTTCCTTTCAATTTCCCCTTGCTTTGCTTGTTTTGTTTAGTGTATGTAATTGCCCTGGCAGTACTGTGTGATCTATGTCTAATCACTGTAAACGCTGTTCTTTTTAATACTACTACTACTACTACTAATAATAATAATAATAATGATTGCATCGACAGTAGTGATGAAAACAACAGCAATAATGAAATATTTTATTAGTAGATAACAACCTAATTTTACAACAATAACATGAAAGAAATTCTCTAAACTCTAAATTCATTCGTCCCTTCTTTTTACAGAGTGACATCTTTGCAGTTGTTAGAATAGCTTTTCATTCGTTGGATTTCAGGACAAACGCGTTAATTTTTATTATTAGTGTTAATTAAATGTCCTTTTCATCCCCTTTTCTCAAAACGTTGAAGCTTAGAGAAGTAAGGCGCTTGTTTCCGCCCGGCTGTTTTAGCGGACGGACCAGCTTCGTGTGTTGAGAGAAAATCCTCTAATTCAACCGTGACTGTTTTAAACTGATTTTGTTTTTTATTTGTGTTCATTATAAAAGCCTGACGAGTGTCTAAACGCTCTGTATACGCATGTAAAGAAGATTAAGTACCAAAATTCAAGGCAAGTACCCAAAAACAGAGTCAGGCTCAGTTAGCTTTTAGCGGGCTAGTCAGCTCTTTTCTGTTCAGTGTCTGCGCTGCTCGCTGGTGACGTTAGTAACTTTGTAAATGAAAGAGATTTAGTTTTTAATTTCAGAGCCTGATAGATGTACATGTAGTTAGAGGGGGAGAAAATCAGGCCTTGGAGATACTTTACATGTTAATTTCATGTACTTTATATGCAGTTTTCGTCAGATTATTTGGAAACAGTTACAACAATTAAACAACATTTGAGAAAATGATCTGAATGAATACTGCAGCAGTTTCTATAAGATAAAGTCAGGCAGTTGCTCGAGTTGACTATAGTTTATTACAGCATACTGCACACTTATTAAAGATTACAATAAGATAGTACTACAGGAATATTATACAGAGGAGAAAATATTATAGATTATTATTCAAACTTACTATAGTTTATTACATTGTGCTACACGAGTATTATAAATTACAGATAGAC
Organism: Colossoma macropomum; assembly: GCF_904425465.1. Classification (NCBI taxonomy): domain Eukaryota; kingdom Metazoa; phylum Chordata; class Actinopteri; order Characiformes; family Serrasalmidae; genus Colossoma; species Colossoma macropomum. Next base: position 28,860,805 of record NW_023494791.1, on the reverse strand, counting down.
GGCTCTGCAGTAACATACCTAGGAGAAAACGTTACACATTATTATACAGCACTGTATATATTAGGGATGCACTAATTTGAGGCGAATGCTGATGTCTTATATTTTTCATTTACATATCTATAGATGTAGGTGCTGATACATTAACATTTTAATATGTAGAAACTGGAATTAAATCCATCTCGTTTGGCATTATGGGTAAATTTAACATTTATTTGTGGAGGGTTACAAATGTAGTCAAATGAATGTAATGCAAAAAGCATACAAGCCCATCATCAACTAAATGTTCTGCTCTTCGCAGTATGATAAATATGTCATCAAATATCGGTCGTTAATCATATATCTTATCACATGAATGGTTATCTGCCGATACTGATATGGTTCTGATGTCATGCACGCCTAATAGAGGTCTTACAATTTCTTGTAGTATTACTGTAAATCTTTTTTGTTTTATTGTTGCAGTGTGTGGCTCTGTTTTCAGTACATTTTAGGGATGTTTGATGATGTTAAAAAAAAAGTAGTTTATAATGATGTGTTCATTGTATTCCACAATAGCAGAATGTTTAGGTGATGCTGGGCTATTCTGCTGAAATATCTGCACTTTGTTCAGTTTTACTGCATTTGTATCCCTATAGAAGTAATTTTATATTTCTCTATAATTCTAATCTAAGTAGATCAAGTGCCAATTTCTACATTTTATAAATGTTTATGTATCGGTACTGGCATCAGCAGATATGTCGGCCTACATGAAAAATGTCAGCTGTCAGCATCAGCCCACAATTACCATATTGGTGTGTCCTTAATAAACACCTCACTGGATGTTCCTGTCTTCATTTTCTCTATAGCTATGGCTGGACCTGTGAGCCTAGAATTAGACCCAATCTTCCTCAAAGGGCTTGGATACCTTCACTCCAAAAGCAAAGACTCTGCAGAGAAACTCAAGGCTCTGCTGGATGAGTCTTTGGCCAGAGGAAGTGATTCAGCCTACAGGACTTCTCTGAAGGTGAGGCTTGACTGGTGGTGGTAGAAACAAGGGAGACAAACATTTGGATTCTTTTTGAGCTCAAGACAGAGGTTTTGAAACAGTTCACACTGCACATTCTCTACATCATTACACACTGGATTCTGCTCGCTCCTATCAGAGTTATTGTGCCTCTGCTGCTTTTGGAAACCAGTTAGATGGGTCTTATTCTTGTGTATAAAATAATGATCATACTCCAGAGCTCTGCTAAAAACAACATGAAACGAAAGCATTTTTTCATTACCATTTAGGAAAGCATCTGTAAACGAGAAAGGGTTTTGGAATTACAACCCTTTTTGGCCTCAAACTTAATGATATTTCGCTTTTTAAGATGAATTCTCAACAGCAGTTGAATGATATGAATAAATATAATTAATGAATAAATAATTCATCATATACTGCGTTTAGTAGGCTTGTCTGTTTTTATGCCTTTTTAAATCAAGACACATCAAACTTAAATTTGCAAAACACAGGCTCTGAAACTTCGAAAGCGATTGGAGTAATTGATTAATTTTGGCTCAGTCTGGGCATCACTAGGATCTACTACAATCACACTGTAGACTTTTGTGCTTTTCTGCATTTACCAAAAGTAGTGCTAGTAGAAGATATTGGTGAATGATGTCCATTGTCTTGCATCAGACAGTGTATTTGTAACCATTTCATGGAATAACTAAATGTGAGGGAGCTTGTAGATGCATTCAACTCTTCAGACATCTGGTTCCTTTCACCGACACTGTGAACAATTCTGATTTAAGTTTCTCTAAAAAGGATAATTTCACATGAAACCACTCTAAATGACTTTAGTTACAACTTAACCATTTCATTATGCAGAAATTTTGAGACTGCAGTGTGTGTTACTGGGAGCTTCAGGTTGGTTTGAAATTAATAATAGATAAGTAGTAAGTTCTGTTAATGTTCTTTCTTTGTGGTTAACATTTACAAAACTGTTCTGCAGTTTAAGAACACTTCTTTTATCTGGTTCTCTATGAGGTTATCTTTGGTGTAATTTTGAGAGATGAAAACAGAACAAAACATTCCAATAAAATAAGCCGGTTTGTGACAAAATACATCAAGTTTGTGAGACATTATTTTAACATTCAATTGCAGCACTCAGGATGCATGGACTTTATTATATAACTTTCTGAATGCTGACTCATCAGCTTTATTAATGCTAACATATTACCCTTATTAATGCTAACTTATTACCTTTATTAATACCTAATTAAATATTATAAAATACAGTGGTATCTTGATACATATGTATTGTAATATTGGTTATCAGTACTGTCCAGCTCTAACGTGAGGTTCCACTTATTTTCCATAGGAAGCTGAGGTGACAAAGGTGTCAGTATCAAAAATAAACAAACAGGACTCCAAATCATCGTCTAGTTCATCGTCCTCTAGTAGCAGCAGTAGCAAGTCTGGCGGCTCAGAGAAAGGCAAGAAAGAAGGAGAAAAAAGATCTGCTGAGAAGGTGAGTGATGTATTTTCATTAGATCTGATTTAAGTTCTTCCAGTTCATTTTTACAGTTAATGACATGAATTAATATGAAATCTATCTATATATCTGTCTGTTGCTTTGTCTGTCTGTCACTCTATCAGTCTCTCTATCATTTCAGTTAAATTCAGAAAGCTTTATTAGCATGACCATATTTAGTTGCTGGGTATTGCTAAAGCATCGATGAAACAAAAAGAATTAAATCTCTTTCGATGTCTCTATTAACATCTATTTCTGTGGTGGAAACCTTACTAATAAGTAATATTACTTGGCTACAGGATGTTAAATGATCCCCGTGGTTTCTTATTTAATGCAGGTAAGAGTTGAATCTGGAGATGGAGGAGATCTGCCAAAGAAGCCGCGCATCGACAAACCCGAAAACCGCTCTTCTCCCATTGCCTTCCAACCCAAAGACATCCCCATCTCAGACTTCAGCTACAGTGACGAAACCAATGCTGACGACTTTGCCATGGAGATGGGCCTTGTCTGTGTCGTCTGCAGGTACATCATATTAAACACATAAACTTGGTATACAGTGTATGCCTGTATGTACGGCAAATAGTAAGTAGTTGTTAAGTGTATCACACATTGATTAAGTTGATTCTTCAGAAGACGATTCAGCATGATGCAATTATGAAAAGAAAAAAAAATAGAACCTATGTAACTGTAGAAGCTGTTTACATAGTAATTGAATATAGACAATAAAGACACTATCCCAAGCCTTTTTTGTTGATTGATTATAAAATAGACTGAAAATTTTGAGTGCCAGCCTACCAGCACCTCATAAACATATTATTTATATGAAGCACACCCACATTAATGCAGATGCTTCAGCAGAAGGCCAATAAAGCAATAGCATTCAGCAGCTTGTGAGCCAATGGCTGTGATCATAGGTAGAGTTTGAGGTTAAGAACTGGGTGCACTGCTCCCCCTACTGACCAAACTTTATAATGTTAAAATTAATGTGACTGGAAAGAATAAAGTGTGAAATAAACAAAGAATGAGTGACTTTTCCTAAAATAATATAATTAAACACTGCATTATTGCAATGTATGAGATGCTTCTGCACTGGCTGTGTTTTGTATATTTTAGCTTTTGAGCAGTGTCAGTAGTATAAAACAAAAGCACAGTGTATTATGTCTTTAAATGGAACATGGAAGGTTGATTCTAACATTCCAAAATCAATGCAGTTGTTTTGCAGTCTTCAAACACATTATATATTTAAGCAATAGAACACGAGAGGGAGTGTGTTATTGCGAAATAACATCACGGCTGTGATGTGGTCGCAGGCACGGGCCGAAGGCGTAGTCTCATCAAGATGAGACTACACGTTTGGTGAATGGTATTTGGTTCGTTTCTGGCTAATTCAAGGTTGTTTAGGTTTTCTTCTGTCACAGCTGCCGACTGAAAAGCTTGCTCAGTGGTGGTGACAGTTTGGGAGTTTAGTGTGGTCTCATCTTCAGAGTCTTACCAAATCGGCTGTAGGTCAAATGTAATGTTATCCATTTTCTGTTTGTGCGCAAAGTAAAAAGTAAAAACGTTCAAATGGCTTGAGCGTGTCCTACAGCTGTCAAACTCGTTGCTTAGCAACGGCGTCTTAGCGGAGTGATACAATGTTTGTGAAAAACCCGTGATGTAATGGTCAAATATCAGCACGGTTAGAATGCTTCTCAACCAATCAGCTTGCGTGGCCCGAACTAACTGTTGTATAATATATTATATTATACATAATTACATTCTGATTTCGATGTCCTTCAGTTGCTCAAAAATCTCTTCTTTCTTAACCGCAGACAGATGAATGTCTCTTCAGGCAATCAGCTGGTGGAGTGTCAAGAGTGTCACAATCTGTATCATCAGGAATGTCACAAACCTCAGGTTACGGATAAGGATGTTAATGACCCACGGCTGGTGTGGTACTGCGCCCGCTGTACCAGACAAATGAAGCGCATGGTGAGATATTGAATTTGGAGTGCTTTTACATAATGCATTGGTTAGGCAATGATAATGAAATTAGCAGTGGTGAAATTGGATATCCTCAGTAGCAGGGCTGGTTGGGGTGGGCAATATGACAATGTTACTGTTATTGTGATTAAATTACGTTACATTATGTTTTTCTTAATATATGATGGGTATGATCAGTACTTTTAGAATACTGAACAACTGCAGGTATTATAAAAAGACATTTAATATTTATAGCCTTTTTAAATGTTGCATCCACTTTTTTGCTGGATCATTTTGTCCCTTCAAATGTCTTTACAAACCTCGGAAAAACATATAGTGAATATTGTGGTACACATCGTGCATTAAAGGTGGGAAAAATGATATTTCATCGTTATCGTTATAAAATTTAGTATTGTGATATGCTTTTCTGAGCATATTGTGGATATCCTCAGTAGTTAAAAACGCTATAGTACACTGTGTTTGAGTCTGGATATAGTGTTTATACTAAGATGTGTTTCAGGCTCAGAAGACCCAGAAACCCCCCCAGAAGCCGGCAGCTGCAGTGACGTCTGCGGCTCCGGTGGTGAAAGACCCGCTGGTGAAGAAGCCGGAGATGAAACTGAAACCCGAAACTGCAGGGTCCTTCCAGGCCTTCAAGAGAACGGAGGTTAAGGTCAGTCCAGAAGAACCAATCCATAAAATCCTCGCCTGTCCAAAAGCCCATCATCAGATTAATGAGACAGATGTATATTGATGCACCGTCTATTTAAAGTCATAGTTCTTCATAGTTCAGCCAGAAGTTTGCTCCTCTAGTTTTACAACTGCATCTTAGCTTATAATGTAGCTAACAAGTAAAGGAAGCTTATACCCCCATTTAACATTAAGCAGACCTCATACCTGAACAGTTGAAAAATTGACAAAATTATGTTATTAATTATGTAAATAACTTCGTTGAGTTGTATTTGTACTTTTGTCCGTGTTTATAAGCAATAGTGTGTCATACAGTGCCAGAAACCACATATGCAAGCCTATTTAAGATTGCTTAACAACTTGGCATGGTTTGAGACAAATGTGCAATGATTTCGGCATGCAGTTAGCACCATACTAATTTGTGGGATATAAGCTTAAATTACTTGTTAGCTATATTAATCTCATAGCTCTAGTGCTAAAACTAAAAAAGCAAACTTCAGACACCAGACACAGTGATTTCCCCTATCATCAAAGGGGTTGGGGTGGCCCCCCAACCAAAATCACGTGCCACCTGGCTGGATGTACAGATTTTATGATTGAACTAGCAGGCTAATGTTTGCTTCCTAGCTTTTGGTTAGCGTTTGGCCTGTTGATTCTTAAATGAAAAGATGCTCTAAATTCAGATCCAAAGTCTGGCACAGATCTGATCATTTATATAGGGGATATAGCAGTGGCAGAGATGAGCTGGGTTATGCCAGCAGAGCGTTGTCTAGCTAGCCTCCGTAGTGCAATTCTAATGTAAACTTGGTCACAGTAGATACTAATGAAATTTCATGAATTTCATGGTCCTTAAAGAAACTAATTTTTTCTGCAAGCTGAAATATTCTGCAAACCTCTGTCCATTTTTGTGATTGCTAGGGATTTGTGACTACTTTGAGCCTAAACACACTTTTCTGATGAGATAAATTTGTTCAGTCAGGTACTGGGTATTTCCACACAGTCTGGTGCTGTTTCCTTCGGGAAGATGGGGGGAAAGGTGAAGTAAGGGGTCGCAAAAATTTAGTTTATTCACATATACAGTGTATTCGCTGTGATTCTCTGTTGTATCACTTTGACTCCACATGTGTTTGATGACATCATGTACATGCAACAACTCTGGTAGCTTTGAAGGGCCTACCTCCTGATGTGAAAAAAAAATCGAGGGGAAATGTGTTGGGAAGAAGATTTTTAAGCAAAAATTTTATCAGGTCGGATTAAAAATGACATAAAGCAACATCATCATAACATTAATTCTGGTTGAGGTGGATGACTTAAGACTGTCCTTTTTCATTATGTCACTCTCTTCCTTCATCCAAGCTTGTTTTTGGCCTGATATAATAATACGTATGTTTTCTAAGTCTGAGATATTATTATGTATTTGCTTTTCTCTCTCAGGTGTCCACAGCAGCATCAGGGAATTCGTCTGGCGGCGGTTCGTCTCTACCCTCAGGCAGTGGTCTCACAGGCTGGGCTGCTTTCACCAAAACCTCCACAGCGGGGGCGTCCAGCAGTAAGCTTGGGGGTAGCAGCCAGCCAGGGGCTGCGAAGCCCCCCCAGGCACCCCCAGGATCCAAACCCATGGGTCTGTCCGCTCTGGCCAGTGTGAAGCCGGGTGCTAAAGCTCCGGGCAGCAGTGGAAGTGGGAACAATGGAAATAACGGTTCTGGATCAGCACCGCTGAAGTCTCCACCTCCACTAACACTTGGCAAACAGGTACTGAGCCGCTCCTCCAGTGGAGACAGCCTGGGGAAACTGACTGTAACTGGGTCCTCGTCACCAGGGGCATCCTCCTCCAGCAATTTGGGGGGCAACGGAGGATCTGGAAACGGAGGTGGAAATGGAGGTAATAGTAGCAGTAGCGCTGGCAGCAGCAGTGCTAGCAGCAATAATAACAATAACAGCAACAATGCGGCTAAAGCTTCAGCTGACGGAAAAACACCAACATCACAGGAGTCCCAGCTAAATGCCATGAAGCGTCTGCAGATGGTGAAGAAAAAAGCAGCGCAGAGGAAACTAAAGAAATAAGACTGAATAGTGTTCAATAAACACACTTTGCAAAGAAGGATAATGTTGGCAAGTGAAATCATGTTAAGTCTCTTGAATATATGTAAAATTTCTCATTATGAGCTTAGGAAGAAATTATAAGATGATCCAACCTATTTCATGATTTTTTTTCCCCTTGTTTTATGTAATAATCTTATTCCATTGGCAAATCATTTTGGCATTTAAAGAAAAGATACTATAATGGAAGGAAACATCTGCCAAATGTCATTTCACTGGATAAAATTGCTTAAAACTAAAAAAATAGGAAATTTAATAACAGCCCCATAATGAAAATTAATATATATATATATAGACTAGATTTAAGATGTTTTCAGTTGCAGAAGTATCATTTTTTGCAGTGCAATGCCCAAATTCTGAACTAGTACTTGAATCTTGCTGTATAGACGCTGCTGAGTGATGAAATGCTTCTCTGTGGTGGATGTGTGCCTCATCTGGTCTAAAATGACAGCACTGATAAACTAATGCTTTTAAAGACACCTTTAATAAATAACACCTTTTCAAAAAAAAACATAGATGGAATATGATTATTTTTTGCCCTCTGAGGAAAAAAAAGAAATGCAGTTTGTCTTACAATATATTTATTCATCAGGAAGCAGACAATTAAGTTACAGCTTTCACTTCTAATTTTATAAAATTATTACAGTCTCAATAAATTTTCTTCATATGCTGTGACAATATATATATCTATATATAATCTATAAGTTCTCTGGCGACTTCACATATTATTATACCCTTCATCAGTGTAGAAAATGAAACACTGTAGGTAGAAATACAAAGTGCTAAGAGTGGTCATCTCTTAGTGCAAGTTTTGGCCTTCATTAAAGCATAATCTGTGTTTAAAAACAGAAGTGTTGATGGAAAAATAAAGGTCAGAGGTGCTTTGGTGTCTTTCTTCAGGCATAGGACATCTTGCCAAGGTAATTAGCTGGGACGTAGCCTCGCTGACCATTGGCTTCAGCCAGCCACCAGTCTTTATTACCCCCGAGGTCAGAGAACTGCAGGATTCGGACAGGCTGGTACTCCTGCAGGGTCAGCTCCTGCTCACAGCGCGCCTGGAATGCATACACTGCATAGAACTGAGACAAAAGAGAGTCATGGTTAATACTACTACTACTAATAATAATAATACACTTGCTTTTATAGAGACTTTCATACTGTACAGATGCAACAAACACAATAACAACTACACTCTTGGCAAAAAAGGTTCTATCACATGATGACAGCAGAACCCTTTTGGGGGCTCTGCAGAATAATTTTAAAGAAATATATACAACAGATTTTTCTTCATAGAGAAGATCCATCTAAGCATTCAAATGGAATACAATATAAAACTATGTTATAGATACAAAGTGCAATCCTTCTTGGTGCTAACTATTTAAACTATTTAAAAAAGATTCTGTAAAGAACCATATACAAAAGGTTCTCCATGGAGGAAAAAACATTTCATCATGTATAGAACCATGTAAGCATTCAAATGGAATAGAGTGTAGAACCATGGTGGAGCAACAGCACGATCCTTGGTGCTACAAAGAATCATTTTTTTTTAAAAAAATGTTTTCCTTCATGGTGAAGAATCATCATCCATGCACACAACCATGCAAGTGTTCAGTTGGAATATAGAACCATATTTTAGAATCATAAAGGAACAATAGTGGAACCCTTCTTGGTGCTATGTAGAATCACTTTAAAAGATTCTGTAAAGAATCATATTCAGTAGGTTCTCCATCACAAAAAAATATTTAACCATGAAAAAATGTCAGCGTTGAGATGATTATTTGTCATTTATAACCATTACCTTTTTTACAAGAGTTCACATAATAAATCCAAACACAGATCAGTAAAATACTGTAGCCAGTGAGTGAGCCACAGCCTAAGAGAAACAGCAAATTAGTTTTAGCAATTTAAACTTAAGCAATTAATGTAATGTAAAACCACCAGCAGGTGGCAGTGTGGACTGTTTAAGACTGATGGAAATTGGTGTCTCAAGTAGACTTGCTTATGTGGCGTCTGTGATTGTATAACATTGTTATGTATAAACATGGACTAAAGTACATAGAGAATTCAGGCTTATGCAATATGGTGTACTTTTGTTTATTGATAACAGTGTGTCATGCAGTGTCAGAAACCACGTGTCTGTTTTAGATTGCTTAACAACTCCACATGGTTTGAGGCAAGTGTGTTATGATTTAGACACGCTGTTAACACCATGCTAATTTGTGGGAAATAAGCTTCTATTACTTTTTAGCTTACATTAACCTTAGTGCCTGCCTTGCACATCCTATAATCCCCATGTGTCAAACACAAGGCCTGTGGGCCAAGTCAGGCCTGTGGCACAATCCTATTGAAATATTATTTTCATTTTTTATTAATATTTTCCCACAGTTCCCTGCATGCACTGCAAGATAATGTGTGCTCCCTTTTCCTCCTCAACAACGATACATGGGACTGCACCACAACAACAAAACAAAACAAAAAAATACCAGGTGTCTAGTTCTAGTTCAATACCAGGTGTCTAGTCCAAAACCCAGCTGGCCTACAAATTTGTTGAGATTTTTTAATATAGTCCTTTTAGTGGTTGAGCTTGACAACCTTGCTATAATTCTTAGTCATTTACACGGCGGACGGGAGACAATGTGCAAGTTTCTAAAAAATGCTCCTCAGGGTGGAGATATTTGAAAACCATGACATAAAAATGCTGACATCTTATTGTTAACTTCTGCATGTCTATTTCTGTGTGCTATAGAGAAGTTATAAAGGAGGAGTCCGGTCACTGGTTGAAATATGAACGGGAAAGCTTGTAATGCTCAACATGGTGTCTGTTTGCGGAGAAAGTCCTTCCCTTCAAGAAAATGAGCCAATCTTGCTGGTTATGCTGCAAATGGGGAAAGCCCCCCATGCCCAAAATCCCACACCCAAACCCTCTGGTGGAGACAGCCAAAACAAGTAGTAGCAATAGCAGTAGCCAGAACAACCCCAAAAAATACCTTTTTTGTGTTTTACTAAGCCAAACGCTGCAAACTATTTATGAGATTTTTGTTAGATTTTATCAGTGAGTTCAAATATGTATTTCAAATGGTAATTTGACCTTCAGTTTTGAGTATTTTTCCCTCCCCATTCAAAGAGATAGAAGTCTGGTCTTGTATGGCTGCTTTGCAAAGCTTGTTGGCGGCATTGAAAAGATGGCCACCAAGTGAACATTACCACTCTGTAATGTCTTCCGGATTTCTGAAACGCTATAGTGCGCTCCAGAGCGAGTCCAAAATGAATGGGTTAAGATGGAGCATTCGAGTAGACTTCAAAAACAATGATTTTAATACAATGTTTTGCATACAGTGCAGCACTAAATGAATTTAAACAGGATTAATTATGGTCTGTAATGAAACATGCAGTTGGTCATGGTTCTTTAAGTATGGACAATATCCACAAATGTGCTCACAAAAACATATTGTTTATCACAATAACAGAATTTGTCACAGTAATGATAAGAAGCAAGATAGCTAATCAGCTACTTTTATAGCTGCAAACAGTTAACAAATAAAGAGAATTAAATATTTAGTTAGAATTATTTTTATGCCAATTAATCATTTTTTTTAATCATTATTTTTCATGATCATGACGGGTAGGTAGGTAGCTTGTGGGTAATTGCAGGGAGCATTTGAGTAGACTTATAGCTCATAAATGTTTAAGATTTTAATATAAAAGAATATATTTATTTCCTGAACACAGAACAGCATAAAATATTTTAACACCACTATTATATTTTTGAGCGCTTTTAAACTCGAGTCATAAGAGTTTAAAACGGCGCCACATGTACGTCTATGATGTCAGTGAGCGCAAACAGCCAAAGAGCTGCTCCGCTCACCAGCCAATCAGCACTTAGTAGCAGTAATGTCAGCATCCTGCTGCCCAGAACTCGTTTGCTGTAGAAAAAGGGAACATACAGGTAACTTTTCTTTTTTAGTGAAATACATCCTTCTACTTACAAAAGTTAAATGAAAGTTCTGGGCAAGTGATTAGAAACTATTTTAACATTTTGTTTTTATCCGTGTAGCTCCATTCACCCCCATTCATTAAGGACTTGCTTGCGGGTGTCCTCTGGCTTTTTGCTGTCATGTTTTTAATATAACAGGGGAAATAGGAAGAGGCCAGACTCCTCATAAACCGGCTCTGAACACTTTCCTATAAGGACTTTACTAGCAATTAGCTGTCTTACATGTTGCTCTTCAGCAATGTCCAGCTGCTCCTGTGTGCTTTCTGGTTCCCCCTGCTGGTTGAAGCTGTACAGGCTGCTGCTTCTGCTGCCTGACACAAACAGGCTCAGATTATCAAAATCATCAGGACGCTCGCTAACATCTCGCTGGGGGTTATACGCCTTCAGGAAGGTGGAGTACACGTAGCCCTGCATACCTGCACACACAAAGAGAGTCTGTGAGATGGAGTATAAAGAATGAAAGAGGAGAAGGGCTGTAATATAGGAGCAGAGGGAGGTGAATAGCTGCTTTGTGTGCTGGAGCTGCTCGCATGGACAATCTTAAAATGTCACTACTTTAAAAAAAAACGCTAAAGGGCACTGAGCTGTGTAACTGAAGTGAAAATGCTGCAGTTTGTTAGATTAACAGTGTGAACTGTCTAAAAAGGCTAAAAGCAGTACCAAAATTCAGCCCCTTTCTTCGGGGCTTAGATATCACACATACAAAACAAACTTCTTCACATACGCTACTGCTAGTGTACCATTACAGACTGTAGCTCATCTGTTGATCAGTTTGTGTTAGCCATCCTCTAGCCCCTTCATCAGTGGTCAGTTTCTGAACACAGAGCCACTTGTGGATTTTGGGTGGTTGGCCAATTACGCAGCCAGTGAGTAAAAAACAGTGAGAAACTTGTCATTGCAGAGAGACTTTTCCTTAGCATCAGGTTTAGATATCTTGAGGGAGGAAACGTCACAAAATGCTGGTACTGACAACACAGGTCACTTGTGTTTTTCTCAGATTTTCCCACACGGTCAAGACCCTTTTGTCATGGAAATGTGTGGGAAAAAAACACACACACACACTTACCTCCAGTGTCCACTAGCCAGCGGCTAGTGCTGCCCAGTGGGTCGTAGTCCTCCAGCAGGGCCACCAGCTCCCCCTCCAGCAGGGAAATGTCCTGATCTTGGCAGGCATTACAGTTTCTCTTCAGCTGGTAGAGGCGATCTTGTGGGTACTGCGCCAGAAGCCGTGCCCTGTGGGCCTCTGTCTGTCGCTGGACCTCTGGAGCCTGTATACGCAGCACAGACCATGAGAGCAGAGAAAATTGTATGTAGTAATTAAAACCAGACTTGGTCGGCTTGTTAAAGCAACGGTTTGGCACAATAATGAATTTCCCCCCTTACCCCAAATGTAGCTGATCAGCCGAAATATGTTTGGTGTCTGAAGTTTGCTTCTTTAATTTTAGCACTGGAGCTATTAGGCTAATGTAATGAAGACTTAATGGAAGTCATTTAGCATAAATCGTCTCACCTTCAAATCATACTGAGTTGTTAAGTAATCTCAGAATTCCTGGGGGGATGATACTGGTGGGATAATGAAGTGTTACACCGACATTCAAGGTGAGGAAGGGAGTTACTAACGAGCCCCCCAGAGGTCCAGCTTAAACTGGAGACCCTGTGGGGGGGACCTGCTAAGTTGTGATGTGTGTTGCATGTGTATGAGCTCAGGAAGATTCCTCAATATCTTTAATTAGGTTTTAATTGGATCAATTAAACAGAGGAAGGTGCTAAGGGGTGTGTGTGTGTGTGTGTTTGGAGGGGTATTCCTGTCTATTTGACCTCACTCTGCATCTTGTTTGCATACCTAAGGGAAATCAGATTAAATTAAGGCATTTTAAGGGCTTATATTTTATATATTTCTTGCATTTTAATCCTTTCAACCGAAGTCCACTTAACAGGAGTAGGATCAATCTCATGCAAGCCATGGAAGGAGCTCACACGATCAGTTGTTTCACTGAGACAAGTACAGCTAGAAAAATCAGAAGTCCCCCTGCTTGATTGGAATGAAATCCTGCAGCCACGCTGGGACTTTTCAGATAAGACTGGGTACTTATAATGTTTGTGTGGTTGTGTTGGAATTCTTTTTTACATGACCGTTTTCCAAACTCTCTGTATCTCTTAGAATTAAACAAGCTGTTTCTGTTACTTTGTCATTAATATACTTTCATGCATATAATGATATATGTAAGCGAGCTCTAGTTTGATTGGCTGCCCTGTATTGTGCCTTGCTCAAAAAGCAGTCCAGGCTGAAATGTGGAACTGGTAAAGGGGAATTCCGCTGATTTTTACAAAACCGTTGCAAAATTCAGTCATTAAAATGTAAACGAAGTCATTAAGAGTGGTTTGATGTGAAATGCTCCACATACAGAGTCAAATTGTTTACAGTATTGGTAATAGGAACCAGCATAGAAGAGTTCAATGCATCAGTTCCCTCACAGATGCCTGTCTGATGCATAAGAAACTGTTTTGAGATAGTTTTGAGAAGATTTTGACCTGAAATGTTTTTTTTTTATCTATTTATGTCAGAGACGTACATGCAGGGTGTTGTGAGTGAAAATAGTCCCCAAACTTCTTTTTTCAGACTTACCACTATTTTTTCATTATCAACATTACATATAAAACTTGTGACAGGTTCACTTGTGGTTTTGGATAGTAAATAAAATCACTATATAATCAAAGAAAAGTTTCTCTACACGAATCATTTCACATCAAACCACTCTGAATGACTTACAACCACTGAGTTATGCAGAAATTTTGAAAAATCGGTGGAATTCCCCTTTAACTCGTGGCTACAATTGTCAGGGACATGGAGAACAATAAACTCCAGCCACTTCTTTCAGATGTGTGGATTCTCTGAAAGGCTGCAGTGACCCATTTGCTCCCTGACAGCCAGGAACAGCACACCATTTAACTCTTTTCCTACATCTTTCACTTCAATAACTATGCTATATGCTGTCTGCAGTAACAACACCTAGAATTACTTAAACGAGAATGGACAGGGTGAATTGGCGTGGCTAAACTGCTGCAGGATTAATAGGCGGAGCTAAAATGCTGCGGGATGAATAGGTGGGGCTATACTGCTGCAGGATGAATAAGCAGGGTTAAACATCTGAAGGATCAGTAGGTGGGGCTACGCCAATGTAGGAGGAATGGGCTGGGCTACACTGCTGTAACATGAATGGGCGTGGCTACACTGCTGTAGAATGAACAGGCAGTTCTTCACTGCTGTAGGCTGAATGGGTGGTCATTTGTAAAAGTTTCTGAGTGCAAAATTCAGTTTTCCACAATAAGGCTAAACACAAACACACCACTCAGACTGAATCAAGCCATTTAAAGAGCAAGTGCTAATTTTTTTCTAAGTTTTTTTGTATCATGTTTAAGCTCAAGTCCAGTATACTTCTTGTCTCTTACCAGGTTCTTCCTTTCTCTTTTCTCAAAGCTGACTTTGCGTTCCATTAGCTTCTGAGAGTTGTCTCTGACAAAGGCCAGGTTATTGATCTCCTCCATAATGCTGTTCTGGACCTCACTGATGTTTGACAGGGGAGCCTGGACACAGCAGAAAGACAAAACGTAAAACACGGCAACAGTAGGGCACCACAATGTGGACAAAATACCTTACTGCAGTTACATTGTTAGATATTGCAATTGTGGTTAGCCTTTTAATGTGTTAAAAATATATTGGTGACCCTTTGGTGTGGCACAGTTGAAGTTTCTGTTTGTTTTATTACATGAATACTTTGATTCATCAAAACACCCACAGAAACTTATCTGGATATGCTCAAAACACACAGTACATTAAACCTTCTGATTGGTTAGAAGGCTTATTTGCATATTGCTTCTTTTTCCAGCAACAGCAAAATCATGATAGCAATTAACAGAAGGACTAGACTAGATTTCCATTGTTATCTATATTATAGGTTGCACTATGTGCAGACAGGGTCTACTGACACTGCATCTTAAAGTAATAGCTTTGAGAAAAATCAAATATACTAATTTTCCCCTTTTTAATTGAAATGCAGTTGACTAGCCAAAACATGTTTAGTCTGAAGTTTGCTTCTTCAGTTTTATACTGGAGCTACGAGGCTAAAATAGCCAACAAGTAGTAAAAGTTTGCACCCCATCAATTAGCATAGATCAAGTTAAATGTTTAAATCATCACACACCCACCTCAAACCGTGTGGAGTTCTTAAGTAATAGTCATATTGCCATAGTGTTTTAACATAATAGCAAAAATATTATTTAAAAATAAAGAGGAAAATTGTGTACACTTGATTACATTCATACTGACCTATTCTAAACCTAGCTGATCCTTTTATTTCATCATTCCTACACTTACAGGCAGCTGTTGAACTCGTGGTCTAGCCGCCTCCATCAGCCCCCTCAACAACCCCACCATACACAGCAGGCTGTTGGTGAGGATGGTGCTGGCTGCCCTGTTAAAGCACTGTAGCTCCTCCCCAAGCTGGGCGTTCAAGGCCTGGTAGTCTCTCTGGGCCTGGAGCTGCTCCTCACTGCAGGAGGACGCTTCCTCAGGGCAGCTGCAGCAGTCCAGCAGTTTATCATAGCGCTTCTGGATAAGCTTCTGAGGAGCGGAGAACATGGCTTGCAGTGCAGAGAGAGGGGCCAACACCAGCCTCTCGAGACGATCACTCTGCAGGAGACCAGAGAGGAATATGTTAACATCAGAGGTGGGTAGTAATGCGATACAATTGCTGTTACAATTACTTCAAGCCCTTAAACCTTAATCCTAAATCTTGTTTTAATAGCGAATACTTGATACTCTTTATTGACTATCCTTGTAAGAAGAAAACACTTATAGTACTTTGCATTCTCGTTACACTGTAAAAGCATTTAATCCAATGCACATTCTGTGTGTTTTGTTCTTTCAGAGATTCTTAATTCTTCATCTTGTTTGGTTCGTTTGTTGTCCATCAGTTTTACAACACTCTGTTTCACAGCCAGTTAAATGCATATGGTGAACTAGCAGTGTGGGTGAACTCGCACTCATTGATTCCATAACAGGACGACCACATTGGCTGGATGATTCTGCGGGGGGGAGATCATCCCTTGGTCTCACTGTCAAGATATTTTCCTACAAAAGCTACCAAAAGTTTAAGTTACTGGGATCCAAGAAGAGCTAAGTTCCTCCAAAAGAGATTTCAGTTCCCTTGAAGACAATAATATCTGAAGTTTGGGGGTTTATACATACTGAAAATTAACCATTATCATATTTATAACAGTGTGTTTTTCGTCTACCTGTTCTAAAACAAGACACAGGTGTTGCTTGTAAAACGTAAAATAAAGGTGCAGTTAAAGGATAAAGTCAAGGCATGACTGATATAAAGTTCTCCTGCATCAGCTTATTATTATTATTATTATTATTATTAGTATTATTATTATTATTATTATCATTGTTATGATTTTTCTCCTTTCTATTGTAGCTATCAGACCTCTCACCAATTGTTTATAAGGGTCGTGGCCATTCCTCCTGTGCTGATAGCCATTGGTGTCTATTTTATCAGGATCCTTCACAATGGCATCCAAGTCTTCCACATTCCGGACTGCAACGGATATCATCTCCTATAACACAAGGAAAAAACATCCAATGTTTTTAGCAATGTTCACATTAACTACTAGCTGTATTTAAAGCAATAGTTTGGCTACTAATGAAAGCATACATTACCACTGTGCAAACTTTGAAACACAATTGCCTCAAGCTGTGTTTAGATGTAAAGTAGACTTGTTTATGTGTTTTTGACACTGTATGATGTACTGTAATCTACAAACATAGACACAAGTATGGACAAAGTTTCATGCTTCAAGATGGTTGTTATTGTTTTTGGCTATGTGGTGTACTTTTGGTACCATGTTTTGTAGATTGCAGTGTGTCATATAGTGTCAGAATCCACACATGCAAGTCTATTTATAATTACTTAACAACTCCACACGGTTTGAAGCACATGTGTGATGATTTAGGCATGCAGTTAGCACCATGCTAATTGGTGAGCTACAAGCTTCCATTACTTGTTAACTAGATTAGCCATTAACATGTCTTGGCTGATTGACTGCATTTGGACTAAGGGTAGAAACTGTGTAAATTTGATCGCTTTAAAATAGGATATTAAAATGATAGCATAATATACTAAATTGAATCTATGCAGGGTTTGGAATGAAGAGCAAATTCTCTGATTCTCTAACAGTGTACCTGTGCATATAGCTGTAAGAGGCTGATGTTCTTCACCAGCTGTCTAATGGCTTTCTCCAGGTTGCGGAACTGCTTCTCTTCTTTATCAAACACCTCATCACGCACCTGAGAGAGAGAGCAACAAAATGAACTGACAAAATGTACTAGCAAAACAACAGTACCACATTTTAAAAAGGCTATGAAGTATTATGATTACAAATTATGTAAGAAAGAACAAAGTAAAATCAGGAAAATGAATGAATAAGACAGTGGCACACTAGGCTGCAATTAACTACCCGTTACTATACATTTTATGCAGTTACTATACACTGGTTGTTGTTTACAGGTCCTCTTTAATTTGTCTAAATCTGTCTTTTTTATGATTCATGCAGTTGATTAGTTGACTTTATCAGAAACCCCTGCCTTGTATGTCCACTCTATGGTGAAAGTGGTCCACCACCCAAAAATATCCAGCCAAGAGTGACTTTGTGGTCAGAAACTGAAGACTGATGAAGGGCTAGAGGATGGCTAACACAAACTGTGTGTCAACAGATGGGCTACAGTCTTTAACTGTACACCAGCCAGGTGGAGCTTAAAGGGTGGGGTTTCTAATAATATGGCCAAGGAGTGTAAATCCTCAAACAAATGCTGGGAATGAAAATAAGACTTGCACGGCTGCAGGGTGTGTAATACCTGCGGCTCCACTCCAGTGAGGATTTTGAAGTAGCCGGTGATACGGTCAGATTTTTTCCTGAGAGAGTGAATGCTGAACTTGTTCAACTTGCCCTTCAGGGTACCTTCATCATCACTCCTCTTGTACTTCAACACTGTAAACATAAACAAAACACAATGTTCTTCATATTATCTGATTATAGACTGGAAGTTCAGCCAAAAATCAAATTTACACAGTTTTCCCTTATATTTATGTGCTACAATTAAAAAGATAGGAGACACTGTTTGACTTAAATAAAACCAACTTTGTTACAGGTACTGGCTGTTGCCTTACAGCAAGAAGGGCCGGGGTTCGGTTCCCTGGCTGGGCGACCAGAGTCCTTTCTATGTGGAGTTTGCATGTTCTCCCCTGTGTCTGTGTCGGTTTCCTCCCACAGTCCAAAGACATACAGCTGGCCAATTGGACATGCTAAATTGCCCCTAGGTGTGTGTAAATGTATATGTCTGTGTGTCTACCCTGTGATGGACTAGCAGCCTGTCCAGGGTATATCCTGCCTTCTGCCCAATGATAGCTGAGATAGGCTCCACTTCCCCCCATGACCCAGAAGGACAAGCGGCTTAGAAAAATATCTTTTTATTTAGTGAATTTAACATATTGGAAAAATACATAAAATTTGACCTGTGTAACAGTTGTTGTACATATGTTTTTCCCCGATGTGTTTAAATAATAAAATAAACAGAAATGTAATGTTACTCCTCAAATTTATTGGTGTCCAATATTTAGTATGACGCTGTACAACATGAAGACATGTTTGATGTTTGCAGAATGATGGACAGAGATGTACATGATTCTAAATTGATTAAGAAATCTGTATAGCATTATTTGAGAAGTACTGGCATAATCTCAAGGTAGATAATTTATTAAGAATTTATTGTAAATAAATAATTACAGCATATTAATTATCATTTTATCATTTGATATCTTTTTGTTGTCCCCAAAAGGCTTGATATATATATGTGGGTGTCAAATATAGAAATTATTCCTTTTTTCTTGTGCACAAAAACCTTGTATCAGTATCAGCAGTAGTATACACAAGCTTTCATATTACTTAGTATCAAATTAAAATCAAATCAGCGTTATGGGTTGTGTTATGGAGGATGATCTCACCGATGTCTTTCCGCCGCTTGAACTCATTGATATTAATGTTAATGATCTTTGCTGCAGTCAGCGCCTCCTGCAGGGGGCGGTGGTCAGGGTGGTCAGTGGGTGTGGCCTGCCACAGTTCAGCCAATAGGAGTGGGTATTTCATCACACGCTGGACAGGCTTAATGATTAATGACCCCATGTCCAGCAGATTGGGCTTCCCTCTGCCGAACACACACACACAAGCCCTAAATACCCACATTACTCCTGATCACACACAAACATTTAAACTGTTTCATACGTCAGAAAAGGTGTACTTACTGTTTTTCATAAATCTGCCTGTAAGAAGAAAGATGACAAATTATTATTTTAAAAATTTCACAGGTTTAGTATATCACTTTTACAATAGCACTGAAACAATATTTCCCCTTTACTCCAAACATAGCTTATCAGGCAAGACATGTTTAGTGTCTTGTTTATTTGTTTCTTTTATTTGCTTCCCACCAATTGACATTGTGCAAACAGCATGACAAAATCATCACACTTGCATCAAACGGAGTTGTTTCTTTAGTAATCTTAAATCAACTTGCTTATGTGGTTTCTGACACTATATGACATACTGTTAACAATAAAGATGGACAAGTTTGTCACATCGCTAAACAGTAGCAGTAATCTTTTGTCCATTTTTATGGATGTCAGAAACAAAGCAAAATTATGTGTGATTGCACGCATGGTGCCTAAAAACATTATTTGTGTTTCAGACCCCTTCCTCAAGTGGATGAATCTGATTGTTGTGAGTGTGTTGAAAAAGTATTCAAAGAGAACTCGGTCACAACTTGGTGAAGGACATGTCTTCTGACAGGGCTAGACTGGGAACTAAATTTAGCCCTGGGCTTTTGTCTAGACCAGCGAACTATAACCAAAGTGACCTCCCACTCCAACACAACCCCCTAAAATCAAATTTCCAGCAAAATTCCCAACCCCCTATAAATTACTATACTCAGGCTTTACAGAGCAACCTGCGCCTGCACACGGACACCATACTTAACTGTGTTTTTTTCACCTGACTTAGAAATGCTACTTCTCTCAGTTTTAACAAAAACATCTTACACTATACAGCTTTGATGATACAGATAATGATTGGATGGCCTACCTGCCTGTCTACCTCACAACCTGCCCACATACGTGCACGTTTTTTTTCCAAAAAAATAAGCTTACAAAAGATCACCTACTCTTTAACAAAGCAACATTGTGCAACCAAACTGTCACTTTAATAGATTGGAGGCATGCAGTGTTCAGGGATGTACCAATATTGTGATCTGGTGCTGATATCTGATATTTTGTACATATCTGCCAATAGTGATATGAATATTTATAAAACACTTGTCTGATGCCAATACATTTTTAAGCATTTGTCTGCTGATGCTGATGTGATATCATCATAATATTATAGATGGGCTTACTTTAGTGCAGATATGCAGGTCTTGAAATGCTGCTGTATTTCCTCCTGTTTCTCATAAGTCTTTAGCAGTGCGCTAGCTTCATCATGGTGGTAACAGTAGATCTTATAGACCTCCTCCACAGCTGCTTTGGCCTGAATAAAAACCTCCCCTATGGATGGAAAAGAGGGCATAGTTTGGGCTTCAGAAGACAACTATATGAAGTTAGGCAGCTAGCCTATGTTATATATTCACATCCTGTGTTAGTTGTTCCCATAGGAAAGAAAAATAAAAAAAAGAAATCTCTTTAATCTTGCTGTAGTTTCCCCTAGACAACAATGAGATCACATGGAAAAAGAATTTGCTAAAGTCTTCTGCTACAGAGATATTTCTCCTGAGCCCAGTGATCTCACGTGTCTCCTTTTGAGTTTTAGTAGAGATCTCAGTAAAGTCACACACTGTCCTCAGATTTGCCAGGATATTAATGTCCATGTTTATCTTCTTCTGTATCTCTCTTATAACTCATGTCTCATTGGTCTAATGCTAGTTCTCCTGAGGAAATTTAAGGAGAATCAACATGAGGTTTCCTGAGACATCAAAGAGCAACATTTAAGCAAAAACCTCTGGGTTTTTAGTCTCACATTACTGTTGATAGAATGGATTTATGGAATAACTGAAATTTGAGGAAAGACCACTCATGAAACTCCTTCTTCTTATGACGAAATTTCGCACCCATGACCTCCCCTTCTACTGCTCTTTCTCGCGCCTGCACTCGATCTCAAATGAACAGGGGCCTTCTAGAAACCTGCAGAAGTTGTGCAGAACTGAGTGTAGTGGGGTGTAGTGTATTCATAGGAACGGGTGTAGCATAACTTAAATTTTATTTACCTTTATTTAACCATGAAAAAATCTCACTGCGATTTCTTTTACAGGAGGATCCTGGCCAAGACAGGCAGCAAAACTCTTAACAAAAACATGGAAACAGGTGCAGCATAACAATATAAACGTGTAACCGTGGAAACGGTGTGTAGCATAACTTTGGAAATGTTGATAAAACCGACATTTATCCTACTGCTAAATGTATAGATCTACTTCATGTTAGTTGTACTATGGATTTTTATCAGTTAGCCCATGCTACAATTAAATTACAATCATCTGGGTTATGACAGCTGGGCAGTGAGTAGACCAGCACTGTTTACAAATTTCACACACAAACTGAAGATCACAAAACTGAACAATCTGTGGGACAAAACTGAAAAAGTGCAAACTATGCCCGCGGGACAGAAGCTCAGTGGGTTTGTTGAGAGAGCGAGGCTGACGGCTCTGTAGAAGATTGAGAGTTTAATCCTTGCAGTCCAGTATACACCCAACTCACCAAACACTGACACACTCAAATTCAGCCAGGTGGGCTTTACAGTGTCTTCCCTATTTTACTGTTTATCTGGTTTTGTAGTTCATTCTTCAACATTAGAGAACCAACAGCATTATTTTTGTTTGTTGGGAAATGAGAATTGCTGAATCAGACTTTCTTTCAGACTGTGTTTGTGTGTGTGTGTGTGTGTGTGTGTTACCTATCAGCTGTGTTTCTGGATCAGGTTCTGAAGTGGCCTCCTGCAGCCTGTGCAGCAGCTCTCCAGACACAGCACACACACTTTCCATATTGGTAAACAGGCGCTCCACATCCACCACCTACACACACACACACACACACACACACACACACACACACCTGTTTTCCTTCATGCTGTTATAGGACTGAGCTCACTTCTATGCTGACTCTGCGCTTAAGAGTGACATAACAGTATTACTATTATTATTATTATTAATAAAAACAACAATAATAATAGTAATAAAAAAATAATAATAATATTTTATATAGTCCCTGTTTGTGGTTTGCATGTTGTACCTGTGTGTTGCGGAGCGGCTGCAGCACCTCTCTAATACAGAGCTCCAGATCAGTCAGGTAATCCCCCTCTGTCCTCACCAGCTCATCTATGACCTTTGACCTTTTCACCATCTTGCGCTGGCGGATCTCCTCGGGGTCCAGGGAAGGGGAGGTGGGCGACAACAGATCATGTGGAGCCATTTTCTCTGAGGAACCAACAGGAATTATTAGAGATAGATAGACAGATAGACTGATAGACTGATTGATAGATAGATAGATAGATAGATAGATAGATAGATAGATAGATAGATAGATAGATAGATAGTGGTGCACCATTTTGACGTACTATTCAGTATAGTAACATGTAGTTTTGGATGCAGCAATAAATAGATTCACTACCTGTAGCTATCACTTTAAAGGATGGAGTAACACCGACTGCCAGTTGACTCTCCTCTTATTGGAACTTTTTGTTTTGGCTCTGAGGCACTAATCTGTCTGCAGCCACTGCACTTTGCATGAACAGGGAACTACTGCGCTTCCCCATGACACGCACACACACACACACACACACACACACACACACACACACACACACACACACAGTCAGGTGTGATGTAAGGTTCCACCTTCTGGGAGTTTTCTACAACTGTTCTGGTTTGGGGAAGCACCTAACCAAAAGATTATCACTGTTGGAACAAAACTTATATCTAAGAATTGGTAAGTTTACAGTAGAAAAAAAAAATTATGTATGTTAATGTAACAACATTTGTTACAAGTAACTCTGGATCTTTTCTGTTAGTCCATTCATGATGAAATGTTCACATATCTGAAGGGTTTAATGCCTCCAAAAGTTTTCTCACAGAAATTCATAGCAAGAAATGCTTATGAATGTGCTGCCTTTTGCCTGAAACATTGTTCTACAATAGTTCTGAGAGAAGACTTTGGCCTGAAATGTATTTTTTTAGTATCCATTTATGGTGGACTGTTACTTGCAGGGTAAGGCAAAATAGCCCCAAACAAAACATTCTATTGGATTTACTGCTAGTTTGCCGTTATCAACATTACATACAAAAACATAGGTTTACTGAAGGTTTTGGATAGTAAAAAAATGGCTATATTTACATTGTAGACATTGTGACTACTGGTTACTGTCACCACTATAAAGAAATCTGAGGTTTCTCTACCATTTCACATCAAACCACTCTGGATGACTTTTGTTTAGATCTTGACCACTGAATTATGCAGTAATGTTGAAAAATCAGTAGAGTATGTTAGTTTAAGATACCACAATGACAGGCATAAATTTACAATTTATTGTTTTAATGTTTCTAATGCTAGCATTTTTCTGAGCAAATACACTGGCCAGTTAAATAATGTTTAGTAGAATTCAGAACTGCACAAATAACTTGTGTACAGCTGCAAAAGCACATTTGACTGTTCCTGCTCTTATACCCACAACAACTACATGCTTGGACGGTTTTCTGTTGCTGAGAGGGCAGAAATGTTGTTCATAGTAAATTACATTCAGTTTCTGCCCTCAAATATTCTGACTCAGCACATTCAAATCAGGTAGTCTTCATCTGCTGAACATTTGCTCTGCTCTTGTGAGCTCTCATGTTTTAAAAGCAGACTGTGTGATTTATTGTGACTTTGGGATAAGATTTATACCCTGACTAACAAAAGCAGAAAGGCGGAGATTCTTTAAGGGATGAAACAAATCAGCCTGACTATCAGCGTAATGAAATCTGCTAATATAGAGCTCTGCTCAACATATATTACTATTCCTGAGTGCAGCTACACTGCAAGTCAAAAGTAAAGAAGCACATCTTCAAGGGCCTATATTGTGGAGCTATTTTAAATGGTATGGTGTTGTGCAATGGTACCCACTCCTGCTCCTGGAGATCTACCACTCTACAGAGTTTAGCTCCAATCTTTGTCTAACGCACCTGATCCAGACAAGAAGGGCTTCAGGGGCATTTGAATATCAGGGTTAGCTGTGTTGGATCTGAAATCTACAGGGTGGTAGATCTCCAGGACCAAGATTGGGCACCCCTGGGGTACTGTAAAGATAAATTTTTAAACATATTGTTCACTCCCCAGGTAATATATGGAATCCAAGCTGCAAAAACAGCCTGACTTTCATGAATTCATTGCTTTTATGATGTCACAAAAAGCAGTTATGTATAACAAAACTCAGACCTATAATAACCCACTATCTTACATTGTTCTCCCCCCACAAATGTAATTGATCAGCCAGGACATCTTTGGTGTCTGAAGCCTCTCAAGTTTTACACTAGATCTATAAGGCTAACGTAGCTAACAAGTGTTGGAAGCTCATACCCAACCACTCTGATGCTTAGATCCTGACTTGCTCATGGTTTCTGACACTGTATGACTTACTGTTGTCAATAAATATAGTACATAAAAACAGTACATTAGCATAGCTGAAACACTAGTAGCAGCCATCTACTATATTTTGTCTGTACTTTTTTCCAAGTTTATAGATAACAGCAGAGTGCTCAGTCTTGCTCCTGGAGATCTATCACCCTGCAGACTTTAGCTCACCCTAATTTAACACACTGGACCCAGGTAATGAAGGTCTTCAGGGGCATCTAAACATTAGAGTCAGGTGTGTTGGATCCAGGCTCTTCAGGGTGGTAGATCTCTAGGACCAGGATTGAGTACCTGTGCCATAGAGTGTCAGAAACCACATAAGCAAGTGTATTTGCGATTACTTTACAACTCAACATGGTTTGAGGCAAGTGCAGTTTGCACCATGCTTAATAGCATAATAATAAGCTTCCATTACTTGCACGCCACATTAGCCTCACAGCTCCAGTGCGAAACTAAAGAAACAAAAATATATATTGGCTGAGCAGCTACATTTGGCAAAGAGGTAAAATGAGTACATTTGAAATATTGCTGAACTATCGCTTTAAAGCTGTGCCGGTACACCTGCCTGCTGCTGGGCCTTACAGTGTATGTGTATTTCCCATGAAAGGGGATACACACACGTCTCCCTGCTGTGGGCTCTGAAAGGGGCCTAATGGGAACCAGCCTGAATCCACAGGATCGCATTACTGCAGCCGAAAATTGACACGAGGGGGTTGGTGAGAGCTGCTAGGAATGACAAAGAGCAGAGGGAGTTTCTCACTGACTTAACTGCGCTGTGCTGACACTGAGAATATTTACATCAGATTACTGGCTGAGTACACTTGCATGTAAAAAAATTGTTTTAGTGCAATTGGTGCTTATGCAAATGGACACTATAGAGTACAAATACTACACAAATAAATACAAGATAGAAACACAAAAGGTATCACAAACTTTACCCTAAGTTGCCAGTTTATGTTGCTACACAATTTATTAGCCCTGTTTCTTCTGCCCATCAGTAGAAAGGGACCACCATAGGACCACCACTAACCTGATCTTACTTGAGTAATGGACCTGTTGTACACTGCTTAACATTGTACTTTAAACTGCTGTTATAAACAAATAATTCTGTTTCTAAAATCTGATTGGCTGAGCCATGTGCAAAGCCGCTGTAAAGTTCGCATGAATACATCTTCAAAGTACAAAAATGAAGTGTTTGCCTTCAGTCTGCATTACATTTTGAAAATGCAGTATACACGTTACAGTTGCTTGTAATATTTTAGGAAATTTCTTTAGAATATTTACGCAATAAATAAATCATACAATCTTTAGAAGATTGCTTGTTTTTATGTTTAAAAATCAGTGCACAGCGTGGGTAAACACACTCGTTAGATGGAATTCAACAAACAGATTCTTTATAAACACTGACGTTCCTGCTAAAGCATGAGTAGACTGATAAATCTGTGTGATGAGTCAGTTATTTATCTCAGTGTTACTGAGCTCCTTTGAAGGATGAACTGTCTCCTCAGCAGACATGTTCTCGACTGTTAACTTAGCAGTGGTGTGGATCTGTATGTGCAACGTTCATACAAACATACACCATTATGTGAACTTAGCTACACCCTTTAGTCAAATTTGCAAGATTTAGCCACTGGGATAGGGCGAATTGTTTTTAAAAGTATGGTGAGTTTAGCAAAATGGGACAATACGCATTTGAATAAAACTGACAACAAGTAGAAGTATTTAGGAGGCTTGTGACAACTCACAAAAACACAAAAGAGATGAAAATATAGCTATTATGAGGGCCCTCTTGTGCTTTACCAAAAAGTGTCCCACAGGCAGCAGTCCTGCTCAGGGCACAGTGGGAGGTGATGTGAGCAAAGGATAAAAGTAGAGAATCTTGGAACTTCTTTCAAATAATTAATGTTTTTTTTTCATTCTCTCATTCTCCTTTAACAGCATTCTCTCATTCTCCTTTAACCACAGTTTTAACACATACAGTAGCTTACCACTTACACAATACTTGTTGTTAGTACTTACAGGTAGGGTTAGGGTCTGAAACACAATACAGGGGCTTTGATGTGTATTCTCTGCTCACTTTAGCCATAACACAGAACAAACACAACAAGTCAGCAAACACAAAAACTTGTTCTGCAAGTACACTCAATGAAAAGCAACAGACTGGACACATCATATTTTCAGATGACCTATGTTAAGTTTGTTGAATGTACATTAGCCATGCAGTAACAGAGCCGGGTCAAATAAATTAAGTTTCCATGGTGAAGTGACCCTTAATTTAATTTAGTTGTATTATTTTAATATGGCCCTGCGATGGACTGGCAACCTTTCCAGGGTGTTTCCTACCTTCCGCCCAATGACTGCTGGGATAGGCTCCAGCACCCCCCCGCGACCCAGAAGGATAAGCGGCTTAGAAGATGTGTGTGTGTGTGTGTGTGTGTGTGTATTTTACTATGTATTTGATGTAATTACCTTATTGTGTAATTAGAGACACTCTGTCCAAAATAAAAGAAATTCTCATTGCTGCTTTTCTGTTCTAAACATGTCAAATAGCCTCCTAGTGGAGCCGTAGCCTCTGAAGGTGATATTTCCCAGTTTGAATTTTGAGAACCCCAATTTTGATGACGTATTTTGAAGGTAGAATTTTCAAGGATAACATGGGCTCCTGGGTGGCTGTTTCTGTTCACTAGCTAGCATACCAAATTTTGCCTTTGGGCTATGCAGACAGAAGTCAGATAGCTAATGCTGAATATCTTATTACAGTTGTATAACTAATTGTCTTCAAATCATCCTTACAGTTGCGAGCGTGGATTACTCAAAAAGAAATGACTCATCAGAGGAGGAAATCAAGCTAAACAGTCAAGATACCAAGTTAGCAACTTTACTAACTAGACACCTCAGATCATCTCCTTTTTCACTTGCATCTGCGTTGTGTTAAATAAAAATAGAAGTTTTTTTTCACAATATCCTTTGGTGGATATCCTAGTAATTCAGCTTCCAGATCTCTCTAGTCATCTTTTTACCCACTTCTGAAAATGTAAAACTTTTCTGAAGTGTATTCCAAGAGGACAGTGGGTCACTGTTGGCCCAGTGATGGCAATGCTGACGGCCCACCAGCTTTTTGCTCTGCTTTTTTCAGGTGGCCCACTGGTGTTTAAGCAGAGTACTTTTGCACCAGCAACGGCATACAGTGAGTGGGGTGCCGACCTTATCAAGCCATCATGAATTCACCCTTTTTTGGGGAAATGGTGAAGCTAGCTTTCACCTTTCATATTTTCCTCACCTGGGTATATGCTGCTCTTCACACGTAACTTAGTAGTCTTTCTATCTCTGAAAAAAAATCATGTCTTGTTCCACAACTAATTGAAGTAAATGCTACACCGCTAATTCTAGCTGGAATTATTATTTGTAAGCCTATAGATCTGTGATTAGCTATCAGGATTTCATAAGCACAGTATGTATTCCCGATAGCTGTACGGTATTTTTGCATAATGCATGCTGGCTATCAGAGAGACAATACTGACTGAAGAAAACATGCCGACAATAAAAAAAACTAAATCTTTGAAAATGCTGATTCAAAGACAATTCTGTTTCTGAACATCCCACTGAAGCTGTTCTGTAGTTCAGTTCAGGATTAAGAGGGTAAGACATGTAGAAGTGAAAAGGAGTGTTCAAAACTAGCAGCCAGTCTGCTGTCTGATGCTGTAATATTGATCATATCATGTGCGTGAGTCACTCTGACCTGAATGACTGGTTTAATAGGAACTCTAATCAGGAAGTGACACTTCCTCATTCAGATAAATCATCATGTTCAACTTGTTAGACCATCACCAGCTGATGGACAATTAACTACAGACAATTATTCTATTCATGATCCTCCCACAAATATGGAGTTGGACAAGATTTGCAGAATGCTGGTAAACTACAACCCCATTTCCAAAAAAGTTGGGACGCTGTGCAAAATGAAAGTAAAAATAAAAACCCTATATTTCAAAATAGTGCAAAGACAACAAATCAAATGTTGAAACTGAGAAATGTTGTTGTTTTTTGAAAAACATATGCCCATTTTGAATTTGATGCCAACAACACGTTCCAAAAACGTGTGCATGTTTACCACTTTCATCACCTCCTCTTTTAACAACACTCTGTAAGCGTTGGGGACTGAGGAGACCGACTGCTGTAGTTTTGAAAGTAAATTGTTTTCCCATTTTCGCTTAACATAGGATTTCAGCTGCTCAACAATTCAGGGTCTCCTTTGCCGTATTTTTCATTTTATAATGTGCCAAATGTTTTCAGTGTTGACAGGTCTGGACAGCAAGCAGGCCAGTTTAGGACCCAGACTTTTTTAATAAGGAGCAATGCTGCTGTAATACGTGTAGAATGTGGTTTGACATTGTCTTGCTAATATAAGCAGGGCCTTCTCTGAAAAGGATGTGGTCTGGGTGGCAGCATATGTTGCCAAAACATGTATATATCATTCAGCATTAATGGTGCCTTAACACATGTGCAGGTCACCCATGCCATGTGCACTAATGCACCCCTATACCATCATGAATACTGTCTTTTGAATTGTGTGCTGATAACAAGCTGAGTGGTCTTTAGTCCGGAGGACACAGTGTCCATGATTTCCAAAAAGAATTTCAAATGTTGATTCATCGGACCACAGGACACTTTTCCACTTTGTCTCAGTCCATTTTAAATGAGCTCAGGCCCAGAGAAGGTGGCAACATTTCTGGGTCCTGTTTATATATGGTTTCTTCTTTGTGTTTAAGAGTTTTAATTAGCATTTGTGGATGCAGTGCCAAACTGTTTACATTTTCAGAAGTTTTTCTGAGCCCATCCAGTGATTTCCACTACAGAATTATGTCTATTTTAATGCAGTGCTGTCTGAAGGCCCAAAGATCATGGCCAGCAAATACTGTTTTTTTGGCCCTGTCCCTTACATACAGAGATTTCTCCATATTCTCTAAATCTTTTAAATGTTATTATGTACCGTAGATGATGAAAAGCAAAAGTTCTTTGCCATTTTATGTTGAGAAAATTTATTTTTGAATTGTTGCACTATTTGATCGTGCAGTCTTTCCCAGATAGGTGAACCCCTCTCCATCTTTATTTCTGAAAGACTCAGCCTCTCTTGGACGCTCATTTTATAACTAATCGTGTTAATGATCTGTTGCCAATTAACCACCAAGTGTTTTTTTAAGCATTACATAACTTTACCAGCCTTTTGTTGCCCCCATCCCAACTTTTTTGGAACGTGTGGCTGGCATCAAATTCAAAATGTGCATATATTTTTCAAAAAACAATAAAATTTCTCAGTTTCAACATTTGATATGTTGTCTTTGAAGCATTTTCAATGAAATATAGGGTTTAAATGATTTGCACATCATTGCATTTAGTTTTTATTTACTTTTTTCACAGCGCCCTAACTTTTTTGGAAATGGGGTCGTACTTTCAGAATGTGTTATCCTTTTAAAATGATCTGTATTTTGTATGTGTGTAAAGGTCGCACTATTAAGGGAGATCGAGAGTAGTTTCTTTTTTATTGTCTTACAGCTACAGCGTGCATCTGTGACAAAGATCTCCAGAGACTATGGAGCAGATCTACTAGTGATGTATTAAGAAGGGCTTAATAAATGTTATAAATATTTATAAATATAACAGCATGTATGTTTATGTAGGGTGCTTGGTGTTGTGCAGTGGTCCAGTTATGTGTGTGCATGTGTAAGTAGTCTAAGATGTTGTCAGGGCCTGAATGGCCTGTGGGACTAAGCCCCTTCTCATTCTCTCTGTGTTGGCCTTCAGGGAGTGTAAGTGTTTCCCTGATCACAGTAGAGAGAAGACTCCATTGTTGAGCTGGCTGAGATCTTTCACTACCTTCCTGGCTTTGGTCCAGCATCGCTTGCTGTAGATGGACTGCAGGTCAAGGAGCTCCATTTGAATGATGTGCTCATGTGATCGCACCACCCTCTAGCTGTGCTCTCAATGGTGCTGGTGTAAATGTTCTAGCATCTAAGGTGGTAAAGAACCTGAAGGACCTTGTTTACCTGGGTATTGATGTGGCAGGACCAATGACAAGTCCTGCATGATGAGTACACCAAGGTACTGCAAACTGTCAGCTTGCTCCACTGGGGCACTGTTAATCCTGAAGGGTGGTAGCTTCTTCGCTGTTTCTTGCTAAAGTCCATTATCAACTGCTTTGTCTTGCTGACATTCAGTAGGAGGTGGTTCTCCTGGTGCTTAATCTTCTCCATGTAGGCCTTCTTGTCATTCTCAGAGATCAGACCCACCACAACAAGGTCATCAGCAAACTTGACGATGGTGGTAGAGCTGGGAGTGGCCACACTGTCATTAGTGTACAACGAATACAGCAAGGGGCTTGGAACACAACCCTGTGGGGCTCCACTGCCGAGGGTGAGGGAGGGCGAGACGTCTGCTCACCCATACTGCTTGCACCTCCAAATGTAGTTTCATTGATCCGATCGTAATCGAATTACAGTGTGTTGTGTGTGTTTACGTTGTATTTTTCATGTGGTCAAGTGAAATCCAAACGTGATCCATTATTAAAAATGGATGTTGATGCAAGGTGCAATCAGCCTCACATATTCTTCAATCAGTTTATCAAAGAGTGCAAATTTTTAGACAAGTGCAAATATAGTCATATAGGCATCCTCAATGTGATAATAAGTGAAAATGCAACATTACAGAGAATTGTGCAGTATGGAGACTGTATACTGGAAGGAGATTATTAGCCTGAAGCACCTATTCTGACTTACCAAGGCTAAAAAACAGACTTAATCTTAGTAATTACATGTGCTATATACTTCCATAATAAAAGGATGAGTAAAACAGGGGTTTATATTGTGCTGGTCATATGTTAATTTTGAAGTTGTGTTTGTGTCACGAAAGTTCTTAGAAGATAACTCACCAAATTGACCACTCCTGCCAGTGCAAAATGTCTGTACACTGTCGCTTGTTAGCATCTCTTTTAGTAAATCTGGCTTATAATTTTTTCATATCACTGACTGATTAGCTTGATGTCACTGATGTAGATTGATATTGTCTCTCTGTTCTTGAATATCATAATGTGGGGCAGCATGATGGAGAAGTGTGGGTAAATCTCATCATGCTACAGTAGCTTGTGGTGTGGGCTACAAAGTATACTTTTATGGGTGGAACATGGAACGGTTGATCAAGGGCCTGATTCAAGAATGGCTCAACTGAATGGAGTTAAAGCAAGAAAATAAAAGTCAGAAAATCAGACAATAACTGCTTGGAGCAATAAAGCAAAATCAAATATTAGTAGAGGCTAATAGGGACACATTTACAGACTAAATGATATATTACTGCTACGGTTTCAAATAAACTACCCACTGAGACAAGTGTGTTTGTTATTTCTTGACATTTTCGGGGCCCTAGCCAACGTCCTACTTGAGGCCCTCTCCACTCTAATCATGTGACTTATATGCAAATAATGTATGAATGCGAAATAAATTTTCAGTGTTATAGTTCATAGTTCAGTTTTAGCACATAGCAAGAAACAGCTTTGCACAGGATAGTAACCATAATTCCTCCACAAGAAAAAATGCTCCCTCTTCAAGAAAAACAACCTGCTGCTTTTCTTATAAAAGTAAAAGAGGATGATCTTTTAGTTACTGAGGTTAAGGTCAAAGGTAGGTAGGGTGTGAGTGTGTGTGTGTGTGTGTGTGTGTGTGTGCCATTTAGCACATTAACAATATGAGACACAGTCTCCTCTTTGTTAGTTTACAGGTACAGAACGATTCGTCATCAGATAATTTCCTGAAAGTAAGTGTTCATGGCAAATATTTTAAACCAATCAAACCTGCAGCGCCAGACTGACCTCATTACTGACACTCACCTGGAATTGCTGCCTGTCTGCATTCTCCCTTTTTCTCTCTCTCTCTCTCTCTCTCTCTCTCACACACACACATACACACTCACTCACACTTGCATAATGGGCCACAGATTTCCTTGGTGTACAGCGAGAGACAATAGGTCTTACACACACAGTCAGCAGTAATGGAGAAAGAGGCAGGACTAGTTTTCCTGTCTGATGAAGCTGTCACCAATGACATCATACACACACAAACACATCCGATCAGCACTTTCAGAATCACTGTTTAAAATGTTATTATTATAATTAATAATAATTATTATTATAATATGTATGTTCAATGTAACATCGCTACATGCATTTGCTGCAAGTGTGGAATATGCAAAACTGCTGCAGCAAACAGAGTCATACATTCATTAAACGTTAACTCCACTAAACTTCCTCATACAGCGAGCTGCTGTAGTTCGGTGGAGTCTCTCTCTCTGTGTATCTCTCTCTCTCTCTCTCTTTAAGTCTCGCCTCTTTCTCTCTGTCTCTTCTCTTAGGCTAATTTGAAATGTTATCAAAACTGTTGCTGAATCAATTAAAGGGATCCTTAGTACTATAATGATATGATGTTATATGATAATACCAAAAACAAACACATAAAAATAAACACAAACACACACACACCCACACACACACACACACACATATATATATATATATATATACATATATGTTTTATGCGTGTGTGTGTATGATTATATACATATATACCTGCATATTCTTACAGAAATAGAAATTTACTTATAGTATAAGTATAAAAGTATAAATATAAAAGCATGCTATCTTTCTCTCTCTCTCTCTCTCTCTCTCTCTCTCTCTTGTTTACGGAGTTCTGCTCCACTCTGTTTTGCATGTGTGACATCATCCCTGTGGGAATAGCTCTGTAACAACGCAACAGGTGCTTAGCATCTGCAAACTCTCCAGCTTTCACTCACTCACTCTAAACTCTGAACTCTAAACTTCAGTGGAATCTACACTGAAGGCTTGTTACAGGACAATGACACTCAGAGAAACTCAATACTACAGTGCGGCAGCAGCAGCAGATATGAGGAAAAAGCCAAGAGGTTTATGCTAACCACAGCATTTAACCCTTTAAACTCCAAAGAAACTATGGCACTTCAGTTGCTCACTTATGCTATTAGCTACATTACTTATTTATTAGTTTCATTGTTACTGGGTAGTACAGTTTAATATGACTGAATATGAGACTGTAATTTAACCCCCTAAACTTCATGGACATCTGAATTCGAAGGTGATTATTCAGTAACTACTTTAAATCAATACAAATAATTGATTTATTATTATGATATATAAAGTGTGGATTCACATAATGTTTAAAGGTGATTTCTAATCAGCTTCACTTGAACAAAACCTTTCCATAAACAGCATTATTGGTCTCTGATAAATGACAGTGGTTCGAAGGTGAGCCATTACCGTGGCGACTGCACTTACCTTTAAGTTTAGCGCTGTATTCGGTCTTATCGGACTGGCTTCTCCTCACCAGTGTGTTGATGCTGACGTCTCCTTTACCTGAATCTTCATCCACGATGGTGTCGGTTCTCCTCCTCTCCAGATACCTGAGGAACAGACGGTTTCTCCGCTTTAGTCCTCTCTCTTTCTCTTTTTTCTCCTCTTTTTCATTCTCTCGCTCATTCCCGCCGGGTTCTTTAGGATCCATATTGACCTACAATCCCTCTGTTCTGATAGGGGAGTGAGAGAGAGAGAAAGAGAGAGAGTGAGAAAGAGAGAGAGTTTGCTGAGAAGAGGAACAGGTGCAGCACTGTTGCTGCCGTGTACACACACTCACACACACTGTCAGCTCAGGTAACCCCGCCCCCCTTGCTGGTTTACCTGCCTCAGGAGAGACCAGAGGCTCCACCCACTCACCTGCCCTGCTACCTGCTCACTGGAGGGAGAGAGAGAGAGAAAGAGGTGGTAGGGGGCGAAAGGGAGCAAGAGAAAGAAAGAGAGTGCAAGGAAGAGAGAAAGAACGAGAGATAGATAGAGAGACAGAGAGGGAAGGAGAGAGAAAGAGTGAGATAGAGGGACAGAGGGTGACAGAAAAAGAGATAGAGAAAGAGGGAAAGAGAAAGGGAGATGGGAGTGAGAAAAAAAGAATGATAGAAAAAAGAAGGAGAAAGAGGAGAGAAAGACACAGAGAGAGAGATTGAGAGAAAGAGAAAAAGAAAAAAGATCAAGAAAAACAGAAAGAGGAGTGAGAATAAGAGAAGAGAGAGAGAGAGAGAGAGAGAGAGAGAGAGAGAGAGAGAAAGAAAGAGACAGAATGAGAGAAGTTTACAGTAGTACAGTGACAGTGCAGGACTTTTGTCAATGCACCTAAAATGTACATTTACTTAAGTGGTAAAATCATGTAAAGTTAAAGTGTATCTGACTGTCACTGTAAGAGTGCAGCATTGAAATGTGTACATAATGTCTTAATATATAAAATATATGACAAGCACAAAATTACTGCCAAAAGTGAGACAAAAGTATTTTTATGTAATATATTTTTCTTATGGAAATAATTGCACACATTGATATTTCAAAAAATTAAATATGTCAGTTTTTTCAGTGCACTCGGTGTACAGTAAGCAATAGAGAACAGTAAAAGTTTTTCCGACTGTCACACAAAACCTGAAGAACCCAAAAAGAAACTACAATTTTCCAGTTCAGTTTGTGTATTCCTATTGTTTTTTCTAATTAATGCATTTGGGAAGCTTTAAAAATAATTAACTTACTTTAGTGCTACCTTGTTAGAGTGCTGTATAACCAGGAAAATAAATCAATAAATAACGTATTTTATTTATATGGTGTCTTTTTCCCAAGCTCAGGATTGGTAGCAGTTACGCTGTGGAATTTGCCCCAGAGGTAAAGCCTGTGCTGCTCCATTCAGAAGATCTGTGTTTGTCTGGGAGAGTTTAACAGATGATTGTTGATGGGAAAAAGAATTCAGTTTACTGAACTGATTCTTATTAACTGTTCAATTCAATGAATCAAACATTTGGAACAATTCATTTATGCACAAGTCATATTCAGTTTTATTATCATATCCTCATACAAAGATAATGTTCTTAATTTTATTTGTTACAATATGGTGCCTTTGTGTTGTGATTTTATGAAAAGTTATTATTCAACAAAGGTGCCAAAAAGAGCAATGCCGTAGAAGAACAGCTTTTGCTTTCCTAAAGAGCCTTTGAATTGATGGAAATAGGATGTTTGAGTGTGAAGAAATTTTTTAAAGGTCAGTCAACATTTTGGACATAAATGTTGCGAAGATTATACAGAGAGCTTTCATTCATTTGGGCTCATGAGTCAGTCGAACTGGTTCATTGAAATGAACGATTCATTGTTGTATTAGACATTGCTAATCAGTTGGCAACGAGCTCTGAGCAATCACACATCATTACTGGCAAAATGCTAATGCAAATAAATATATCAGAAATATTCCAAAATGTGGAGCAGTAAAAGAAGAAAAGAGATGGAACTGTCTAAGTCAAATTGCGTTTTTGTTGATTTTCTAAGTGAAAATAAGTTAACACATCCTCTACAGGGAACAAACTTTAATATACACTATATGGAGTATTGGGACACCTGCACGTTACATCTACAGGAGCTTTGTTGATATCCCATTCCAAATCCATAGGAATCCATTAATATGGAGTTGGTCCCCCCCTTTGCAGCTATAACAGCTTACACTCTTCAAGGTTTTCTACACATTTTTGGAGTGTGTCTGTGGGAATTTTTGTCCATTCATCCAAAAGAGCATTTGTGAGGTCAGACACTGATGTCGGACGAGAGGGCCTGGCTTGCAATTTCCATTCTAGTTCATCCCAAAGGTGTTTGAGGGGGTTGAGGTCAGGGCTCTGTGTGGGCCAGTCAAGTTCTTCTACGCCAAAGTCAACCAGCCATGTCTTTATTGACCTTGCTTTGTGCACTGGGGCTCAGTCATGCGGGAACAGAAAAGGGCCTTCCCCAACCTGTTCTCACAAAGTTCTTATAAAGAAGCATACAATTGTTCAAAATGTCTTTGTGTGCTACAGCATTAAGATTTTCCTTCACTGGAACTAAGGGACCTAGGGCAACCCCTGAAAAACAACCCTTTAGCATTATCCCACCTCCACCAAACTTTACAGTTGGCACAATGCAGTTGTGACAAGTAACGTTCTCCTGGCATTCGCCAAACCCAGACTCGTCTGTCAGACTGCCAGATAGAGAAGCGTGATTTGTCACTCCACAGAATATGTTTCCACTGCTCCAGAGTTTAGTGGCAGCGTGCTTTACACCACTCCATCCGATGCTTGGTATTGTGCTTGGTGATGTAAGGCTTGCATGCAGGTAAAATTTTTATTTTTTTTTTATTTAATTTTTTTTCATAAAATCAACAAAACATATAATCTAACAAGGGCTGCCCAAACCTTTGCATTCGACTCATGGCATTTAATGAGAATCAGCAACTTTACAGTTCTCTAGCTCTGCATTACCAAATAAATAGTGAAATGGAGTGACTTAGTCAGCTAACATTAGTTGTCATTAGCATTAAAACTTTCCATTATCATACAGAACTTCATTTTGTGCAAAACGATGCTAGCCTACACTCCTAAAAATAAAGTTGCCAAAAATAATTTTTTGGAACGACGCCTAGAAGTTTGCTTTACTAAAAACCTTTCATTGGCTGGAAATGAGATATATGAGTGTGAAGAACTGTTTTAAAGTTTAAAGATATCTCAAAATAATGGAAATGTTGTTGCTGTAAGAATCCTTTATTGTGCCTCTTAGAGTCTTAGTAAACATTTGCAGCAGACTGAAAAAAAGTTGTCAGGATAAAACCGTATATCTCCATTTTTGCCGTTTTTCAGTTTTTAACATAATTTGAAAATTTGAAAATTTCATGATGAATGGACCAAAAGAAATAACACACTTCCATTGAAATTAAAGCATGTTTTTAAAGCATGTTTTGTCCTTCTCTTATAAAGTTATCATTTTGGAGATATAAGGTTTGTTCCGACAGTAGCGATATATTAGATCAATGCAGTTACACTTGTTTATTTAACTTACTTTTGGCAAAACTGTGTTGATGTAATGTATTTCATTTATGTGGAACTGAATCAC
This sequence comes from Colossoma macropomum, assembly GCF_904425465.1. Lineage (NCBI taxonomy): Eukaryota > Metazoa > Chordata > Actinopteri > Characiformes > Serrasalmidae > Colossoma > Colossoma macropomum. Next base: position 28,822,798 of record NW_023494791.1, on the reverse strand, counting down.
ACATCTGAATCAAGTAAATGCAATTCAGTGTAAAACTTACTGCTGTAAAAATTATTGCTATCATGTGAATAATAATGTGTCTAACATTAGCCAACCAGCTAACTTAATGTTAGGTTAGGTTCTGGGTTCTATGTGTGTGTGTATGTGTGTGTACATGTGTATGTATGTGTGTCAGGGTGAGAGTGCTCTCTTGAAACCACATCCTTTGGGTCTGTTGGTGTTGAAGGTGAATGACCACAAGATTGGTAACCTAACAACAGAGGCCAAGAGGCAACAGGAATACAAGCCATGGAGACTCATGTGATCTTACTAAACTCTCAGCAAACACACACACTAATATACAATAATAAGTTACATAATGTTATTGATGTATGAATTATTAGCATTTATTTAACACAATATTCATTTTTTGGGGACAAGAACATCTTATTAGATAAATAGAATAGTATAAATGCTGTAAACATTGATTCATTGTCTTTTTTTTAACTGCTTCAAGATTTGATCACAACTTGTGAAATATGAAGCATTCTGGATGTTCATTTTGCTGTAACTGTGTAACAGAAGGGTGGGGTTGGGGTTATTCTGTAGAAGAAAAACCTTACAGCTCAATGACATCATAAAGTTTCTTGATGCCTGTGTCAACACTGGAAAAATATGCAAGCCACTGTGCGTCAGAGTCAATGTTACAACAAGCCAAACATAAAGGAAAGCCTTATCTGTGATGGAGGATTTTATTACCATCAACACAGAAAATGGAGCAGAGACCTACCTTACACTTAGACTGACTGGACACTTTATTAGAAACCCCTACCTTATACTTAGACTGACTGGCCACTTAATTAGAAACCCCTACCTTATGCTTCCACTCACTGGCCTCCTGAGGTGAAAGGCAGTGAATGACATTTACTCTCGTTAGAGTACATTTTTCCCTCTAATGGTAGAATTAAATCATAGTGCTGTTACTTTAATGCTGAAAAAAGACTATTAGGATTAAAACCTGATGGTTTCGCTTTCAGGAAACTAGTGGTCCCAAATGGTAACCATTAAGACAGTTCCCATTAGCAACCCCTAGTTTCCTGTAGAACACCTTCAGATTCCTTTAGGAAAGTATCAAATGCTTCTGGAATCAGGCCAAGAACACCTGTTAAACCATTAGGGTCCTTTACACTGTGATATCAACCCCTCAGGAAAACACAAAATACCATTAGTGACTAATGAACACCACTAGAAACCAACAGAAACTTTTAATGTTTTTTATAATTTTATAGAATTTTATATGTTAATTTCTCTAGAGACATTGCGTTACTTAACAATAATTTTTTTGCGTTTCCTTGAGGGAGAAACGCAAAACGTTTTCAAGGGAAGGCAAATATTTTGCAAGCAAACACAAAATTATTGCAAGTGAATGCAATGCTGTGTCAAATATTTTTTTCACAGTGGCACTTTAAGGGCTCAGCACATTTCTAATAAAGTCCTTTTACTTTGCTACTTTAATTTTTTACTTGCACTGAAGTTTTACCGGAACGTTACAGAGTATAATAAGAATAAATCACCTCTTGAACTAATTAAATCAGACTCATGATATGTTCTTAAGCCACAGAATTGCTCACAACTTTGTGCTCTTGAGTGTGTGTAGATTCTGTTCTTACGTAAGAACAAATCCCAAATAAGGAAACATTGATGAATGTCTGAATGTCAGGCTCATTATTATCAGCTGCCAAATCTGCTTTCCAAAGTCTCTGCTTTTCACAACTCAACTTGGTGGCAGATTAAAAAAATATAAAGTTGTTGCATATGTTTTATAGTAAGCCTCTCAGCGAGCTTCTGTAGTTAGCGTAAGTGTGAACCCACAGCCTACTGTTTACCCATATAAAACACTGTTTTGTTGCAGTTGTGGAGGTAGCCTATCTGGCTGTATAAGGCTGTGATATGTAAAATAAGCTTATAGTCTTATACAGTTTCCCCATAAACTCTGGTCAATAATTCTGTCATTGTTTTTCACTTTCTGTTTTTTGAGAATTTCAAAGTGATCTGATCAGAATGTGAGTGGTGGGGTATGAGCAGGTATACTGATTTATGCCAAGTTCTTTTGTCACGCTGATGCTGTACATGGACAAAACATACATCCCCTCACATGAAGTGAGCCAAGACATCAGAGCGTCACTCCAGCGGAAACTTTAAAAAGTGTTCTGATGTAATTTTTAGATCATTATTTCATAGAAAAAACATGAAAGTTACCATGTCTGGAGCGCAATTTACTTAAAAATACATCAGCAAAGATACATTTGCCCCTTGATCTACATCATTAGAGACTTTGTCTTGTCAGTTCATCACAGAATGCTGCCTGACTCTGCTATCTCTTTCTCTCTCTCTCTCTCTCTCTCTCTCTCTCCCCCTCTCTCTCTCTCTCTCAGTCTACACAGAAAGATGAGTAAATGTAAATGTGATTTTAGCACAATGACAGGAAAAAACAACACCAGGAGAAAACGTAAAAAATTCATAACACATAGTGCATGCTAATTATTTGGTTTGTGGTTAGACAAGTATGAAGTCTTTAGTCTTGATAGTCATGGTCAAAATGAAACACAAAATCACAGCCACAAACATATCTCGCTTTTTTATTTTTATGCAGTATATGATCATATTAGCTACAGTGTAGTATGGCCAATGTGGATAGCATTATTTACATTATGTTTATGCAGGACTCTTAGACCAGCTTTAGAGCAGAGCCAGATTAAAGGGAGCCAGGCCTTTTCCTATTTATCCCATCACATCAAAAACATGACTTCATAAAGCACCCACGAGCAACTCCTCAATGAATTGGGGTGAATGGAGCTAAATGACTGAAAATGAAAAAATGAACTTTTTTCTAACCATTTGTTTGGGACTTTCCTTCAGTTTTGAAAAGTAGGAGGATGTATTCCATTTAAAATCTAAGAAAACATACTTGTCTCTAAAGCAAACAGGTATGGGGCAGTAGAAACACTAACTTTACTTCTACTGGAAGATTATTGTTTGGCGAGTGGAGCAGCTGATTGGCTGAGTAAAGCGTTTCACACTCACTGATGATGTATGAACTTACATGCTGTTCAAAAGTCCTGTAATTGGAGTTCAAAAGCATTCAAAAACATAACAGCAATGTTGAAATATTCTGTGTTGTTCTGTGTTCAAGAAATTGCTCAAAAAAATGCTCCTTTGGAACCCATTCATCTTACACTCGCTCAGGAGCGCCCTCTAGGTTTTGACAAACCCAGAACACATTATTGATCGGCAATTCTCCTCTCTACACAATCTCTGCTTTAGGTGTTTTAATTACAGAATATATTGAGTCTGGTAAAAGAAAAAGATGGTTGCCATGGCACCTCTATGATAATGCTAATTTCTACTTGTGCTGTTAGGATGTTGTTAGAGGGAAATTCCTCTTAGGCCCTTCAAGGCCTTCAGAGAAGGTGGCATGATTTGTGGGATTTTAAAAATATGTGTCTATAATTTTTAGCTCATTTATAGTCAATAAAATCATGCTTTATTTAAACTCTACAAGTATTCGAGTACTACTCTCATTTGATTGTTAAGATCTGGATGGAAACAAAAGGGTTCAGTTCTTGAAAAGCCAAGTGGAAAATTGGCCAATCAGAACTTGCTTTTCTCTTTCGTATTTATGGGGGTATAGCTAAGTTCACCTTTTGTTTAGGACTTCAAGAGCAGAAGAAAAAGGCCAAACAAAGGTTATAAATATTAAACAAATACTTTATTTGAAGTTTCTACTGATATTAACTTATATTTTACCTTGTATGTAGTTTTACAGTGACTCAGTAAAATCAATATTAAAACTACTAAATTGGCTGTGAAAAAGCAGTGTGGGAAACGGGTCATCAAGAGAAAAGAGACTTTGATTTGAGAACTTTTAAATAACTCAATAAATTTTATGTATTAAACTATCATTTTCTTTCTATTCGTCTTATAGATTCCCTGTCCAAAAGCATCCAGACAACCCTTCTAATTAGTGAATTCAGCAACTTTAAAGTGCAGTCATTGCTGATTTAGATGTTCAACTGCACATACACAGAAAGAGACTCTCTGATGGAGCCACAGATGATCCTAAGCTCACCATGCCCACAAACACTTGGACATACAGTGCAAAGTCCTCAGACAGCAGTGGTATTATAATAGTATAATTTCATTCATATAGTCAGGGTCATCCATAGCCTGCCATATAAGGTCATATAAGGGCCTCCTAGTTATCAGGGCATTAAGCTTGAGTTGGCTGCAGTTAAAAAGGCTGCGTCCTTGAGGGAAAGAGCAAAGCAAACAAGAACTTTAGCTGACTAAGAACAGCAAAAACACACTTGCCTTCTGTACACATATGTACAGGTCAATAATTTACTGTTTTCAGTTTAGGTATACAGGGACAAAACACATTAATAAACATTTCTGCATATGCTAGTTTCACCACTTTTGTCAGTAAAAATGTGATCAAAGAAAATGTGATCCGACCAGAACTGACATGACATCACATGCATTTTTATACAACAATATGCAATTGTATGCAAAATTTAAACAGTGATGTTCTGTCATGTGTAAAAAGTTTAGGTCAAGTTGTATCTTTTACTGATTTTCAAAGTAAATTTAACTGAACACATACTTTACCGGGAATAAAGTAAAATGTGGCATTTTTCCACAAATTAGTGCACCATTTATATATATGTTTGCTGAGTTTAACATATAGGAAAATATAAAATATGCTGCACTTTTGCACAGGACTAAATTTAACAAATAAACAGTAATTGTCTTCTTTTGAAATTTTTATCGGTCTATTATGCTCTATGCACAGCTATAGTAACTTCTCTGGTCAGGCTGCATTAGCTCTACTTTCATGAGGGACAAATTTCGTTCAGGTTATTCTGGAATGGTCACCTGCTGTAAGGGCAGTGACAGTGATACTCTAGCATGGCAGGGCTGTGCTAATAAAGACTGCTCAGAGCGACACACACCGTACAGGACCAGATTGGGTTTCTGTTGTTGTGTTTGAACACACAACAGCTCACACATTTACATCTAGAATGAAGAGAGTAATCTCAAACTGAATTACTATCAAACTGCTTTCATTGTAAGACTTAGTACTCAGTTATTACCACGAATTATTCAGGAACTACTAGTAATGCACAGATCTGACCTACTGGATCAGCATTGGTAAATGGATGGATCTATGTTTAATAATGTTTCCTCTTCATGGTTATTATAAAACTGTAACAATGCATATCATTTCAGAATTGCAATCATTTTCTGTGTTTTGCCTTAACAGGGTACTGGTATTGCATCAGTATTAGCCCTTAACAGAGTTCAGATATCCTGGTACCAAGAGAGGAAAATGTGGATTGGTGCATTCCTAGTACTATTAACTACTCGGGAACTGCATAGAATTACTCAAGAACTGCTATAAGTTGTTTTTGCAGTTGTTAAGATTTTTGTTTTTGTTATAAAATTTGTAACACCACTCAGATGCTACTCACTACACCAAAAAGTGTGCACTGTTTGCAGCACTGGTCTTATTTTCACAGTGCACTTAATTGGTGTTTATTGTACCCTTTTGTTATTGGTTCGGTATCCTAAAGTTAATTACAACAGTTTTCATCACTTAACATTGTACTGATCAGTCGGTTCTGAAATGCCTAATCTCTCTTTTGGAAGACCTTGGAGAGGTTATACACACTTCTACCAGTCTCCAGATAGATTGCACCCCAAAGTAGGAATTTACTAACACATTGGGTGTAAGACAATTAAAGGGTTTCATTCCAAAACGCATTATAAAGCACTTTCAAGAATTTTCCTTTTTTTCATGATATATGTTGTTGGGAGTGGGCTTTACACTTACAATAAATTGCAATCTTACATTATGAGTAATACCACTTTTATAAGAGTAATAAAAAGGTGTTTTCTATTTTATGTCAGCTGTTATTCTTTTCAAAACCTATTACCCAAAATTGTTACATATGGATATACAGCGTTGTGGAATGAAACTCCTTAATTCCAGAATCCACACCATGCCACACCTTTTAGCACTGTAAAATTAGCTAAGAATGAATTATTTAATATCTACTATGAATTATGCAGTAACTGCTATGAATTATTAACAATAGTATTAACAATATTCTTCAACAATAAACTTTCCAGGGATGTCCAGGGATGAATTAAAGAGATGCTTCTTCTTTTGGAACAGTCTGAACAGAAACAATATAAGTTCAACAACATAAAAAATTCCTTCTCCATCGTTCCTCGTCCCCATGTGCAGCTTCATTCTGCATTCATGACACCGAGGAATTCAGAATTTTCCAACCTGGAACCTCCAAATTCCCACCTCAGCTGGTTGAGCCTGGAAAAAATGGACACTCCTTTTAAGTTAGTAATTGTTTGGTTGCTGTGTGTGTAATAAAAAGCTCTGGAAGAACAAGAAAGTGGTTATGTTAGTACTTAGTTTATTCTAAAAACAGATGTAGGCTATGACAATGTAGCCCGGAAAATGAAAGCTCAGTTTTCCAAGTGTTGCTCTGTGTTTAGCATATCATTCTCAAACAGAAGCTTTAAAGTCTGCTAAAAAGCTTAAATCATCCTTTTACTCCTTCTTCTTTGGCTGACATCACATAATTGCAAATTTCAAAAGTTGAGGCTCCTGAGAAAATAGTTGGAATTCATTCAACTGGGCTTTTTTCACTTGGAAGTAGCAAACTTCCCAGTCCTTCCCACCTAATCATCAAAATATCAAAGCCTAATGATTGGCGCTAACCAGACAGTGCAGCATACGGTAGCATCATGATATTGTGGTGCGTGACAGGCTACCCTACTTAGCGCCAGCGCAAACCACTCTGCGTGGGACTTTACTCAGATAGAGTCTAGTATGCATAGTAAAACAAAAAAATTAATAAAAAGTACCTTACATGTTAATTATAGTCAACATGACAAACGATTATAGCTAACATATCTTAGCACTGGATAGTCTTTTTCATAACAGTGGGGCTAACTCATCAGCGTAGTCGAACAGACACTGCATACTCTGTCTGTTTCCTTTACTCCTCTGTCAATAACAGGACACAGTGTTCGTGTATAAGACATGTGATCCTGACTGTAATCACACACGCCTACACCAGTCAATATTGTGCATTAAACAGTGCAAATCTACTCTGGCAGAGTGAAACAGCTGATGATGTGGGAGTTTCACCAACATGAAACAAACACACACACATTTTTATTCATGGCCCTATGCCCTTCTGTATGTGTTACACCAAAACTGTATAAGTATGTGCTGCATACGTAAGTGTCTACAGATGATATAATAATAATAAGCCCCTAATATATATGCATGCACACACACTAATATGTCCCATATTATACATAGTACTGTTCCTAATCCAGAGTCCACACTTCATTTATTTAATTAAAGTTATTGATTTTAGGAGATATTTCAGATAGATTCATTATAAGATATTCTACTTGCATAGAGAATGGGAACGTCACAGGAAAATGAGTGAAAAAAACAAGAGGTTTCAACACTGGAGTGCAAAAATTAATTAAATATACAAGAGAAAGTGGGACTCTGAACAACCATACAAGACCTGGTAGACCACCAAAACCCCTGGTAGGTCACCATCAGATAAACAGTACTTAAATCTTTGAAGGAGAGAAGAAATCAAGACCCACTCATGCTTTAGTTCGGAAAAAATCCACAGATGTTTCTGTCTATCCTTCCACTGTGAGAGGACACCTCAACACTATGCGTCTGAGTGGAAGCCATTGCTGAGAAAAGTAAACAGACAAAAACACAGAAGCTGCTGGTGTTCTCAGAACAATGGACTGTCCACCCAAGAGTCCAGACCTCAACATCACTGAATGTGTTTGGATTACGTAGGTTGTGAGAAGCAGAAAATGCAACCAACTTCTTAGAATGCACCAAAAATACCCCTGCAGATTTCTTTAAAAAAAAATGAAAACAAGTCTCCTGAAAAGAATGAAAGCTGTAAAAAAGTCAAAGAGTGGACACACTAAATACCCAAACAACCAATATTATATTTAGTTATTACGGCTCCGGTGTAATTGTCTGTTAAATATGTGTTTCTGTATTCTACCTGACACTGAAAATGTCCTGATTAGTCCTGATTAGTCCTGAGTTTCCCACAGTCTGGATGTTTTTGTATAAAAAATGTGCAAAGACACACACACACGCACACACATTTGTAAAACAGCACATTGAGATTGTAGCAAATCTCACACAGCACACATCACACAGGTTGGTTTATGGACTTTGACATTGCCCCGTTTTGTTTGAACAAAAATCCTAGGAGATGCAGAACAATAGAGAGAGAGAGAGAGAGAGAGAGAGAGAGAGAGACTGCCATTCAAAACTATGAGACGCTTCACCTTCTTTTGAAATTAGGATTTTCTTGCTGTTACTTTTCAGTGAAGTAAGAAAAGACATCCTTGCAAAGTCTCAAAGTGTCTTCTGTGGTATGAAGAGCAGGTTTTGCCTAAATGATGATTTGATTTAATTTCTAACGTATTGTTAAAAGCACATATTGAAACTCTTTTGGCCCAGCCACCTGAAAGGGTTGAGTGCTGATGAGTGCTGATATTACAATAAGGGGATAAAATGTGTAGCCTTCAGCTTTATTTCCAAAGCAGCACTGTCACTAATATTGACACAAATATTTACGTATGATATTTTGCTGCTAAATACATCTGATTAGTCTATAAAATCAATCCAAAACCTCATCCCAACCCTCATTTTGGACCTACATTTAACTATTTTCCTAACCCTAAACCTAGCTCTGGCCTTAAGTTTAACCCTGGTCCTATTCCTAACCCTAGCTCTGATCGTAAATTTAAACTTTGTCCCAATACTAACTACAAATCTCTTCCTAAAATCAATCCAAAACCTAATCCCAACCCTCATTTGGGATCTATATTTAACCATTTTCCTAACCCTAACTGTAGCTCTGGCCTTGACTGATACCCTTGTCCTATACCTATCCCTATTTCTGATCGTAAATTTAAACTTCATCCCAATACGAAAAACCAATCTCTTCTTAAAATCAATCCAAAACCTAATCCCAATTCTCATTTTGGACATACATTTAACCATTTTCCTAAACCTAATCCTACCTCTGGCCTTGACTGAAACCCTGGTCCTATACCTATCCCTATTTCTGATCATAAATTGAAACTTTGTCCCAATACTAACCACAAATCTCTTCTTAAAATCAATCCAAAACCTAATGCCAACCCTAGCTCTGGCCTTAAATTTAACCCTTGTCCTATTCCTAATCCTATCTTTAATCATAAATTTAAGCCTTGACCCAATACTAACCACAAATCTCTTCTTATAATCAATCCAAAACCTAATCCCAATCCTCATTTTGGACCTACATTTAACTATTTTTCTAACCTTAACCCTAGCTCTGGCCTTGACTGTAACCCTTGTCCTATACCGAACCCTAGCTCTGATCATAATTTTAAACTTTGTCCCAATACTAACCACAAATCTCTTTTTAAAATCAATCCAAAACGTAATGCCAACCCTAGCTCTGGCCTTAAGTTTAACCCTGGTCATATTCCCAACCCTACCTTTAATCATAAATTTAAGCCTTGACCCAATACTAACCACAAATCTCTTCTTATAATCAATCCGAAACCTAATCCCAACCGTCATTTTGGTCCTACATTTAATCATTTTCCTAAACCTAACCCTAGCTCTGGCCTTGAGTGTAACCCTTGTCCTATACCTAACCCTACCCTTGATCCTAAATTTAAACTTTATCCCAATACAAAAACATAATCTCTTCTTAGAATCAATCCAAAACCTAATCCCAATTCTCACTTTGGACATACATTTAACTATTTTCCTAAACCTAATCCTAGCTCTGGCCTTAAATTTAACCCTTGTCCTATTCCTAATCCTAGTACTGATCGTAAATTTAAACTTTGTCCGAATACTAACCACAAATCTCTTCTTAAAATCAATCCAAAACCTAATCCCAACCCTCATTTTGGACCTACATTTAACCATTTTCCTAATCCTAACTGTAGTTCTGGCCTTGACTGTAACCCTTGTCCTATACCTTTCCCTATTTCTGATTGTAAATTTAAACTTTGTCCCAATACGATAAAGTAATCTCTTCTCAGAATCAATCCAAAACCTAATCCCAAGCCTCATTTTGGACATACATTTAACCATTTTCCTACACCTAATCCTAGCTCTGGCCTTGACTGAAACCCTTGTCCTATACCTATCCCTATTTCTGATCGTAAATTTAAACTTTGTCCCAATATTAACCACAAACCTCTTCTTAAAATCAATCCAAAACCTAATGCCAACCTTCATTTTGGACATACATTTAACTATTTTCCTAACCTTAACCCTAGCTCTGGCCTTGATTATAACCCTTGTCCTATACCGAACCCTAGCTCTGATTGTAACTTTAAACTTTGTCCCAATACTAACCACAAATCTCTTCTTAAAATCAATCCAAAACCTTATCCCAACCCTCATTTTGGATCTATTTTTAACCATATTCCTAATCCTAACGGTAGATCTGGCCTTGACTGAAACCCTTGTCCTATTCCTAAACTCTGATCATAAATATAAACTTTGTCCCAATACTAACCACAAATGTCTTCTTAAAATTAATCCAAAACCCTCATTTTGGACCCACATTTAACCATTGTCCTAACCTTAACCCTAGCTCTGGCCTTAAATTTAACCCTTGTCCTATTCCTAACCCTAGGCCAGCTTGTGAATTGATTTTAACCCTTGTCCTATTCCTAACCCTACCTCTTGTCCTAAATTTAGGCCTTGTCCCAATACTGACCACAAATCTATTCTTAAAATCAATCCAAAACCTAATCCAAACACTCATTTTGGACCTACATTTAACCATTTTCCTAAACTTAACCCTAGCTCTGGCCTTAAGTTTAACCCTTGTCCTATTCCTAACCCTAACTCTGATCATAAATTGAAACTTTGTCCCAATATTAACCAGAAATCTCTTGTTAAAATCAATCCAAAACCTAATCTCAACACTCATTTTGGACATACATTTAACTATTTCCCTAACCCTAACCATAGCTCTGGCCTCGAGTGTAACCCTTGTGATTTACCTAAACCTAAGTCTAAATGTAAGCCTTGTCCCAATAATAAACACAAATCTCTTCTTAAAAAAATCGATACCTAATCCCAACCCTCATTTTGGACCCACATTTAACCATTTTCTTAACCCTAACCCTAGCTCTGGCCGTAAGTTTAACCCTTGTTCTATTCCTAACCCTACCTCTGATCGTAAATTTAAACTTTGTCCCAATACTAACCACAGATCTCTTCTTAATATGGCCAGTTTCTGCAAATCAATGTGATCATTTGTATTATAAACATTGTGAAAAGCTGGATCTTTTGACAGTCAGGCAGTGTATCTGAATCAGATTTGGTGTTTTCTTAGCACTGAGATGAGGTAGCAGATGAAGAGTGATGGCTTTAATTACTGCTGCGAATCCACAGCCTTCAGGACAATCCAGAAAAGAAGACACAAAAAAGGAGACTGACAAAAGTGCTGGGCGCGTTACCATGGAGACTGAGAAGAAGATGGGGAGGAGCAGCGGACAAAGAATAGAGGCTGAAATGAGCCTCATTTAGACACAGTCTCTATAACAGCTTACTAGAACGTCAGAAGGCCTTTAGGGCATAAATAAAAGATGTCATAGATTTGATCTGGTATGAAGAGCAGACGTGTGTAGTACCTAGTTTTATTTACTCTGTTCCAGGTACTGAAATACAGTTTTGATAAGTTGGTACTTTCAGGTGGTAATTTCTTTACTTCTATTCAAGTATATCAGTGAATAAAGTAATGTACTTTTTAGGGGTCGGCAACAGGATTAAATCATCTAAATTGCCAAATTATGTTATGATACACTTTTCTGAGAATATTGCAAGTATCATCACTTTTTTGTTTGATTTAGCCCTGTCTTAGTTTGAACATGATAATAATGCATTAATGAGATAAATTATTAACACCACATAAAACAGAGATGTGTATTTTCTATGTGTATTACAAAATATAGGAGCAATAATAAACTATACTTGATATCTGTTTCTGATTGATTTACCACTTTGAACCAATTAGGTCGCTGATTCTTGGCCAAAAATGTGTTTTGCGATTCATGTGCCAAAATTAAAAGTGTATCTTTGCTTTTATTTTATTGCTCATCTGTCGTTATTATCAGAAGCTCACACTGCAGGAACTATATTACACTATTTAAATGTCAGTACAGTGCTGATGTGCACTGAGAAAAGCACAGTCTGGTGTTGAATTCTGTCGTCTGGTGTGCACCATTGTAAAAATGAGCTCCCATCAGCAGTGAACTGAATCAGGGGTTCATGTTTGGGTTGTTTGGTGCAGCACGGAATACAAGTGGAGTGTTCACATGCTAAAACAAACCAAACTAAAGAAACTAAAGAAGTTTGAGAGGCTGCACCAAACAAGGTAGGTACGACAGCGTCCGAAGTATAGAAGAAATTTAAATCGACAATTAATAAATTCAAACTATGACAGAGTGCATTAGTTTGTGTATTGCAGTAAAAACTGTGAGCTGCAGCCCACGCAGAAAAGTACATCATCCCCACTGTGAAGTATGGTGGTGGATCTGTGATACTGTGGGGCTGTTTTTCTTCCACAGGCCCTGGACAGTTTATTCAGATATGTGGTATCACAGACTCATTCAAGTACCAGCAAAAACAAAATCAAAACCTGACTGTCTCAGCCTGGAAGCTTAAACTGGGTAACAGTCTGGATCTTCCAGCAGGACAGTGATCCAAAGCACAGCTCAAAATCAAAATAAACATGGCTTGCTGGTAACAGAATTAAGGTTTTGCAATGGCCACCCCAGTCTCCTGACCTGAACCCCATAGAAAACCTGTGTGATGAGCTGAAGAGGAGAGTCCACACTGTAAAATTCAGAATCTGAAGGATCTGGAGAGGTTCTGTATCTGGTCTCAGATCCTTTGCCTGTGTTCTGCAGTCTCATTAATGTAATAGGAGAAGACTCAGAGCTGTTATCTTTGCAAAGGGAGGCTGCACAAAGTACTAAATGAAGGGGCGCCAACAACTGTGGCACACACAGATTTGAGAAAAGTATTTAGTTTCTGATTTAGTGTTTTTTTTATCACTTTACTTCAAATAAAGGTTAGATTTTTGTTAATATTTTGAATGGAAGGTCAAAATGATATAATGATAAGCAATAAAGAATGTTTTTTTTCCAGCCTGTTTTGCTTTACCAGGGGTGCCAGTATTTGTGGAAGGCACTCTTACTGCAGTTCTGCACACCAGCACACAAGTTGTTTTTTGCTACTTTTCCCTTTACAGCAGTCATTATTTAATTGAAGTAGCAATATGTTAACTGCAGTATAGGTTTAGACTCCTCTACACACCTCTGCTCTGCTGAAGAGTGAATGAAAGAGAAGTGTTTTGGAACCTGGAACAGGTATGTTGGTGTTTATGGATCAGCCACTAAACAGCCTGCATGCTGGTGTGTGTGGTGTTGGCTCTTTCTAAAGCTCCAGCTCCAGCGTGTGTGTAAAAGCAAACAAAGGCTCGGCACACACAGGCTGGTGTGTAAACAGCAGCAAGTCCAGAAACAAACCAAAAATGCAGTGGAGGTGACATTGCTAAACTTACAGAACCCATAAACGACCTGCAGAAGAGAAACTGTAACTGCACCACTCAATAATTTTATTAAATAAAAAAGGAATTTATTAAAGTGATGTAATACAACACAATTTTCCAAAGAAATATGACTGTATACTGTCAGAAAGTACATTTGTCTTTCATCAAGGTACAAACAATGTAAATGTAGCCTTACACAACAATGGTTTTAGGTCCAACAGTGTAGCTTAAATAGATTTTTCACTGAAAGTATATTTGTACTTTCATAACCCAATCTTTAAAAAAAAATAAAAATAAAAAGTCTAGAGCCAAAACAGGATGCTGCAGTTGTGAGGGGAGTGGTACCACCTCAGTGACAGTTTAGTACTGTTTTTTCTGAGAGTGTAGATTATGCCTAGTTTAGGTATAATTAAAGGGAGAGTTTGGAAAATGATTCTGATGAATTATATCCTTTTTTTTAAAAGGGCTTTTTATCATTTTTGTTCTAAATCTGTGTGTAATTAAAAGGATAAGCTGTAAATAAAGTCATTCAGAGTTGTATTTGTGTTGTAGACATTATGACCCTGGTTCCTATCACCACTGTAGGGAAATCCAAAATCCAAAAAAAGTTTCTTTACAGTGAATCATTTCACATCAAAGTACTCCGAATGCCTGTTTACATCTCAAACATTAAATCACGCAAAAACAAAAAAAATGTAGAAAAAAAATGTCCTTTTAAGATCCACCTACCTCTCAACTCCAAAAGCCTCCACATACATTTCAACAAAATCCTAAAATACACACTGTAAACACTGAGGCTGTTTACGCTTCCAGGTATTATTAAACTTTAAAGGAGCAGGTCCGGTGTTGATTCCTTTTCTAGCTGTTTAAACTTTAAACCTGTAGTGGAACCTCCGGTGGATCCACTGTCGTCTTTGACCAGTTCATTCTGCTTCCGCTTCAGATGTTAAATGACATCTTTCCCTCTAAAGAATTCTTAATATTACACATTTTGTGACGTATTTTTAGTTGCGCTTGTTCTTGTACTTTTTGGAATAATTTGGTTCTCCTCGAAGAATGTTGACTTAGTTCATTTAGACTTCTGAGCGATCAATTAGTATTAGTGGAGATGAATGTGGGAAAAACAATATCATTGTCCTGGCTAAATATTCTCTAAATAAATGTAAATTGAAACTCTCCACAGTTTTTTAACAAGGAATTTAGACTTTTATTTTAGTCTTAATTGCTCAGCAGAGATCATCATAATAAATGCAGAAAGATCACAACATACAACACACCCATAAACAGACAAAACATTAGCAAACTGACATAATACTTATGAAGAACAAGTCTGACCACTAACAAAAAAAGTGTATTTCTTAAATTCGGCCACTTTGTGTTCTGTATCATATTCCTGCAGCCATTTTGTTCTCCATGTTCTCCATTTACGGAACTCCGTACCTTTACAGACCAATAGATGGCAGAGCGACACAACGAATGAATTTATTCCCACCTGTATTCCGACAAGCCCCACCTCCTGTGCTCGGATTGGCTAACTGTGTTCCCTGCTCGAGGATTGACGTTCACGTTATTCACGTTATTTCGCAAGGATGGCTAGTGGTCTATATTACGCACTCAAAAGGATGGTTCTTTAGGGGTTCTTTAGGAAAGGCACTGGCTCTACTTAGAACCATGCGTTCTATATAGACACGCAACATGCAAAGAACCCTTTAAACATGAAATGGTTCTTCAGATCGGTAGAGAATATGCTGTATATGGTACTACACACACACACACACACACACACAGACACACACACACACACACACTAAGCCGCTTATCCTTATGGGTCGCGGGGGGAGCTGGCGCCTATCCCAGCGTTCATTGTTCGGAAGGCAGGAAACACCCTGGACAGGCTGCCAGTCCATCTTAGGCCTATGGTTCTTTATAATTTTTTTTTCGGAAATAGTGCTGTATGGCACCAAAAGGGGTTCTTCAATTGTTATAATTTCAAGCCTATAACAATAGACCAACCCTTTTTGGTGCTATATAGAACCATTTTCAAAAAAGAACCGTTGAAGAACCATCTTTGAATATAGCAATCCAGAATGCTTTGCTTCGTGTTCTAGAGTTCAGTGTACAAAAGAACGTTGTTCTATGTTTGCATAGCAGACAAAGAGTAAGACAAAAAAGGGTAAGTGAAGGAGAACAAAAATAAAGACTTTCGACCGGCACTCCATGATAGCACAATTTGTAAGATCATTTAGAGCAGTTTTTTTTAGATAAGTCATCTCAAAAAATGTTTTTAACACGTCTTTTTGAGAGCGCGAGAATAAACTGCAAGCCAATCCCGGCGCTGGGGGTGCTGAGCATGTTCCGGTTTTCCTAGCCAATCCCAGCACAGGAGCGGTCGAAAACGGGTGTAAATAAAAAAGTGGCCCTTCTACCGCTTGCCACGCGAGCAGGAAGCGACGCACGGGAAGATAATGCGCGCGCTGTTCCGTTGGTCCGCGCGCCTCGGAGCTGAGATTCTCCGTCCTGCCGGTGTGGGCAGTTTGGGAGGTTTTAGTGGCTTTAGTGGGGTCGGTACTGTTAAAATGCTGCATTACCGGACAGAGGAGAGGGGCCGCCCGCACTCAGCCGACTACAGGATTTACTTTAGTAAGTGAGCTGCGCACGGCTTGAGCAGCAAACAAACAGAAAGGTCAATAATGGGCAGAGTTCTCAGTCCTGTAGCCGGCTGCACTGAGCTGTACGCGCATCAGGTTGAAACGTAAAATGTAGAATATGACAGCAGGAGAGCACTAAACTGTGTAGAGATTGAGAAACAGTGCACTAATAGATGCTGCTGGAAAATTCAGCAACTTATGGAAGGAAAAGATGATAAGGGTTTGGAGGAAGCAGAATCATCACGTGCAACTTCGCTTGTAACGAGACTTGACGCTGGCTGAATTCCGATTGCTGTGTTTTGAGTTTCGATTGTACACTACCTAGTACACTCCTGCACTAACACTGCTGTAAACCTACTAGTGCGCCACTGCTTAGTGCGCCTAAAATCGTCCTTTAACCTGCTACACCAGGTACTTGTCGGAAACGTTTTGGTTTAGAATACAAGCACGAGCTAAGTATTGTAGAACGCAAGTACGCTACTGTCGTTGCTATCGCTAAGTGTAGTAGAGTCAAGTGAGCGGATTGGAACGGACCGTTCACGCTGATGTCTCGCGAGACCAACGGTTCTAGCTGTAGCGTTCAGTGAGAGGAGACATGCAGGTTTACCATATATATATATATATATATATATATATATATAAATAATCTGTGGTAGCCATTCACACAGCCATTTAACTAAACCTTTTAATCCATTAATGCCCATCAGCAACAGTTAGGTTTACTATGATGAGAAAAAATGCCGCAGAGCTTGCTGTGATGGTTTTAAAGTGATGAAGGTTTGTGTACTTATAAATATACACTCTTTAAAGGTTCTTTAGTAAACGGAATGGCTCTAAATAAAACAACGAGCTCTCTATTTCATGCTAAAATGGTTCTTTACATGGTGAAAAGGTTATTCAGATTGATGGAGAATGTGTTGTGGTTATGATTCTATATAGCACCAAAAAGCTTCTTCTGTTGTTACAAACTTGACATTGTAACAGTAGCAGAACCTTTTTTGGTGCTATATAGAACCATAAACAACACATTGCCAGTAAACAGATCGAGAAGTTGCTGCAGGTTTGTAGAGGCTCTGAATGTATACTGCAGATTTAACCCATTCAGGTCCAAAAGCTACATTTAGTGAGATGAGAAAACATACAACAGAGCTTGTTCTGAATTGTGTAAAGTGACGAGATTTTCTATAGTTACACCTTGAATTAACATCTTTAAAATGTTATGATTTGATTTTGTCATTTTCATACTTTTATTCACAATCATGTTTGGATTTTCTTATTATTATGTTTTAAATTAGTGATCCCGCTTGACTAAAAGACTACATTTAATATTTTTGCTCAAACTTAATGAACATCTGGACCGAAGGAAATGTAACACTTAAGATGTAGATATATAAGAGTTGAGTATGTTAATACAAGTTTCAGGCAGTTTTGCTCACCAACCTTCACATCGCTGATTAGTACCATATCATAGGATCCGCACGGTAGTTTGGACCTAAACACAGCCAACATCAACACAGTCTTGAACACTATTAGTCTATATTGTCTTCAGCTTCTCTTGGTCGTCATTTAAAATGATGTACGCTGCTAAATTCTTGGGGTACTTTCCATGACCCTTTTCTTTTGGGTACTTTCCATGTCAGCTAAAACTGTGTCACTCTTACTCCACAGAAACTTCCAGTGGTAAATACATTTCACCCTTTCACGACATCCCCCTGTATGCAGCTGATCAACAGGTGTGTTTTCATATAGAGTGACAAAGTGTACTATTACACCTGGACTCAGATATTATGTTGAGATTAAGTTCTTCTTAAACATTGTTATGTTTATCTTCATTGCAGACTATCATGCTTGTTATACATTCTACAAATATTTTCTAAATTAACTTCATTTATCTTATTTCAGGATAATGATGTACCAACAAAGAAGCAGAAAAGAGATGACAATGAGGTTTGCTTGAACTTTACAACCGATCGATAATTTTTCATGTAAACACTTAATTATGTTTTTACATTAATTGGTGGTGTCTAGTAGCTACTGTCCATACTCCACCCACAAATGTGCTATTTGATAGCTGCTATTGAGAGATTGGAGAAGCTTTACAGAACTCTGGTAGTGGTTCCATTTATCTAAATGAATTTAGTTTGGAGTTTAGAATTGCTACATTTTTTAATATATAATTTTATAGTTTAAAATGCTGCATTACCTTGTTGGAATGTGTTGCTGCAACAAAACGAATCTAAGTAGGTTGAAAAAACAACAATGAATTAGCAAACGTGCTAACGTTAGCTTAATTGAATGACAAAAAAAATCTATCAATGTGATCTTTCACACACATACAAAAGATATATAATTAGAAATTAGTAATATGCTCTAAATGTAGGTATTGTGGTAAAAGCTGAGTTGTGTGATACAGTTTCTCATTATGGTGAATGGGATTTTTACCCACAATTTATCAATTGACCTAGTTGGTGTGCATGACTGGAAGGAAAGTCATGCATCTTAATTTAGATTCATTGCTCTGTGTTGCTAAGTTAAATTGGCAAAGTTGGCCTCTAATATTTTTTTGTGCATGGTGACGTAATAAAAAAATCACAAGACATTTTAGAGGCACAGCAAAAGTCATTACATTTAGATTGAAGATTACAGAAAAGCAAACGTTTCATCTTGATATGACCAGAAATTTGAACTTACAAGGTAAAAAGGTACATTTTTGATTTCAGGTTGACTTTGACAGCAGAATATTTCAATGTAAATACTGAGATTGTGTTTGTCTTGACTCTGCAGCTTCTCTTAAATATGGTTGTAGAAGTTCCCCGCTGGTCAAATGCCAAGATGGAGGTAAGTTAAAGAGAATAAACATTGCTGTTTGGAATGGTTGGGTTCAATGCTGTCAATAATATTAAACCAGTTATAATAATCTTAACATCCAGAGTGCCTTGAATTAAAGTAAAAAAATGGTGAATAGATTATTACAGTGTGTCATTGAACATTTACAAGCTTATTTACAAAGTTTTATTTAACAGACTTCTTGTTCTCCCCAAATACCTGATATCCTGTATAAAATTAAACATTCCTTTTGGTGTTGAGATTATAGTATATAAATCTACACTGTTATAATTCTGTATACAATAACTATTTATGCAAATAAAATAACTTTATGTAAAAACGAGGAGATGCCGACGTTTTTTTTTAATCTAAATGATCAGTCACTGGAAGAAGTCTGAAGATGAATTCAAAATATTTGCATATTTTAAATAATTTATATTAATGGTAGTGCGAGTCCCAGCTGCTAACTCTCACTGCTAACTCTTATATTCACTCCTGGTGTTTAATCAGTTGTAATGTAACAGTCATGCTACTCTGTAAACACAGTTATGTTTCTGTTATTGTAAAGAATTATGGCTTTGGTTAGATCCCACTTTAAAAACTCTATGATTGCAGATCGCCACTAAGGAAGTGCTGAACCCCATCAAACAGGACATGAAGAAAGGCAAGCTTCGCTATGTGGCAAATGTTTTCCCACATAAAGGCTACATCTGGAACTATGGTGCACTGCCGCAGGTAAGTTTGGTCTGAAACATGGTGTTTTTAACATCTGTAGCCAGTAATAAACACACTATGCAAAATTCTTAGGGCATCAGAGAAAGCTGTTATTTATAAGTAGTTTTAAACAATGGTCTTGGCTGCCTAAGACTTTTGCAGAGTACTTTAGAGTACTACATCAGTGCAGAAATATTTTGTCTGTTCATCAAAAGCTCAGAATATGCCCCCCTCCACTTCACAGACTTGGGAGGATCCCAGTCACACAGATAAAGACACCAACTGCTGTGGAGACAACGACCCAATAGATGTGTGCGATATTGGTTCCAAGGTAGGACTGATTAAACCTACCTAGCTTCTAAAATGACTCAAGCCCACTTGTTGCGCAAATAACTGCTGTATGTGTGGTAACCTGGACCAATGGTTTTCAAACTGGTGTGAGGATGAGTGGGTTATGTGGGAGCTGTATCAGGGTGTATTTTTGATGCCTAAGCTGGAAGCACTCTGTTTCTGTAGTAGTGCCTCTTTCAAAGTGCCACTCTGTTATTAGTGTTGCTTTTTGTGTGTGCACAAAGCAACCAGCTAGCAAGTGTCGTACAAACAACAACGGACAGAACTTGCTGTTGCTGTGTTTTGAGTCTGTTTTCTGCTGCTTGCTATGAGCTGCCTGTCCTTAGAAATGTTTAAAAAGTACGCTCATAATGGGTTATTTCCCAGTGTAGTTCCACTGATCATTATGCCAAAAGTAACAGTGATCATAGTACAGAACTAACCTACTAAACTAGCTGACAACATGGCTGTACTGTAAAACTAAATATTAATTTAATGTATTTCCCATTTCACCTGCTGCGCGTGTGTTTTTTTTCATGTGTTCATGTGTACCTGTGTTGTGCAGGTGTGCTCTGCTGGGCAAGTGATTCAGGTGAAAGTTCTGGGTATTTTGGCTCTGATTGATGAAGGAGAGACTGACTGGAAGGTCATAGCCATCAACACTGATGACCCAGATGCTTCCAAATTAAACAGTAAGTTTACTGACTGTGAACTGTGCGGACACGCATCAACCAGAATCTAAAGCTTTTAAATTAGGTGTGTTTGTTTTTCTCATGTTAATGTTTTTTGACCATTAGTTTTCAGAAATAATTGTTCTCTGACCAGACAAAATGGCTTTACATATAATTGTCTCTGTAATGTGTATACAAACTAGAATAATTAAATTAAATCTCTTCAGGGTGAAATTTGAGATTTCATGATGCACTGAACTGTTTCCTAACAAATCAAAGTGAATCACTGTGAAGTCAGTTTTACAGCTCTAATATGTAATTGTCACATAGTCCAATAATCTCAATGGAACAGTTAATACATTGCTTTATTTCTACTGTTTTAGGTATTGAAGATGTTCGTCTGAGCAGACCAGGTCACCTGGAGGCCACGGTGGACTGGTTTAGAAAATATAAAATACCAGACGGCAAGCCAGAGAACCAGTTTGCTTTCAACGGTCAATTTAAAGACAAGGTACAAGAACACATTAATATCCAATACAGCATTCCACAGAATTAATGATGAAGCAACATGTCAAAAATGGCCTCTAACTCACTAAAAAATACACATTCAAAAGCTGAATAATGTCTCACGTAATGTGAAATATTAGAAATAGATAATAAACTTTTTGAGAACATTAAGAAGTTAATAAATTACATACCATGACTTTGTATTTGTGGTAATGTTTGCAAAGTTGTTTGCCTTGAGATCTGAACTCCACTTGGAAATACAGGCCATCTGGATATTAATTGTATTATAACTTCTTTCTTGGTTTCAGTTTAATGTTGTTCTGTAAATTAATTTTATGAGAACTTCATTCCAGATATTCATATTGCAAGAACTTCTGGATATTACTTTTATTAGCACTTAATTAAGAATACTTTTATACGTTTGTAACAAATTTGGTTTTGTGTTATTGACTTTTGAACTGGGTGGCACATCAAACTCACTGAAGTTTCAGCCCCAGAGTGCTTTTTTGTTTAAGCTGCTTGGTTATAATTACATGGTTATCCACTGTGTGTGTTACAGGACTTTGCCATGGAAGTGATTAAATCAACGCACAACTATTGGAAAGCCCTGGTGCACAAACAGACAAAATGTGGAGAAATAATCTGGTGAGTTTCCTTTCACTGCTGTCACTAATTTAACATGTCAAAACGTTCCTTATGAGCTGGAATTACTGTGTACATATCATACCTTTGTTTGTGTTGCAGTGTCTGTACTTACTAGGTAATAATTGCACCCATACACTTTATCTGTTCATTCGTATTCACATATTTTGTGTTTTGCACAGCTTTCATTAAACCTGAAGCTTTAGATTAATGTACATTTTTGATATTTGTGTGTGTGTGTGTGTGTGTGTATATATATATATATATATATGTTTCATATGTACATATGTATATAATCAGTCAGATAACGTGCTCATTTATTCGCACTTCATCAGAGTGTATCTGAGTGTACGCTGCCGCACTAATGATCAAACACAGTATCTGCTCACACAGAGAAAAGTTACTGACTCAGTTTCAGTCTGATACAAAGCTGTTGGTCACTTTAAACGTTCCTCCTTGGCAGATTCTCGTTAGGAGTACATTGTTTGATTTTAGCCTGTTGTTAAACACACTGACTGCTGCTTTCCTAAAATCCCTCTATGCCAACTTTAATCAGTTTGAGTAAATATGATAGCAAGGTATAAACATTAATACTGTGATTTTTTTGGTAAAACAGGACACATGTACACAGTAGGACTATACGGTCTATCACCACGTACCTTTAAACGTCATTGCACAATTAGCAGAGTTAGCAGCGCTGCTAAGTTTCTCTTTGCTCAGTACTCTGTGTGTACTCGATCTGCAAAAACTGGTATTGATGTATCCCGAATGTTCACTATTCACTTATTCAGTAACCATGTAAACTCTAGTAACAGTAGACGAGCTAGTTATATGCAAACGTAAAGTTCTGGTAAAAAATCTTTACATTAGGTAGATGTTCTGTAAACTTCACACTGACACATCTCTTTTACAAAAAATAATTTGAGGAACTATTCACTGAAAGGATATTTAGGGAGCCAAAAGTGGTCTGTGGTATTGCTCCAAAGAATCATTTGGTTTATCATTTTTTTAAAAAATTATATATTTTTTTTATTTAGCTTAAGGGTGTGTGTCAAAACTTACTTGGCTGTGGTAATAAGCAATTTTGATTCTGGAAACTAAGAGCAGTAACTAAAAGTTAACTTTTATTCTTCTTTTCTCTGTAGTCAGAACTCAGCAGTATGCGACAGCCCGTTTCAGTGCAGTGATGCAGAGGCCGCCGCAATAGTCAATGCGGTAAGCATTTAAAACATTAAGGACTGGTACGAGTGCATCAGGCAGAGGGTTTTTTTTTTTTACACAAATCAGTGTCACTTCTAGGTGGAGGGGTTTCAGAAAAATAAACACCACATTATTTTCCCCATAATTTCACCATTCTTCCAGCTTACACAGAAAAAAGAGACATTTTATTCTTTGCAATTGATATAATTTTACCATGGTAAAGCAATTTCAGCTCTAGCCTAGGGTGAGCAATATTTTATCATTATAATATTAAATGATGATAAATCATGTCACAATATACTTTTCTGAGCTTATTGTGGATATTGTCAGTATTTAAAGAACGCTAATAAACTATGTTTCATTATAAAAGAGCATAAGTAGACCTGTTTAATTGGAGTTAGTGAATTGCAGTATTTGAAACACTGGATATTTTTGATAATATTGTTTAACTGTAGCACAAGTAGTGTTTTCATTTGTTCGAACTTATCAAACCTCAGTGAAGTACAGTCACTGCTTATGCTTTGGAATTGAGTTTCTGCCTGTAAAATGTATACATTGAGACTTTTTTTCTGGTCACAGGCTCCTGAATATGGAGAAGCTCTGTCACTTCCTGCAGAAGGTAACGTTACATTCCTCTCTTGAATTCAAGTTTTACACATTTTTAACTTCTGTCAAGCTTAACCAGGACAATGTAAATGATCAGCATTGTTCATTTTTTGTTTTTTCCACAGTGGATAACTGGCATTTCCTGACACAGTGATCGTAGACGAAAGGTGAAGGTGTTACCACAACCCTCTCACAGACATTGAGTATAAAGCACTTGCATTAAAACACTGATTAGTCCAAAGGTTTTGTACTGTATGATCTCTGACACAGTCTTTAACTTAAACAGTTTTCTTTTGTTTTAAATGGGTGCATATAATTTTAGAGGATCATAATTTCTTTGTATTCCCCAACAAAGGAGTTTTGTTTCCCTAGTGATATACTATATTTTATTACATACTGTTGTCTCAAATTTGCTCTGCATTGCTTCAACAAATAATTTTTCAATATACAGCCAAACAGAAGTGCATTTAATTTTGTGCCAGGTGTTACAACACACAATGAAGTTTTGTTTTCCAAAAGCATGTCAAAGGCAGAAATTAGTGTTAACTATTCAGTGTTCCAAATGCATATAACTTTTTATTTTGATAAATAAATAGAATCTACATGTCCTTCTCTTGTCTTTGTCACATAGTTTAAGCTGCTGTTGGAATCAGAACACTTATTAGTTACAAAAGAAATGACAATTGAAATGCTTGAAATAAATATAAATTTTATTAAAAACACCCACATCTCAGCAATATCAGGAATGATATAATAAACAGCTTTCAAATAAACTGCATTCAGTACTTCAGTACATTACAATACTTACAGTATGTATATCCATCCTTAATTCCGTTTTAAGCATACCAAACTTTGAAGGAACAAGGGAAGCGGTAAAAAAACAGGACAGAGGCAGAAAAAAAACACAATTTAAAACTTTAGTGTCTAACTGCAAAACACGTGTACATAAACCGCTAGCTTAACGTAAGAGCCGTGCACCCCGTGTGTGTTAGTCAAAGTCAGAAAGTCATTCAAGTAAAGTTGACTCCACTCAAACACTCTGAAGCGTCTTCAAGTATGGCTATGCTTTTCACCTGCTATGTCCTAACTACCCTCTTTCGCTTCTCTTTTCCACAACCTGCTACTCAAGCTGGGTCCTGTACACCAAAATTCAACGTACTAATTTCATTTACAAAATTGGAATCTTTTACCAAACTACTCAAATTATCTAAATAATTCAGCTAACAAGGAATCTGGTACTGAAAGGGTTTCTGAAAGCGTGGTAGCTATGCGACCAATCTATTAAGGGAGAGGGAACTGCTTTCAGTTACACCTGATTATACCACAGAAGGTAAAATCTGAAGGGGAAAACCTTTGATGGCTAAATGAAAAGAAGCTCATGGATACATTTAACAAACTACACACATAAACTGTTTGACATTACAATATTGGAACTTAAAATGAACAATAATGGATTTGTATATACAACATGGCATAATTTATTTCTGAACACATTTACAGTAATCTTTTTTCAATTTAAATAAATGTATTCTTTGTATTCTTAATTCATTGCTTTTTCATAAAAAAGAAATGAAGTGCTTTCAGAAAATTATTCTACAAATGCTAGCAGGGCAAGTTGTCTAATTTATTAACAATATGCCAGCAAACGTCGCAGTTAGTTGAATTAGAGGGAGGGAAGAAAAATCATTAAAATCTTTTCAAATGCTTAGTGGTTATAAATACATTTTGCTTTAAACTATACACATGCACCCAGATGTGCATCCAACATTTTAACTGCCCTGGTTTGAATTTTTATTAAAAAGCAAATGCCTTTCTGTGTATTTGTCAATGCCATACCTTCCCTTTAGTCAACTCAGTGCATATTAATGTACGTCAAATTACTTCTAAAACGGTTCACCAACTATCCACTTAAAACATAAGTACAAAAATGCAGGTAATTTCAATGTTTTTACAAAGTTAGTTTCTGTGTTTTTAGTATGTACAAGTAAATCATAGGGATTCAAGATACAAAAATCGATCCCTGAACGAGAGGAGACGACACAGGCGATGGGTGTAAGCACAGAAATTAGCTGAAATATCCCTGATTCTGCTATAACATCGAAGCCTGAAGTTCAAGTAGTACTTTCTAATAGATCAAGTGTGAAGAAAGTAAGTGATGAACTAAGCATTGCGATGACCTAAAGGTTTGGGTTACCTTTGCTGAAAGTGTTTGAAAAGAGTTCTGAATGCAGAAGAACAAAAAAAGAAAGAGACACCTTGGTATAATCCTATTGCCAAAAATGTTCTGAGGTATATGACAAGTAGGTTCTGTACATCATTTATAAGCCTTCTCACCACCCATAGAGATTCTCACATTATATGTTTATAGCAGGTCAAGTAGCACCATTTTGAAATAAAATCAGTTCAACCCCAAAGAAATATTACTCTCCTTTACAGTACTAAAATCTAAAGCAGTTTCAGAAAAGAGAGGAATTAATTTACTGTACAAATCTCACCTTTTTATCATACATCTAGATTACAATTATTAAAGGACCCCCACAGCAAGCCAGCTGCCTTGGAAACTGTGTAACTGACAAACAGCTAACCCTGTTATATGTTCCTTAACAAATGCAATGAGGACATGATTTCCACTGTGACAACTGTAATTCCCAGACTCCACGCATATGTTATGGACCTGTGGTCCATCACTCTGAAATCATAGTGGACAGTAAAATAGCACTAATGGGCGAGGTTCCCCATTACTGTGCTTTGTCTCTAAAATATTACTGTTTCAAAAATGCACCTTGAGAATGGCTCAATATACAGTAAATACAAAGCACATATAAAGGACTGTGAAATTGAAAGCACCAGGGAAATATACTTTTGTTAAAAAAAAAAATCTTTTGCATGATGTTCACATTTCTTTTGCAAACTTTTACAACCGTCATTATTTTAGGAAAACTGAAAAAAATGAATGTAGTCTTTCACTGATTGAATGGCATCCTAAATAATTACTTAGATCAGCTTTCTGAACAGAGGGTGAGGAACAAAACCCTCATCTTCAAAAGTGCTTTTAAAAACACTACAAATCTGTTCCTTTAAGTTATTTTCTAAATGGCTATGAATGACATAAATCATGAAAATAATTGCTTACTCTTTGAGGTAACACATTAATAAACTGTTTTATGAAGGCATTGAAACAAGAAGTGTATATTCAAGACACTGTTCACTTAGCACCTTGAAAGTGATTAGCCACAAAGTCAGTGTTTTTATGCCAAGATTTTACCTTTAGGTCATGATAAATGATGTTTTACTGTAAAATTAAAGCCACCAAAGATGAAACTCTGTTTCCAGTAATATATGTCCAGAAGATTTGAAGCACCAAAGAAGTACAGTGTGTTATCTTGAAAGAATAACCATACAATAAATAAATACTTTTAAAGGTCAACCAGTAAAGCTTGATCTTTCACGAGCTGACAGACCTGATGTGTAACCTTGCTGATCGTCCATTCTGCTGTTTCTCATAGTGTGGATCTGTCATCACTTACATCATAGAAATTGAAGCTGAACGATTTCTGGATCAAATACAGCCAGTGGCACTGAGGTCAGCAACACAATACTGTAGCACCATTTCACTTGGCTGACACTTTTTGTCCTTCCAAGTGAGGATGATGTAAACCAAAAGTAGGTCCCTACAGGAAGCAGTTGTAAGGCCCAGTGACCTTGGTAAAGGCATAGGGAGCTGAGCTGATGTAAGTGTTGGTGGTGCGGGACATTGATTTTTCAGTGAGCATCTGGATGAAACGCTTATACGGTGGCTCCGAGGTTTCTGAAGGTTCTGGATGTTCTCTCTTCACCTTCTTGCCACCACTCTTGCTGTGTGTGCTGTCAGCACCATGCTTCTCAGCGTCCTCCTCCTTTTCCCGCGCCTTCTCTGCCATCTTGGCCTCCCATAATGCCAGCCCATGTTTTGCTTCATTCATGTTCTTATGCTGGTAGAAGACCAATGAGATGCGGGTTGGGTGGTTACGATCAGGTTTCTTGAGTGGTGTGGTTGCGTGCAGCTCACGTTTGGCGCACTCTATGAGGATTGAGCCATGGCTTGGTGCCACTGCTACCCCACCAATCTCTGGATCAAGGAAATTGTGTTCATTGTCTGACCACACATCCTCCTCCTCCTTAGGGGCAGGCGTCAGAATGCCTGGCTCCTGTTTGACCATAGGGGATGGGAGATTTCCATTGGGCAGACCCATGCCTGCAGGTTGGCTGGGATTTAGGCAATCACTGCTCAAAGGGGGAAGCACCTGAGGGATTCCGTTTGCTCTGTGCAAGCTCATATCTGGCTTGTTTTGCATACTTAATGGATTCAGATTTGGGGGGAACATCTGAGGGTTTTGGGCCAAGTAGGGATTGGGGTATCTTCCAAACTGGCTGCATTTATTTGCAGCTGCATAGTCCAGGCTTGAGTGGGCTGAGGGAGGTCTGGAGATAACATCTACAAACTGTGGATCAGGGCCCCCATTAGGACTGTAGCCAGGATAGTGCCCCATGTGATGCATGCTGGGTCTCATGTTGCAGCTGCCATAACCATTGACAGGTAAGCTTGGCTCACCATAGCGTGGAGCATATTCAACACTGTAACGTTGGTGGGGCCCAAACTGTTGGTCAGGGTACACAGGTGGCCTTTGTTGCCTGTACATGTCTAGGTGCTTTGGATTGGAGTAAAAAGGGTGGTAGTTGTCCATGGGCATACCTCCATTACACTGGTAACCAGGGTACAGGTTGTTAGGTGTCAGAGACCCAGGGTAGGTGCTTGGTGCATTTGACCCATTCATGTAGGAGCTGGGGACTGTTAAAGGGGAGTGGTAAGGGCTAGCTGAGCCAGGTGGCTGAGGGAAAATGTTGGCTGGTTTAGAAGTGCTAGGAAAAGATCCTGGAGTATTGGGGAATCTGGGGTAGTTGGCAGGAGATGGGGAGCTGGAGAAAGGCAAAGGAGGCTGTGGCTGCTGTTGTTGAGGCTGATTTTGGGCAGCTAGAAGGTGATGCCCAGACTGAAGGGGTACACCTCTGTGACCTGAATCTGCACCTGAAGAGAACAAGGTTACTCATATTACTCAATATAATTGACAAATACTGAATGTTAATGATATGTTAGTTTTGCTATAGTTCATAAGTATGCATAATCATGCAGTATGTATTTGCAAGCAAAGCCAATGCCTGTACTCTCTTAAACCATTGTAGGTGTGTGGTTGTATAAAACTTTTCTAATCATAAACACTGCAGCTAGTTTTACCCGATTTTTCTCCCCAATTTAGCCGTCTCCAATTCCACCCGCTAGTTAGGACTCCCCCAATCACACGATGCTATCAACGCTAGGAGGGTGAAGGCTAACACGGGCTTCCTCCGAGACCTGTGAAGCCAACCACCGCTTCTTTTCGAACTGCCGCTCACGCAACGTCACTGGACAGCCGAACGCGCTCGGAGGAAAGCGCCAACCGCCAGATCTGCTACGTCAGCTAACAGACGCCTGCGCTGACTAGCATCGCGCTGAGTGATGGGGGGAGAAGGAGGGGCCATCCTACCCACCCAGAGAGAGCGAGTCCAATTGTGCTCTCTCGGACTCCCGGCTACGGATGGCTGTAGCATCACCAGGGATCGAACTCGCGATCTCCTGATGATAGGGCCAACGCTTAGACGGTTGCGCCACTCGGGAGCCCCGCTGCAGCTAGTTTAATGCAGTTGGGTAGACTTTTGATTATACCTGATGCAGGTGTGGTCTGGCCCATATTGTCATATAGGCTTTGCTTTTGTTGCTTCACTTGCTGGGTGCTGTCCATCTTGCTGTTGTGCATGTTGGCTTGAGAGGGCTTGTTAGCTGCAGCCTTCTTGGCGTCCAGTTTCTTCTGGCGGCAGGACTTGGCCGGCTCTGCAAGCATGCGTACCTGCCGACGGAAAACACTGAGCACTTGGATGGCTCCAGTCCTGGTCTTTTCCAGCTGAGCTTCTGCGCTGCCAAACTCATCGGTGGATGCAGCCTTGTAAAGTGGCAGCACATGCAGCTGCTCATCCTCAGGAATCTTCCCGATCTCTCGATTGTCCTCTCGTGTTAGTGTGCAGACCTAGCACAGAAAGAAAGACTTAAGACTATGCAATTTCTTCATGAATGACATGCAGTTCATACTGTTCGTTACTAGATTATTGATGTATTGATTAATCAGACATTGCCAGTTATGGAAAGCTGTCGTAGACCCCCCAATATTTTCAAGCATGTTTGAAATTTTCTGTGTAGTGTAAGCACCTCTGCAACGAGTAGTAAATGCAGCGATGAACAGTAGCCAATGAGAGCAACCAAAATAATAACAAACACGGCAAAGAGGTTGACCCACTGTTATGACTGGGTTTGGAGCACCCTCTGTGCTGACAATGCCCACATGTGTTTTGTATGGGTCCAGGAAACAGAAAAGAGGCTATAGGGCTATGAAACACATAGTTCCTTGTTTGAAAATAATTAAAAAGAGACCATTTTGTCTTCTTTCTTTTTAATAACTGCAGCAAGTTTCTCTGGCTCCAGTCACAGATCTCTACAGGTAAAAGATTGTTTAGAGTGCTATTGCTTGTGTAGTGTGCCTTCCTCTACATTGTTTGGTGTGAGCATTATAGAGATTATTAAACTTGTGTCGTGACCACTTAGATGTTTAGTATAGTCTGCTTGACTTACCACAGTACTGCCTCCTGGCATGTTATGGAGATCTCTGTGGGCGTGGGCACAGAAGTCAAGACAGGCCGTGACTCCAGAAAATGGACGGCCTTCTTTCAGGCCCAGACGGCAGTCCGGGGCTCTGTGTTCATGCTCCACCTAAGGTTCGTGAGGACAGCAGTGTCTATAACAACTGACAAATAAGCTGAACATGCTTAGGTCTGAGTTGGGTAGTATACCTATAACCTGGCACAACTGGGGGCATGCTGTTTTTAAAAGATCTAATGATTTAAATACTTACATTAAAGCTCTGACAGAGTGAGAAATGAACCACTGTACCATTGGTTTCATTGGTACTATAGGATCCCTAGACAAATTTTGGTTCTATTCCAGCTCCCTGCTCACCTGAATTAGGAGATTAGCACTTGACTCCCTGACTCAAGTGTGTTGGGAGTTTAGAATTGAACTAAACTGTGGAGTCAGACAATCCTTAAGGATTGGGATGAGAACTTCAACATCATAATGTACTTTTTATAAAATGATTACATCAATTGAGATGTGTACCTGGTTGCCATAAGCATCAGGTGCTAATTTCTTATACACTGGAGCAATTAACGTTGCGAGGCCTTGAAGATTCCTCTCCAGTTTCTCCTCCTGTGGAATAATCAAGTGACTTGTGTTAGCCAGCATCTGAAATTCATTTAAGCTCAATTCTAACTTATTCTAACATATATTGCTTTTTACAATGGGTGCTGTCAAAAAATTAAAGCCTTTGTGTCTTTGTTACTTGTTGGTTAGGAAGCTCTTTCTTACCTCTTTGGGATCATCACCAAGCAGTTTGAACTTTCTTGGGACTTTACTCCTGGCGAACTTGCAGCCATTGTAGTACATACTCCAGGAGCAGCCAAAGGAGAAGGAAGCCCCGCAGGCCTCTGGGTTCAGACCCTGACATGCACATGTTCTCCTGTTGCAGATGATAAACAGTATATGTGACACACCATGCAAAGGTTTTTTCACTGAACCAAGGCCAAATAATGGTCAAGGTAGTGTGAA
This sequence comes from Colossoma macropomum, assembly GCF_904425465.1. Taxonomy (NCBI): domain Eukaryota; kingdom Metazoa; phylum Chordata; class Actinopteri; order Characiformes; family Serrasalmidae; genus Colossoma; species Colossoma macropomum. The sequence continues at coordinate 28,791,225 of NW_023494791.1, read as the reverse complement.
ATGTACACAATGTCTTAGTTAGGGAATAGCTGAAAGTGTGCTGTGATGTGGGTCCCCAGGAGCAGAATTAAGACTAAGATATATCATTAGATAAGGCTACTACACAAGTGAAAAAACACAAACTCTGACTAGTGACCTAAAGGCTATGGTCTTATGTAAGACAGTGCCTGTGGAAGTGCTTCATTATTAATTAATCATTAATGTAGTAACTATTCTACAGTGTATGTTTATTGTGGTGTGGTCTTGTCCTTACTCCTCATTGAGAGCACATCTACGATTGGTCAGGGCACCATGCTTCGTCAGAGTATCGCTGAGCTCCACATAGAGGCGGTCGGCCACGCTGGTGGGGATACCCTCCCATATCAGGATCACCACCACAATGCATGATGTCTCACAAGAGTGATCAGGTCGCTCTCGAACTAGCACCAGGAGCTTCTCATCCACGCTGGCCCGCCGTATTACCTAAACGTCACAAACGCCCATAACATGACTCATTACCCATCTGTACAAGTGTTGTGTCATCATTTTACCATAGAGGGTGGTGTACATATGCAAAAGCGTTCAGCACAGCATTCGTAAGAAGCCAATAAATGACTTACCCATTTGGCAATTGGGCAACCCTGTGTGCTTTTGCCTTCCTTGCCTGTATATACCACTTTTTCAATCCTTATGGCACTACCACTCAGCCCGGTCCTTGAAAAAAAAACAAAAAACAAATTGAAATCCAAGTCGTACAAATACAATTGGACAACATGGTGTGTTGTTGAGGAATTAGGATGGGATGGTTTTACCTCTTCTCCATGATTTCTCGGATACCCTTAATATTCGGAGCGGCTCCCAGATGAGTGTAATATGGGCCTTCATCCTTTTCACTGATTTGTTCTGAGGAGAATACAATGTAAGGTGTAACAGAATCAGCACCGTTAATGAAGGTGATCTGGTTTCCACAGAAATTGCACTGCTTGGATAATTACTTTGTCAAATGCTCAAGTTAACGGAATCAGACATCATGTCAAGACATTTTAAAGTTTTCCCATTGGATTAACTACAGTGTCAGTTTGCATATTGTACTCACAAGGTAAATAAAAGTAAAGTAAATAACATTAACTGTGGAAATCTCTGCAGTAACTGAGTTATTTTAAATAGTTTGCCTTACCAACACAATGACATGGAGCAATATCATACTGAGTCTTCAATGGTGTGTCCAGCAAATTTTTGATGGGAGTATCTAGCAGTTTCATTGGTGAATCTAGAAAACTCTGTAGCCCTGGTTCCATCTTTTTGAAAGTGGAATCTGGAAGTTTACGCTGTTCCTCACTGCCTTCAAAATTGGTAGAAACCACAGTCACCCCTCCAGACATCTCCACCTTCACCTTACTAGGGGACTTGATGACTAGAGACTTCTTCTCAAAGACAGGGGACAGCTGATACTGTTGTAACTGCTGCTCCATGGTGGCCAAGATGCTCCTATGCTGGTTCTCCTCGCAGGAGGAGGATGGCTGCTCCTGCTTTACTGTAGCTAGCATGGTGCTAACTAGATTTCTGTCCTGTCGCTGCATATATGGGGTTGGCATTTGGACTGGGGCCTCAAATTGTGGGCCATTCTCACGTTTAATATACTGAAAGTCAGGTCTGATGTGGTTGGGGCTCTGAGGATGGTTTGGCCTTTCCTGCTTGTGTAAGGGATGCATTTGCAGGGCAGCATGCTTCTGAAAGTCTGCTTGTGCACCAGGGCTTTGAAGAGGCTGTCCCTGGACCTGGGCACAGGACTCCTGTGTTTCAGCTTTAGGAAACATCTGGGCTGGCATATGTGGACCATGAGCACCATCTGGTATCTGAGGTTGTGGTTGTGAACGTGGCAACTGCTGAAAATTCAAATGGCTGGGCAGCCTGTGATTGAGAGGCTGCTGGGTATATTGCTTTTGCGTGTTGGAACCTGGGGTGTACTGCCTCTGTTGCTGCTTTTGCATCTCTGCTGAATCACTGAAGCCAAACATGGATGCCATGTCATTAGGCAAAGGTTGCGAATTGGGCCGAGAAGAGTGAGAAAATGTGAAATTAGCTCTCATGGATGGATTGGACCCTGTCTGGACTTGACCAGGTGCCTTAGGTGACCTGTGTGTTGGAGATGACACCTCTGAGTTTATGTAGCGCTCCAGTTTCTGCCTGTTTTTTACTTGGGAATCCACCTGGCCTTGAGAGGGATCCTGTGACTGTGCCTCCTGACAGTGCAGGGTCCTGGCTTTCTGCTGATGGGTTTCATACTGCTGGTGGGTCTGTGGTGGTTGTTGAAGCAGGAAGCCAGGGGAAAGTATCTGCTGCAAGTCTTGATCGTTTTTGCATAACTGATCTTGAATTTGTAGGCAAAACTGCTGATTCACCTGCTGTTGAGGGACATTACACTGTTGGGACAAGCGCTGAAATTTGCTGAGATGCATGTTAGGCTGGGCTTGCATACCAGGAGTATTAGAGTTTCCAGGCTGCCACTCTGGGGCAGCATTGCGCTGAGGCTGTGTAGGAGGCGTAGCAAGTTTGTAGCCATTTTGCATCTGACAGTCTTGCTGTGGAGGGAAGGTGGGCTGACTGAAACCCTGCATCTGAAAGTTGTGAGAGGGGTCAGGGTCTAGCAGACTGCCTTGATTTTGTGGGGCTTTGCTCTCATCTGGAGGGAAATCCTTCCACATCTGTGGCTGGCTGGCAGGGCGCTGTGGACCTCGAGCAGAGTTCAGATCAATCCAACCCATCTCTTGGCCTGGAGCTGCTTTCTCTGACATTTGCTCAGCCTGGCGTGGGAGAGACAATTTGTTTTCTAGCTCACTGCACTGATTCTGTAGAGTTGCTGGGCTGGCCTGGGGGTCCAGCCTGCTGCCTTCTGTCTGAGGTTCCACACTTTGCTGCGCTGGAGGAGGAGGAGGAGGAGGAACAGCAGACACTTTGGGACCCTGGGGGCTTCCATCAGCTGAGCAGGAAATGTCTGACTGGTGCTGCTGCATTCCATACTGTAAGTGATGCTGGCCTGTGAGAGGGCTGGGGACTTGATCGCCAGCTTGGCTGCCGAATGAACTAAATGTGCCAGCCCCCTCAGCCTGTGTTGGAGTCCCTGCCTGTGGTGGGGGTAGTGGATAAGACTCCTGGCTGAAATCCTGGCTGGACTTAGAAAACATGTTTAAACCTTCTGGGTTACTGGGAAAGCACTCTGTGCTATTTTGTGCCTGTGAACAGTCAGTGATGCTTGTTTGAGGGGCCATACCAGGCCCCTTGCCCATCTCACTCTGTGAGTGCACTTCCAGGGCTGGTACATCTGCAAGGGGGTAAGGCGGTGGCTTCTGCTGCTGCTGCTCTGCTCCAAAGCTACCCGAGTACCCATTCAGCATGAGCGCTGTTTCATATCCATTGCTGCTGTGCACCTCTTGGGGTGTCTTGGCAAGTGGCTCAGAGGCTGAATTGGGAAAACCTGAGGTAAGTGAGGGTGAGGGGATGGCCTGCTCATGCAGATTGCTGGTGACCCTGTCTGCTTGAATTGAGCTGGTCTGCGGTGCGATGGACACATGCTCTGGGTAATACTGTGACAAAGTTTTCTCTAAGAGGTCACCAGCTGGACCCTCCACTGAAGGAGGAGTCACTGTAGCACCATTGGATGTTAGCACCTGCTTGTTCCTTGACAGTGAGAAGATGTCTCCATTAGGATAATTACAGTTTCTCTTATCCAGTTCCGGCTTGTTCAGCTCAGGAATCCTGTCCAAATGGCCTTCTGTGTCTGTTTCTTTGATGCCCCACACACTCAGCTCCTCATCCCGGTTCACCTCAGAATTAGTGCAGAGTTTTTTGGCCTGGTGAAGGCTGAGTAATGACTGTTGGCTAAGAGCATGTTTCATCTCACCGTTCATCCCATATGGGCCCTGATCAAATATGCCCTGCATAATGCCAGGGCTTGAACAGTTGTCCCGGTGTCGTTTCATTGAGTTGACTCCTGCACTGGGCTTGCAGTGGCTCCAACTGGTATCCCCATTGAGTTGCTGAGGGGACATTTCAGGTGACTGGTTTCCATTCTGCAGCTTGACAGGAACAGGATTCACCTGGTGAGTGGCACTGAGCTGTTTGAGTGTCAGACTTTCTTCCGTCTCATGCCTGGCCTTTTCTGTTTCCATCTGGCCTGCTCTGAGTCCATTCACAAGGCTGCCCTCTCTTCGTCCTGCAACATAAAACAACCAGAAAGTAAGCAAGAGCACACACAGAGATCCAAAGTTAGTAAAGCAATTTGATTAATATGTTGTCATTCAAACATTTTAAGCACAGCTTTCTATTATTATTTGCAATGTACTGTTGTATTAATGGGTATTCATTATTAACACGGCATTGGAGTGGTGTGGTGGTCTTGTTTGGCTTAGTAGGTGAAACACAGCATCAAAGTGAGAAATTTAGAAGCACCTTGACTGAAAAGGGAACGATAAGAGCTGAAGGTTATTTGAGTACAGTGTCTGTTGTCAGTGTGTGGGTGTGTTTAAGGATCAGTATGATGTGATGCTACACAAGAAGCAGCATTTGTACTACCTTTTGAAAACCTATGCCAAGTCACTAATAATAAAGCTAAGAAGTTTTTGTCTACCTCTCCTTCATATAAATCAAGAGCTGTGAATAAAAGTGGGCATGAATGCAACATTATTAATTACCAGTGTTAGAAACGATTCTAAAACTGCCTGCTGTCTTTAGTCCATGAAGTCTCTAAATTAAGTGCATTGGAGATTGCTATTCACATTGACAGAAACGCGTCCAGAATTAGTTTTACAACATGTCTAAAACTGTACAAGTAATAGAAGTAATTTTAAAACTGCTACTCCAACATGAATATGAAGTGCATAGAACACAACCTTCTTGTTATTTACTCTGCAGTCAGTCTCCTACTCCTCAGAAGAGTAGTTGCAACTATCTCATAAAAACCTTTACGGGGTCTCCGTAGAGAAGAAAAAAAAAGCTCAGGCCACATTCTTTGCGTGCTCAGCATTTTCCCAACACACAAACGAACCTCACCAGCTGTCCTTGTGGCGGTACTTGTTTACAGACGGAGACTGGGCCTTTGTGGCCATGCATGCCATGGGCCTCTTGCTTCTTTTGAAGCAGATGCACCAAACAAAGGATGGTGTCTGGATCTAATGGCTAGACACTGACCTCATTTTGTCTGCTGGTGAGATCCCCAAAAGGCCTGGAGTCTTTACAAGGAACTACAATACCCAGGTTTTGGGCTCAGGTTTCACTTTTAAAAATGTCTTCAAATCACGCTCTTACCTGTCTTGTCAGTGGTCAGAAAACCTTTCATTTATTTGTTACCTGACTGGTGCAGTCCTGTAAACTACTTATACTTGCAATGTCTGTTGGATTAAGATGATATTTATAGGTGCAATATAAGTATTAGTGACTGGAGCACTTCAGCTGTCCTCTGAGGGTCATTCCTTATTTTCCACTCCAACCTTATGGTGATGAACGGAGATTACTCTGGACAGTTAATGATACCATTTAATGCTTTAAAAGAGCTAGCCCTGCAAATGGTATAGCATTTTAGTAATTGAATTAGACACTAAACACAGGGGGTCTTGAGAACACTATAATTAAGCTTGTTAAGATATGCATAGTAACTATACATTACTGTCAACAAGGGCAACAAGAAAATCAGGAATGACACGTTCATTCATTTTAATGCCTATATAATGACAGCAACAAACTGTCTTAATATACCCCAAAACTGTTTAGTAGTTGGACACTGACTAAGGCGTTCACGGTGTTTAGATTTATATAGCAGCACTAAAACTATTACTTGATGAAATCCCTAGACCAGTGAAAGTGGCACAGAAAAGTTAACAGGAATTCTCACCAAGTATTTTTGGTCAAACCTACTCACAATATATTGTGTATTAATCAGTATGACAGTATTTGGCCTTTTTACTACTGATATTGCAGACGACTACAGTATACAAATGAACCTTCTAACCAATCACAGTGTACTGTGAGTTCCAGGTCAGTTCCCTGGGTGCTTTGATAAGTCAAGGTATTCATGTAACTCAAAAAAAGGTAAATTATTTTGATCCAGATAATGCAGGCCAGTATTTAACTGTCACATTACTGATCCACCAGTGTATTTCTTTATACATATTGCTAGAATGTAGAAATACAATCTCAATGCTAGTATTTTGTCCATATTGTGCAGCCCCACTACTCACTATTTCTGTCTCAGTCTATCCGTTTCTACTCTCTAGGCAACGGGAGCAGAATATTACTGTTATTTCTACAACAAAGAAAAGTGTCTTGGCAAAGGCACAGCAGGAGATCGCTTCCCCTCCCCCATACTGCACAGAGAGCGGAGCAGATAAAGATTCCAATGATGGCATTGATTTCTGTCTGCCAGACATGATTATTAATGTATGTCACATCCGCAGCATCTGCGAAACAATTACACTGCGCTGGGCCAAACGTAGCCGCAGTCTAATCCATCATAATTATGAATTCTCTCTGCAGATGCTGCAGCAAGGCTCTCTTTGAAAAGGAGGTGAAGCGCTCTCTAAAGATTTCTGCAAAATGTCCCCATAACTGCTTTAGCTTGTGATACATAGGATAGCTAGCACTGTAAGACAGCTGTGATATACTGATATCAATAAAAAAAGGATAAAAGCACAGACAAAGTTCAGGCTTGCTGCTACTGTTTTTAGCTATGCCAGCTATCTTTAAGCCTAAATTGTGTCTGTATATTGTCAATTTTAAATATATAACAACAATGGTTTGAGGCAAGCATGTAATGATTTAGGCTTGCAGTTAGCATCATGTTAATTGATGCTTATGTCACTGTATGATGCTCATGTCACATCTGCATATAGGCATGCATTTTGCACAATGCTAACCTGGTGGCTAAGCTTCCAAGACTGGTTAGCTACATAAGCCTCGTAGCTCCAGTGCAAAACTAAAACCGCAAACTTCAGGCACCAAACATGTCTTGGCAGATCATGTACATTTTATCTAAACTATCACTTTAAAGGGGAAAATGAAGTGGACTGAAATGACGGAATCCTTCTGGAGCCTCTAAACACAGTGGCTCTACTGTATACTGCTGCTGTTTTAAACACACTCAGCTTGGCTCTGCCATTTCCTTCCTCTGTGTGAAAACACTGGGGCAGTAGTATGCTTGCAGTGTAGTTACTCTGGACCCTCACTTTGGTCCAGACTTATAAAACTACACTATAGATTATAGACTATAGATGTCTATAGTGTGTAGATGCAGTGCACAACACATTTTGCTTTTTGCTTAATAATTTCACGTTGCTACTACAAATGAAATTGTAAAGTTTGTTTCCAGTACCTATCATTTGTGAACAATTCAGTTGAAAGTGGCATTAGAGCAAACTTTACAACTAACCCCCTAAGTGGGGTTAACTGTAACATGTGGGGGGACTAATTGTAACAGTTGCTAAAAATTTTAGTAAGTCACTAATGAGTTCAAACCAAATGAACTTTCTAACCTACATATCTGCATCAAAAGAAATATATGTAAAAAGGACTGTCAAACAAGTTTAGTTTTGATCACAAAAAGAAGAGTGAATAGCAGCACAATAAAAGTGAAATATATTTAACTTTTTTGATGTATGCTATATGTCCAAAAGTATCCAGACAGCCCTTCCAATTAGTGAAATCAGCTACTTTATGGTGCACCCACTGCAGAGGCCTTCACAGGCATTCAACTACACACACACACACAGATCTCCATAGGAAAGCATTGACCAATGCTCTGGGGGAGCCGTACTTGAGACTAAAGTCACCATGCCCAACGTCAGCTAGAGTGGTATAAAGTACCCCAGCATTACACTGTGGAGCAGTGGAACTGCGTTCTCTGGAGTGGTGGAGCTCCATCCAATACCTCTGGGATGAGTTTGAGTGGTATTTGTGATCTAGAACTAATCATCCATCCAACATCAGTACCTGACCTCATTAATGCTCACGTGGCTGAATGCAATCAAATCCTTGCAGTCATGTTCTAACATTTATTGTTAAGCCTTCCCAAAAGAGGCTGTTACTGCAGCAAACACACATACACACACCCACATGCATACATGTATGTAGACATTATACATATCATGAATAGACATCATATATATAGGACATACAGTGTACGTTTCAATTAATTAACTGTTTTGAAGTTATAGGTGGGGATATGGGCTTCCATCACTTTTTCTCTTGGGACACTTAGTTGTAACACTGCGTTACTAACCCCACCTTGTGGCAGCTGTACTTTAGGTTGGCTAGCTCTCACTGTGAGATGTACATATTTCAAAATTGGTGATTAAAATAATATAGGCGTGATTCATATGATTTATACACACAACTCAGCAAAATCATTACATTGCTATGAGAATATAAGAAATGTTACTAAAACCATGTTCTACTTGAACCTAAATATCAATGCCACATTTTACCCTGCATTAGTTTGCATCTACTCTTGTCCAGTACCGTACAGGGGCCATACCAATGCTATATGCATTACGGATGAAAATAATGGAAGCTTATATCCCAAAAATAGCATGGTGCTAAATGCATGTCTAAATCATCTAATCATCAACAGATTCGCCTTGAAATCTCAAATAAACTTGCTTATTTGGTTTCTAGGGTATGACACGCTGTTATCTATAAACATAGACAAAAACACATAGCTAAAACAGTAGTAGTAGCCAGCCTGAATTGTCTCATTTTTATAGAAGCGTGTCATCAATAACATGGGATGGTCATTTTAACTGTGTTCACTATTATATTTACATTTTAAAATAAATGATACACACTCATACGCACACGGCCTAAAACCTGTTCACACATTACAGCTTAATACACCATTTATTAAAATTTTTATTTCCAAATTATATGTAACTAACAAATGTACTAAGATGAGTCTGGATGTCCCAATATTCAAAGCCCAGTCCATGTTGAGATCATTTTCAAAGTGGTATTAGAAACAGTGTGCTCCTCCATTTTGAAATTTGGTTCATTGGGCCCATTTGTGTGTCTGCAGTCAGCAGAGTTTATTTCGCTAGACTTGAGGAGCATAAATCATGTCCTCCGGTCTGCGGGGCCCGATGCCATGGGGAGATAAGAAAAACACGGCCATAATTGAAGCCAGAAATTTAATTCCCACAAAAGCGTGCTCCACAGTTCTGCCTAGATGCAGAGTGTGTTCTGTCAGAACAGAAAGGAAAGAAGAGGAAAGAAAGGCAAAGCAGAAGGAGAAAGAATATGGTAATAGATGTTGAAGAGGCTGAAAAAGTGAGTGGAGTGCTGTGGCAAGTTTGGTTTGGCGGTGAGAGACTGTCACTATTGCTGTTACACACATCTGGAAGCCTCAGTTGGTCTCAAATCACACAGCCAAAGAACGTCCTTAAATAAACAACAGGTCCTTTAGATTCTGTGTAAATTCTGTGTAAATTTCATGATGAATGGACGAATAGAAATGGCTCAAAATGACTTGGAAAAAAGTCTGGTTCCATTGACTTACATTAAATGTAAAGTAGTTTTTTTCTTTTTCCTGTAAAGTTACCATTTTGGAGATACGAGGTTCTCTTCCGACAACAGTGATATATAGGTACTAATCCTGTAGATGTAGCAAGTATTATTACAGATTTTTGTATTAATTATTACTGTATCTATACAGCATCTATAGTATTACTACAGTATCTATACTAGAGATACTGTAGAGATACTGTCGAGTATATGTAATGGTGTGTACTATTTATTTAAAATACAAATATACAAAAATAGTAAAAACAATTAAAATGACCATCCCATGTTATGGATAACTGTTATCTAGGCCTCGTGGCTGCAGCGAAGCGCTGCTCATGCAGCTTAACACTACTAATCCAGGCAGCCTCATAGCTGCTGAGCATCACCCTAATGGCCGGCCCAGGCAGCTACATAGCTGCAATGTAGTGTCGCTGGAGTTCTTCCACACTTAACTCATCAAACCATGTATTTATGGTTTGATGAGTTAAACCATAAAGACATGGTTTGATGAGTTAAACCATGTCTTTATGGACCTTGCTTTGTGCACCGGGGCACAATCATGCTGGAACAGGAAAGGGCCTTCCCCAAACTGTTGCTAGAAAGTTGGAAGTATATAACTGTCTTAAATGTCTTTGTATACTGTAGCATTAACATCACCCTTCACTGGAACTAAGGGGCCGAAACTAAACCCTGAAAAACAGCCCCAGACCATTATCCCTCCTCCACACGTTAATGTTGGTACTATTCTCTTGGCATTCGCCAGACCCAGATTCATCCATCACACTGCCAGACAGTGAAGTGTGATTCATCACAGAGAATAAGTTTCCACTGCTTCAGAGTCCACTGGCTACATGCTTTACACCACTCCAGCCTACTCTTGGCATTGCACATCTTAGGCTTGTGTACAGCTGCTCAGCCATGGGAACCCATTTCATGAAGCTCCCGATGCACAGTTCTTGTGCAGATGTTGCTTCTAGAGGCAGTTTGGAACTTTGTAGTAAAAAGATGCAATGGTGGAAATGTGATTTTATGCACTACCGTGCTCTGTGAGTTTACACTTCTTGGCTGAGATGTTTTAGTGTGTGGCAGAGGTGAGCTGGCATGTGTTGAAGATGAAAAAAAGACTAGGCTATAAACATTAATTGGGGAAATATACATTTAGCATTGCTGCTTATCTTAAAGACTGTCTGTCTTTCTCTGTGTGATTTTCAAGCCAAGTCATCTACTATCACTTTCTGTGACAATTAATTTAATTTAACATAGAAATGGCAAAATACTGGGTGGCATGCTGTGGTGTGCTGTGAAAATGAGGAGCTGCCGAATGCAATGTCGACACTGAAAGCCACATTAAAAACTATGTTCAGACTTGAGGCCATTACACACCTGACGTGATTCGCATATCCAACACCAAAATGTGAAATATTCAGACACAACTTTTTACATTAAAACTAAACTGATGCTTCACATGTTTTTGGATTTTCACTGTGTTCTTGCTGCAACAAAAACAAACAAATGGGCAGAATGCCTTGAAATGCAAAAGCATATCCTTTGCTCTTCACATAACAGACAAATGTGGACATGTGGACAGTCTGATTTCCATTTTACTTGTATTTGTTTATTTACCAGAGACACTTGGTATATACATCAATAAACATTAATCAGCATCACTATTTCATATTGTAAATATGCCAGATTTAGCCAGATGGCTAAATTTCATCTACAGTCCATGGGCAGGTTGAAAAGTGAAAGTAGTGTGGAGAGCTTCATCATTTCATTCAGGACCTTAGACTTTTTGAGAACTTTTGACGTGGCTTGGATGTCTGTAACCATGTTTGACCCCCTTTGGGCTGCTTTTGGAGATGCTAACATCATCCAGGACAGGGCAGAAAAAAAATCCTGCTGCTGTTTATCAAAAAATTCTAGTGCTAGTTGTTGGGACACTGTTGATCTATCAGCTTGGTTTTTGCGATGTCAACGCCAGAGAGGAGAGTCATTGCTCTCTGCACACATTTGCAAAAATCCAACAGAGGGTGAATAAAATAATCTTGCATTTTTGAAAAATCACATTTGGTGTGCAAGATATCATCAGTTATACATGTGCGCCAGTTAATTTATTGTTGTAAAACCCCATGAATAAATGTCTTTACACACCAAGCACTAGTTATTCAGCAACAACAAATTAACTTTTCCACTCCAAACATGATGTTTTGAATGGCAAAAATGCAACATTCATTTTATTCATCCTGTTGCATTTTTTGAGACCATTCACCGAACACGTGAATTCACTGACCAATCACTTTGTCTCTGCTGTCTGAGCTCCTTTCACTTTTCGAAAACAAAAATGTACAGAAAGTAAAAATGGAAAGTGGCCAGTGCATGTAATTGTTTGCCAGTTTGTCCAATGTGCATGATTTTAATATTAAAAAAATAGTGAACGTATTTCACATTTTCCTGTTGTTTATTCATGCACTCAGTGTATAAAGACCGCTATTTAGTATTTTTATCTAGTCTAACATTCTTTATCTTACTTAGTGTTTATTTGTGGATGTTTTATGAATATTTATGAATGTGCACGGATGTTTAATTGTTCCAAACAAAAAAAATCCATTCTCTCTCTTTTTCCTCTCCTAAAAATATTTAATGAGGTCCATCCTGGAGCGAGTGTGTTTGTCTCTGGAATATAAACGAAAGCAGGACAGAAAACACATACACACACAAACATGTTGGGACGAGTTTGTTGGTCCTATAGTTTAACCCTGTTTTATTGTTTTTTCACACACACACACACACACACACACACACACACACCTTCTTGGCTGCTTAATGAGGTGATGTCCTTCACCACCACTCACACACCTCTGGTGTTAAAGTGCTAAATCTTCTCTTAATGAGTGACTGTGGACCACCTGCAGAGCTGAGAGCTGAAAGCTGTTTCTGAATGTTGTTATGAAACACGCTGTTGTTGCTAAGAAGGAGTTCTTTGGAGTTGAAAGGTGCCATAGAATTGAAAACTACATTGGCACAATAAGGAGACCATGAACCTCAAACACTGTTGTCACCTCCTGCAAATGCAACTCTCTCTCTCTCTCTCTCTCTCTCTCTCTCTCTCTCTCGAATACAATAAAGTCTGTTCTGCACGGTTTTGGAATATCTCGGAAGACTGGAAAATGGTCTGATGTGTTTAGAAAAGTCATGAAGTCCTAATTTAAGTTGACTTCAGGCTACAGTTGTCGGGGCTATCCCTCTTCTGCTCCAGAATGACATTACCCAGCCCATTCCCAATCTCTTCACCTAAAGCCACTCCGTAGTTTCCTTCCAGCCCAGCAGCTGCCACAGTTGGATACACCCACATCGAAAACAAAAAAAATCTCTGAGAGTGGAGGATAACAAAGGCGAGAGAGCCCAGCTGAGAGCCATACACACACACACACACACGCAACACACCCTGCTCGTAATGACAGCATTAACTTGGAGACAATAAGAATGCATTAGCCGCATCCTGTATGTTTAATTAAAAGGAATCATTTATCCAGGATCTTTATTTTTACCACTAGGCAACTGTTTCAATGCTCAAATAATACTTGCACTGCATTTCCCACACATTCAGCATATTTTTTATTGGAGTATTTCTGCATTTAATCATTAGTAACTGGTCTATTTTCAATACTGAACAAAAACTATTGACTATAAGTCCCTTCATTTTTTAAATATATATCTTGTACATTCAATGAAAAAGGTTTTATTCATCCAGTATATTTATCTTTAGTACTAGATATTCAGATGACATTCTCCCACATTCATTTGTAAATGGTCTGTTTTCAATAGTGAACAAAACTATTGACTATAAACAGACTTAAACAACCCATTTTAACACTCACTATGGTTTATTTCTTCATCCAGTTCCTCAAGTATTCTTGCAGTGGGGTGCAGTTTTGATTTTATTGCCTCATCTGTCCTGTTTTTTACATTCCCTCCTTTTCTACTGGCTCGTTCTTAGCCAGCCTGTAGTTAGAGAAGCTCTTTAATTTTCTCAGCTACTGCCCACTTCCTGTGGTGACCACCAGAAACACATACCCCCTCTCTTTGAACTACATTACACATCAGACTGGTGTAAGAATATAATCTGACAGAAATATATACACAATACTGTGCGAAAGTCTTAGGCAGGCATGAAAAGCAGCACTTCCCAACTTGGTCCTCTTCAAGTAATCTAATAATGAGAAACGTTATATATGCTGCCTATATGTAAAATGTTATCACTTGCATATCTATCATTTATTTGTGCTGTAATAAAAGCCTGGAGTCCCGTAGAGTGTACAGAGGGTTCACAGAGTGTGTGCTGGTATTTATAGCCACTGACGGGGCTAACAGCTCCTCAGCCTGAGGGTGGGGCAGGACACACAGTGGGTCAGTGGGGTTTAAAGACAGTTTAGAGTGTTGGTCTCTTTTGGACTGTGGCATTAAAGTGTAATATGGCTATGGCTACAAGGCTTATGTAGCCTATGGTAACCAGTTAGCATACAAAACTGCATGACTAAAAGAGCACACACAAAAGCAAGCAAAAGTAGCATAGCTAACAACACCAGACATCTTGAAGCACATACTTTTGTCCTTGTTTATAGTTAACTGTGTCATACAGTGTCATAAACCACATAAGCAAGTCTATTTGAGATTACTTAACAACACCAAGCATGGTGAGTGTGTGATTATTTAGGCATGCAGTTAGCATCATGCTAGTAGGTAACTAGTCTTGTAGCTCCAGGGCAAAACTATAGAAGCAAACTTTAGACACCAAAATTGTCAATACATTCATAAATTTTATACAAGTTTTACATTTTTTTTCTCTGAATGCTTTAAAAACCTATCAAAACAAAAGTATGTGTATTTTGTGGAATCGACTGACGAAGCAGCAAATCAAGAATTTATTGGCTTCACATTTCTGCTAATTTCACTAATTCATCATTTTAATTTTATATTCATAATTACCAATCAACATTTGCGCTGATGGGATAGAGATGAGGGTTTCACTCAAGTCCTCTGAGTGGACCTGCTCTCTCTTAATTACTCCTTCCCTGAACACATGAAGTGTGTGTGTGTGTGTGTCCATAAATCTGCCTGTGAGCTGCTGTTTGGGTCTGAATTGGGCTGAATTATCTCAAGTGTAAATTTCCTCTGCTGCAGCTGGTTGAGTGTGTGTCTGCAGCAGAGGCACACGGCAGGACCCTAAATTATTCTTCTGAGGAATGAATAACTCTAGCACTTACATTCAATCTTGTGTAATTCACATAATTAGCGTATATCCCATAGCTTTTCAACAGTAGTAGCAGCCATTACAGCCATAATAGGCTAATTCATGACCTTCAAGGCCCTATGTTTTATTGTGTAGTATTTCTTTAGGAACACATGCTCATAAACACAGTGCTCTAATTGCTCTAAACACGCTCTACATTCTTTCGCAGAGAGAATTGGACAAGTTTTACAGAACACTGGTAAAAAATCCCCATTCAATGAAAAACTTTCACACACAACTCAGCTAGTCAAAATACGTAAACTGAGAGTGTTATTCATTTTGATTTCATTTTGTGTATGTTTGAAAGGTCACACTCGTGGAATCACATTTTTGTGTAGTCAAGGTTTTTATGGATAACCATCTGATTGATAAGCTAAGCAGAAAGTTTTAGCACTGCTAGCTAGCTAAGCCCCTATTTGTCTGTCAACTGCTGTCCGTGAGAAGTTTGACTTTACTGATGTAACTCAAGAACACGTAGTGTTGTACTTTCTGTTTGTTCTGTAATGTTGGTATGATAAGTTTTACAGGAAAAATGGGTAAATCCCTAAGAGCAGAGGTCTTGAAATCCAATTTTGTAGTACCTGGTAACTTTGACACTGAACGGCCAACTGTTTAATTAACTACCAGTGATTACAAAATCCAGGACCAGAAAAATGGATAATAGACCACTGCCTTAGAGTAACTTAAGCTATGCTACAGTAGCTAGTGATGCAGGCTATAATGCTACCTTAGCTAGCTAGTAACATTATTGCAGCGGGGAACATTCTGCTTAGCCTATCAGATGTTTATACCTACAACCCCATCTTTTTAGAAAAAAGGGGAGGATAGTAAACATGGATGGGTTTTATGCTAATATTAAGCAGCCTCTGGCCTTCAGTACATGCAGCCTCTAAATCCTTCTGCAGTAAGGAATCAATGTCTAAACCGGAGTGGCTAACTGAAGTCCTGGAGAGCCGGTATCCAGGACTGTTTGGTGATTTTCCTGCTCTTAACAGACCCACTGAACCTGGCAATTGGCTGCTGAGTTGAATCAGGTGTATTACAGTAGGAAAACCACCAAACTCTGCAGGACTACAGCCCTCCAGGACTGGAGTTTGCCACCCCCAGTCTAAAGTCATAAGATAAAGACCTGACAAATTCTGGGTGATTTCAGCAATGCCTGCAGAACAAAACAAGCCTCTAATAAACTGGACTGCAGTTTCTTGTCTGGATTTCTAAACGGTGGTTGTAAATGTAGCCCTTGAAACGCCTTTTTTCTAAACATCATATAGGCATTGAATGGCATTGTTTGCTGCCCTGTATTTCAAATAAAGGGATCACTAAAACATAAATAAATTGGCTTTTTAATCTAAAAGGCTGTACAACATTAAAAAGAAAACAGAACAACTAATAATCCAAAAAAAAAAAAAAGTGTGGAATGGTTAATATACGTTTTTTTGTCAGAAGGGTTCAAATATTGAAATAAATAATTTGATTAACTATTGAATATATTTGGAAACTCCAGGAATTAAAGTAGGATAATTCCTACAAAGGCTGATTCCCATGTTAGAGGATTTGCTGTAAAAAGAAAATAAATTCACTGCATGTCATTGCAGAAACACAGCTGTGGTATATTTTTTATAGTGCTTTTAGATCCACTACATGTCAGTGCACTGTGTGTTAGCAGGTGTTGTCCTATTTATTGCTGTTTGCCTTGGACTGTCTTGTGAGAATGTGTGTGTAGCTGTGTGTTTGGTTGTTCTGTGCTGTGCTGTGTGTGTGTGTGTGTGTGTGTGTGTAGTGTAACCTTCCCCTTGTGGCTCCTCCCTGCTGAAAGTGGGTCAGATGGCTGCTGTGCTTTAAATCCCTTGTGCAGCTCAGCTAACGCTGTGTTATTCACCACTCCCTCCCCCTCTCTCTGGCTCTGTGCCTTTTCACACTAGCCTCCATTATAATAAATAATCCTTACTGCTTCCACTTGCTTTATTCAGAGTCATATCTGTGCCGTATGGAGAACACCTGGAAACAGTGCTACAGAAACACTAGCTACTAGCAGCACATATTAGCATTGTGCTAACGTAGTATCTAAATCATTCATAGACTTGCTTATGTGGTTTCCGACACTGAAGGACATCTAACATGGACAAAAGTACATTAGCATACAGTAGCCCCAAAAAGTATTTGGACATTTGTGACATACCTAAAATGTTTCAAGTTCATTGTGTTAGGAAACAAAATGTCAAACCAAGAGGCAGTTGTTTTAAACAGATCATTCCAAGATGTTAATTTTCTTTTAAGCAAGGTATTCCTTCAGAAGGCACCTGGTGTGTTTCGAATCAGTATTGTTTGAGCAAATTCTTTGTAGGCTTACGCAGGTTTTCATCTAAAATGCATTTGCACACTTCTGACTTCAAGATCGCATCAGTGAATACAAACTCACTGACAACACTGCAAGAAAAATAACCAAAGACTTTGACATTTCCACTTTTGTGCTTTAAAGGACTCTCAATGCAATCTGGTTAGACCCTCATTGCAATCCAGGCTTTCTCCACTCAAATATATCATCAGTTTGATTTTGTATGAAGTGACCTAAAGAACTTAACTGAATTTACCACTGTGTAAATGTTTAAAGTGTCCAAATACTTTTTGTAGCTAAAACAGTAGTAGCAGCCATTCTGAGTTTTGGTTCCACTTTTATCCATGTCGTACAGAATCTTAGACCACATAAGATTACCATATGAGATTAATTAGCAATGCAACACAGTCTGACGCAATAATTTAGGCATGCAGGCAGCATAATGCTAACTGGTGGGCAATAAGCCTCCGTAACTTATAACCTTGTAGACCCCAAACCTGTCTTGGCTGACTGACTACTTTTGGGGTAAGTGCAGTAAATTTTATTTTCACTCCTACACACTGAATTACTAGTCCATCAGACTAGTAATCAGAGTTGTGTGTGTGTGTGTGTGTGTGTGTGCAGCAGCAGTAACACACCTCAGCCAGCCGCCTCCAGCTATGCAGAACAGGGCAGAGCAGCAGCAGCAACATGTGACATACCAAACGGCATCTGGCTATACAAAAGACCCTGTGTGTGTGTGTGAATAAGCGTGTGCGTGTGTCTGTCTGTGTCTGTCTTTAGCAGTTGCTGCTAAAGCTCTGTTTGCCTGTGGCCTACTGCACCCTACTGATTAGGGTTAGGCTTAGACTTTAGGTTAAAGTTATAAAGTTTGGGTAAGACAGTTATGTTTCTTTACAGCAGTGATCCGCAAGTTTGGGCGCCCACTTTGGTTCTCCATTTTTGTAGTTTTCTGTGCTTAGCTGTGTCCAATTGTGTTTGTAAACACCTTATACATTTAAAAATTTTTATAGTATGTGAAAATTTCATGATGAATGGACCAATAGAAATGGTCCTAATGGTCTCAATTCTAAGGTAAGAATGTTTTTCTTTCTCCTGTACACTTAGCATTTTGGAAGAACAAGGTTTTGGCCGATGTATCCAAAATTTACGTACTCATTTTCACTGAATTGACTTTTTGTTAAAAAAGTATCTAATTCATATTTTCAGTTTTAAAAAATTAATTCAAACTTGGTTTTGCCTTGCCAAGCTGACATATCCTTTAGCATTTGGCTTTAGCAATTAGGTAGACAACAGGGTTGTTAGGATGTCCCAATTTTTCTTGAGATAGAGGGGTAGGGCAAAGTAGGGCAAACATGGCCCTCCAAACTGAAGTTTTTCAGAGGCACACTCCAAAAGGAGTGTTATGAGAAAAAAAGAAAAACCGGCAGGAGCGACCAAAGAAACCCACAAATGTAAGTATTTTCTCAGTTAAAAAATTACGATAACCATTGTATTTTCTTAGTTTAATGTAATTTCAATGTATTATGGTCGTTTTCTTCCTAACATAAAAAATCACTAATAGCATGCTAATGTCTCGGTAGCTAGCTAGCTAACTTTCCCATTCCACCTTAAATAGTCCAGCAGTGTCGACGCCTGAAGCGCCAGAATGTAACTGCTGCTCCATTTAAGGTGGAAGAAGCTGGCGAATAGCTGACTTCAGCTTTGTATCACCAATGAATTAGCGGTGCAGTGACCGATAATAAATAATTGTCTTATACCCCCTCTTTGAAAGCATACGATGCCCTAAATGTAACTAAAGCCCAGCGGCGAGGTCGCTGAACTTTTCCCTTCTCTGCTATCACTGAAGTTGGACTGGGTTGCCTGCAGAACACCGCTAGTAGCCTGTTAATGAAGTAATGTTTTTTTTTATTTGAGGGTTGTCCCATTTCGTAGGGCAAGTTTTTAACCACTACCCCTTGTAACTCAGTTCCAAGGGGTTAGGGTGTAAAAAGAAGAAATGGAATTGGGCCTAAGTTAGCCTGGCTAGCTATAATAGCCTTAGCCAACAGTTGATGCTGCTAAATAAAAGCCACTGGACAGCTACAATGGATGGAGTTTTATTTTGCAGTATAACTGTTTAGTCCCAGGAGTTGGAGGTGCTGGACTCACAAAAGAACCAGAAGTCAACACCAACACCAAGCTATGAACCCTGAGGCACTGAACAAGAAAAGACAGAGCAGACTCTTTTCCTCAGGAGGCCCTGATCTTTAATATATGTTTGAATTTGTCTCCTCACATTCCACGAGGCTATGATAGAAGATAAAAGACCGGTTCAGTTATAGGGTATATTCCAGACTGACTGGAGGCAGTGAGGAGAAGGAGATCCCCTAGCATCTGTTTGTATATAAGTTTAACTAACTGTCTACCTATCCACCTATCAGTCTATCTATCTATGATCCAGAAATGTAGCACTTTTACAGAAATGTTTGAAGAGTTTTTTATAAGACTTCTAACTTGTTTCTGCTGCAGCTGTAGTCACTCCACGAGGTACAATTTTGCTATCAGCACATGAAGGGAGAAGAAGTGAAAGTTCTTCACTGCAGCAAACCTTACTACTCTTCTGCTTTTTCCAGCACTGAGGTAGTACTGTTGCCCATTTCTGTATGCGCAGCCAGTGCTTTAAGTGGACTAAACCCTCCAAGTTGCTTTCAACAACTGCAAAATATACTTCAGCACACACAAGTGATCAGCAGGCTACCAGCAGGCTAGCATTAGCATTAACAAAGAACCTGTTGGTCTCTTAATGATGTTAGAAAAACATAAGTCTAGTGATGCTTTTCTATCGCATTGTACAGCTCAACTCGACTCTACGGGCTTTTGGTACTAGCTACTTTGTTTTCCACTGCAGATATAGGACCCACGCAATATAGCTGGTCATCATAGCTGCCGTGACGTGAAGGAAACAAATTTTGCTCAGAAGATGCTGATGGCCGCAAGACAAAAGACTGCTCAAAAAAAAAAACAGGACAGTTTGGGAAAGCAACCAGTATCGTCTCATCGTCTGAGTTCAGACGATGAGACGATACTGGTTGCTCAAAGGCAATACAAGAGAGTACGCTAACCTGGTAGCTAATGTTAGCATATGTGTTTAGGTTGATGATTCTTTCTGACCAATCAGTCTGCAGTTTTTCCATGTCACCATTTTTGGTACTGGCTCGGCTCGCTTGGAACCTCAACAGAGGTGATGATACCAAAAATAGTACCAGGTACCTGAGTAGAACCAGTACCATGCGGTGGAAAAGTGGCTTAGGTGAACGACCAACTGTTGTAAGTTCTGTATAAATATGCAGTCTTATATGTGTTTCTTCTAGGCGTCAAATAATTCTATATGCTATCTAACACTGTTTCTCCACTGCTCTTTTGAATTTTTCAGGCAAATGGAAATGCACGCACATTCTGCTGGAGCCAGAGTGAATGCTGGCCAGATTAACAGACTAGCTCAAACTGCAGCTGCAGATCTACTCCTGTTTGTAATTTCAGTCTTGGTGAAACCCCCTCCGATCAGTGGGGCCGCTGGGCTGTGTGAGTAATCAGAGGCAGATGTGGTTCAGCTGCAGGTCCTCTGATCATTAAAGATCATCGGACAGCCTGGCTTTGACATCTTCCTGATGCCATTTGAAGCAATAGTTTGGCAGAAAATCCAGTTTACCCATACTCCTATCCCTTCCCACAAATGTAGACGATAAGCCAAGCTGTTTAGCGTCTGAAGTTTGCACCTTTATTTACATTTTAACTGCAGCTAAGAGGCTAATGTACCTAAATACCCTCACCATTTAGCATTGTGCTAACTGCATGACTAAATCATCACATACTCCCCTCAAACCATGTAGGTTCTGACACAGTATGACATACTGCTATCTACAGAAATGGACAAAAGTACAAACAAATTCATACTTCAATGGCTGATACTGTTTTCGGCTATGTGATGTACTTTAATTCATATTTATAGTTAACAGAGTTAGAAACCACATAAACTAGTCTGTTTGAGATTACTTAATTCATTTATGCAATTTAGGCATGAAGTTTGCACAGTGTTAAGCTTCCATTACTTCCATTGGGTAAGGTTCCATTACTTGTTAGCTACATTAGCCTTGTAGCCGCTAAAACTAAAGAAGCAAACTTTAGACATTAAACATGTCTTGGCTGATTGACTACACTTGTGCGAAGGGGAGAAACTGTATGAATTTGACTTTTTGCCAGACTATTGCTCTAATCTGGTCTCTGTGATGCCTCTGAATCCAACTGCAGCTAAACGCATTCACTGAAACAGCTTTGTGCAAAACAACAGAAGTCGACATAGAGTCAGAGTGCACACACATGCTTAGATTTAAGTGTTCTTCTCATTGTTCTAAGAACTGACAGACAGTCTGGTTCGTTCAGTAATGCAGATTCCACTGCATTTACCACTCCCTCTGCCCCCTCAGCCACTTCCTGCTGCAATCGCCTACTTCCTCCACAACCAGTTCAGCTGGAATTCACTAACGCAACAACTCAAACAGCCAACACAGTCACACACATACACACACATACACACAGAAAACCTTTACTCATGTTTTATTTCCAGTTACAATCTGCAGGACTGGATTATTTATACCAGTGTAAAAAAAAAATATCAACTTTAGCAGCTACCCCAGTTAAAGGAATAGTTAGCTATCCCAGTTAAAAGAACAGTTCAGTTCACATACCCCCCACCCACACACCTCAGATGTAGTCAGTCAGCCAAGACATATTTGATGTCTGAAATGTGCTTCTTTAGTGTTAAACTGGATCTACAAGATTAAAGTAGCAAGTAAAGGAAAAATGGAAAAGTTCAGGCTTCTAGATGGTATGTTTTTATCGATTACAGAGGTGTGCAGTATACCCCTGTTTACTCACATACAAGTCCCATTTTGATAGATTAGTAATATCTTTAGTATTTTTAAACGATAATATCTTTACATCTACACAAATATATTAGTGCGATACTTTTTCATCAGTTCCATTTTAGTCATTCAAGGCAACAAAATAAACAAAATTGCACTTTCCTTGCCATTTTACGTGTATATTATTTGTCACTGTATCAACCATCCAAGAAATTCTTAATCGTGAAGCCACTGCCGCTTTGGGGTATTTCCCTGTAACAGAAAATGTGATTCTATAGGCTGTTAGCCTGTTTGTGCATCAAATTGATGACGGGCTCCAATAACATTTATAGTCGGGCTGAACTGAAGGAGTCAACATCCAAACTAACTATCCAAAGTAAAGAGTAAGGAAATTAGCGTAGCAGTGCCAAAATAAATAAGCAAGGCTGCTTACAAAGGTTTCTGCATTAAACATTGCTGCATAATGTAATGACATGCTTAATTAGCTCATGACCATGATTTAGTGACTATATCTGGCATACAGCTTTTAAGTGGTCTCTCTATACTGTGCTTCACTGCAGCCCTTGTTGAGCTCTCCAGCATAGCACAGTGACCTCACTACCCTATCCCCACACCTTCTACTGGGACAGCCAAAGAGAGCAATGGTGATTAGCATCCAAAACAACAAAATGACCTTTTTTTCAAAGAGGAGGAAATGACAGGCTAAAACATATATAGACTGAATTAAGGTTTTGTTTTATATTCTTCATAGTGGTCTTATACTTAACTGAATGTCTCCTTTAACATGTAGTCCCTGATTCTTTTTTGGGGTTTAATTTCATTCTGTTGTGTTGGTTCTGCTACTAGGCTGCTTTACTATTGCTCACACCTCTCACTTTGGAGCTTAAGCAATTTGTTTTAGACCAAACTACCAGTCATTATTTCACAGCAGTAACAATACTTTTACTGGAGGATGGATTTGAAATACTCTCTCTGAGAACAGTATGTCACAGGCCCTGTTCACACTTGGCATTAACATGCATCCTGGGTGATCCGTTCATACATAGACAAAGCTAAGTACAGGTATGAAGGGTGTACAGTGTGTCTTGGAGACATATTGTAATGCGATCACTCTAACCACCTTGGTGGTCAGGGACGCATATGACTGTAGGGTGAATGCTAAAGTGTCTTGATGCATCTTTGACTGCGAAGGTCCGCCTTAATGAGCTGTGTCATCACAGCAGAGATAAAAGCAGCTTTGTAGCTTAATTTTCATCTCCTTGCGTGTGTGTATACAGTCAATCAGCCAAGACATGTCTGGTACCTGAAATTAGCTTATTTAGTTTTAGCACTCGAGCTATCAGGCTAAACAGTAAGTAAAGGAAAACTGGAAAAATTCAGGCTTCCTGTCCATTTTTATTGCTTACAGAGGTGTGAAGTACATTGTGAACTATACTATGAAGTATGTTTACTCAGTTACATGTACTCCAATCACATTTTGATGGATTTGTAATATCTTTTCACAGTAATTTCAAATGATAATATTTTTACATCTACACAAGTATATTGGTGAGCAATTTACTTTTTCTTTTTTTGAGATTACTGAACAACTCTGCATGTTTTGAGGCAAGAACAAGATGATTTAGGGATGCAGTCAGCACCACACAAATTAATGTACACAAGCTTCCATTACTTGCTAGCTACAACAGCCTTGTTACTCCAGTGCTAAAACTAAGGAAGCAAACTTCTGACATGTCTGGCTGATCGATCACATTTAGTGTAAGAGGGGTAAATTAAATTATGTTTGCATTTAAACAAAAGTAGTAGAACACAAAAGGAAAAAAAGTAGTAACAAATTTATGCTGTTTGGCCTGCTTCAGTCACTGTGCTAGAGTAGCCTTTGCATATGTGTGTGTGTGTGTGTGTAAGAGAGAGAAATTTCTCTGGTTTATTTGTGTGTGTTATCACACTCAGCTCTGGCTCACCTGCTAATGGCATAACTCTTTTCACTGATCTCTCAGCATGTGTTGGCAGTATGTGACTGGCTAACGATTACTGTAGTGTTGAGTGTGTGACCGGCAGCCGAACCAGCTGACCCCAGCACACACACAGGCAGTGACACACTGATAGGATGAGAGCTTTATAGGGACAGTAGCATAAAGCTTGCTAATGCTGATGGCGCTTCAGTGTCAGTCTGAGTGAGTGCAACAGAATGCTGAAGGGAATGCATGCTGTGTTTACGTGTGTGCTCGAGTGTGCTTGCGTTTTTTGGTATTTAGCTACTTGGAACTGAATGTCCCCAGAATTGGAGCTGCAGCTATTAGTAAACAACAATGCTAATCATAAAAACCTGTTGATGTTTTATTGTAGATGAGCTGTTTACTTAAAAACGAAGGTGCTCTTTAACACTTTACAACGTTCTATGCATTCATTCTGACAGACTGTAATACACTACAAGAAGTGTAGGGGGTGATATGGCTTCTATTGTTTCATTTAAAAAGTGCTCTGTAATATTTACAGATAAATATGTGAATTTAGAACACAATCTAGCATTGTAGTAATCAAGTCTGGTCTCTATCTCTCTGTCTTATTACTATGTTTTTATTTAGCAATAATAACAGATGCATGCTTTCTTTTTTCAGTTGTCTTTAGGTGTCTTTATGTAATGAATCTGAATCTGAATGAATCTGAGTTTTAAAGAAAAAAGGACAGAGAATAACCTCACCATCATCTGCTTCCATAGTTACAATACAAAGTTGAACTAAGACTATAATTTAATATCAATTAATGACATGTTTGAGCTATATATTTTTTAATGTTATATTTTACAAGACTGATAAAATACATTATTTATAAATGCATATAATGTTTAATGAATGTACAATGAACTACAAACAAATTTATGTTTTTCCTTTTTTGTAATTTTTATCTTCTGAAAGAAATCTTAATCTGGTCTCAGTCTCAGCTAGTCCTGGTCTTGGTTTTGACTCGAACTCGACTACTACAAAGTCTTAGTCTTGACTTAGACTCAATGTGTCCAGGTCTTGATCACTCAGACTCACCTTTAATGGTCTTAACTACAACACTAACACAATCCATCCCTGTGCTCTGGCGAAAGACTGAACGTTATTAAAAGTATTAAAAGGCTGCTGGCACTGTTGCTTCTGCGCTGGATGGGCTTTAAGGAAGACAATGGCTGTATGTAAATGGGAGAGATAATGTGCGATGATATCTACAAATAAAATAATAACTGGTGGTATTGCCTTAGTTTGTTAACCCCTTAAGACACACTTCTATAACTTAATACTAGCTCAGCCAGTCTGCATTGAAGTCTCTGTAGTTACTGAATAATATGCCTTAGTATGTAATAAGCCTGGGATTTTGAGGGGTTAAATAGATTACTTACTCAATTGTGTGGACCGGCTGCAGGTTTTTGTGTGCCGATTGTGTTGATGAGTATGTTTAGAAAGCTTTAAACATTAATGCTAGTGACATTACTGCTCAAACACTGGAAGGAACTAAACTTTGATCTTCACATCATTGTTTTTCAACCCCCTAAAATCCCAGGCTTAGTAGATACTAAGGCTTATTATTCAGTAACTACAGGGACTTCAGTGCAAACTGGTTGAGCTTTTCTTAGGTTATAGAAACGTGCATTAAAACTGTGGGCCCCTTGTTGGGCTCTGGCCATTTAAGAGGTTAAATTTTAAACTGAATCTAGCAAACCCCCCTTACTGTATAGCTGCATAACTCTTCTGTACCAAATGCTCATAGCATTCTGAAATGTACTGTAATTAATAGTTGTTATACAATATTAAGCAAAGGTTTTAGGCACCAGAGAAAATTGCAATTAAAAAGCTTTTTAGTAGCCATTAATTTGCTGAAAAATACTAAAATAAATAGATAAATAAATAAAGATAAATAAAGTAATATTAATACAATAAGCAGTAATTTTACATATTTCAATGTGTTCATTTTACCATTCACAAATCTCTTCCCATGGCAGCCCAGTTATTATCCAGTACCTGGTTTGGCTAATCAGTGCTTCATTATGTTCCAGTGAACATAAATCCAGTGAGTTATGTGACTATGTCTGGAGGCCACAAACTTTGTTTCAACTCTTTTTCTACTGTATTTATATTTATCTGCCTCTGTTCTAATGATTTATGGTGATTTTACAAGTAAAACACGCTTGCTGCCCAAATAAATGGTTTTAAACAATGTGCTTTTTTGGCACAAGATTTTGCTCAGTGTCCTATGTCTCCTCAAACCCTACACGTATGTACATATTCACATATTTATCTCTTTTAGCTCCTTTCACATTGGCTCTGTTATATCTACTCTCTTTGTCTTTATTTTGTCTATTCTCATTTTATTCTATTTGTCTCTTAGTTAATAGACGTATGTTCTTTTGAATATTTGTTATAGTCTGTGTACTTGTCTGCTCTGGTTAGTATGTCGTACATGTGTGCACTCACAAAGACAAATTCCTTGTATGTATTATATACTTGGTGAAAAAATGCACTGTGATTCTGAAAAATCCATCTGTACAGCACACAGAATATATTTTGCTTCTTCCGGTCAAGAAAGTGGAGGCATGGTCATACAGTGACATCACGAGACAGAAGAATAATGCTCTATAATGTTCATACGATCCCCAAACTTCACAAATATATAGAGAAGAATAAAATATTATTATCATCAATGGGTTAGGTGAAGGCCAGTGTGTGTGTGAAGAGTGCACATCACACTCAGGCTCTAATTAAGAAGAGGTTTGTGAGAACACACACGGCACAGCACGGCGTCTGCCACCACGGCAACCCCCATCCCCCACAATACACTTCCTCCTTACTCTGCCTTTGTCTGCGTTAGGTCGATATATCAGACTAAACCTGATGAACTGAGCGCAGTGCAAAGTTAATTTCTTTCAGTGCGCAGCGTAACCATGGCGACCACTTCATTATTCCTGAACGGCCATCTGCTCTGAAAGTTAACCTGGACGAAAGAGAGAGATAAAAGAAAAAAAAGGGGGATAGATAGGCAAAGAGAGACAGAACAGATCGAAAGAGATAGAGGGATGGACAGAAAGCGCAACAGAAAGAAAAAGGGAAATAAGAAAAAAAATGTGGATGGAAAAAGAGAGAGAGAGAGGAAAGGGGAAAGAGACAGACAGAGGGAAATATGTAAGAGAGTGTCAGAGAGGGAAGAAGTGTTGCACAGAGAGTGTTGGAAAGTGAGGGAGAGAGAAAGATTGCTAGAAATATAAACAGAAAGAAAGGAAGAGAGACAGAGACAGAGAAATAGAAAAGAGAGGAAAAGAGAAGGAGAGAGAGAGGGGGAGCTCTGTGTATTGATTGTGCTGGACCAATACACAGCTCATTCAGGTCGCATCCATAAATGCACTCAAAGCTTTCGAGCTTTAGATTCTGTTTATTTCCTCTCAGAAACTCCAGCTTTCGCATTTAGATTTCTCTGACCTGTGCACTGCCACTGGACTGACAGCAGGACATCATAAGCTCTTTTACTGAAGACAATAAGATATAATATTTAGAGTGTTATGCTGAATGATGGAACAGTGGCCTTTCCGAGGCACAAACATTGTTCTGGTTCCTCATAATTCTGAATGACATCACACTGCGTGTCCAGTTTATGTCCACCTACTTTGTAGCTACAATCTCTGGTTATGTTATCAGAAACACTTACCATGGGTGCACTTTGTAGAAAGTGGTATATATAGAGAAAGAGAGATAGAAAAGACAGAAATAAAAGAGGGAAAGTGGAGAAATGAGAGAGATGGATAGAAAGAGTGTCTTTGGCCATTACAGATTGCAGCCCCTCTGCTGCTGCACAGTTTAACAGCCCTAATCTAAGATCAGTCCAGGACTCCAAAATATTCAGCCAAGCGTGGCTGTGTGGCCAGAAACTGACCAATGATGACTGGTGTAGAGGGAGGCTGATAAATTGTGCTTCAATGTGTAATCTGACAAATTGAGTTGCAATCTGTAATTGCAGTGTTTCCCACACATACATTGCATCAAGGCAGATGGACACCTGCCAAAGTATATTTCGACCATTTAAAGAAATGTTGAGCATCTATTTCAGTTAAACGTGCTTGAATTTGACCGCTACATGAATGAAGTTTGGGTGAGGGGAGGAGGAAAGGGAAAAGAGTGAGAGTAAAGAAAACTGGACCTGCCTAAGGATGAAGCTCAGTAGTAGGAGGTGTGAAGTAAACAGTGCAGCGGAACATTTTAACTGGACCACAGAGCAACAGTAAGACACTCAGGGCCGGGTTTACATATTGATCATGTTAAGATTTCACTTGACCACATTAAAAGTCAGGTGTAAATGCACTGTGATCCGACTGTGATTGAATCAGTCAAACCACAAACGGAGGTGGACAGAGATAGATACTGACCAACTTTAACAGAAGTTTAAACAGAATGCTTCTCCGTTATCCGTATATGTAATTATAATAAAATAGTTTAGTAAAGTGACAGTAATAACTCTAGACCTCTAAATCTCTGCTCAGCTTTGTCTGTAAAATATATTTACACACAGCAGCTCATGTTGTCTTGCTGTAGCCACATGCTTCATTTTTGCTGGAAATTAACAATATCTTCCTTTTCATTGGTCTTCAGGCAGGCTGACCTCGGAGACTGTTGCTATGGTGTCAGAGGCACGTGGGCTCCTTACACACACATGCACGCTCGGACGTTTTTTCAGCAGATGTGGCTCCTTGAGTCATACACCATTTCTCTTCAACAAATATCTTCCTCTAATACGGACTTTGAATGACATTAAAAGGAGGATATTTTACTCCAATTTCATCATTTAGCTCAGTGGCTCTTTTCATTTGTATTAACACTCATGCACTGGAGGACACATTTCTCTCTCTCTCTCTTGCTCTTTAATCAGCATATGAGGTGGCAGACACTGTTACAGAGTTTATAATCTAACACTTTTAGAATTCCAACTGCCCACTTTTAGAATTCCAACTGCTCCAGAACTGCCCGTTCTGCCCATTCTCAATTTATAATTTTCTGATGTCTTAAAAACCAACACCATTTCATATATCTGCCTATTCAGCTTACGGCAGTTTAGCGATGCCCATTCATGCTGAAGATATAAGCAGTGTTTCAGCCTGGATGTTTTTATTTCAGTGAGGCACAAAACAGGGCAAGGCAACCATTTAGAGCAGAGACCATTTACATATATCAATCTTAAATGCACAGTAACAAAAACAGCCTGTGTAATTCTAAAGGATAAAGAACGGTCAAAAAACACAGGAAAAAAATAAATGTAAATACAAGAAAAATGTAAAAAAGCCCTTTAAAACTGATAAAGTTAAACAAGGAGTGGCTTTGTTTAAATGTCTTTTTTATCTTACCCTTTGATGCTTCTCTTGTATTTTAAGAGGGAAGTTAATGAAGGGTGCCAATAGTTCTGTTTTATAGGCTCAGTAGAAAAGGGAGAAATTGAAAATCAACATAGTATATTTCTCTGACTGCAGCTGTGTTTGCAAACTTCACTTTTATCATGAGTATAACATGAAATAACATGAAAAAAATGTTAATGAAAAGAAGTAATGATAAAAATAAGAGGAGAATAAGAGGGGATGAGCAGAAGCCAAAAGCACAAATCATGCTGGGTATCTCAGACCCCAGGGCTGCAATATTTATATTATTTAAGACTGAGTTTCTGTTGTTAAAGAAATGTGACAGGTGAAAACTGACAAGTATATCAGCCAGTAAATCCCTTTTAACTAAATCTATTGGAGTATAAAATTAAAATCTAATATATAAATATACAATTATATCTTCCGATATTATCTGAATGTTAATCCCCTAAAACCAGCTTTGGCCATGAAATTTCCGTATTGGTCAGGCCTCAATATATACACTAGGGCAGAAAGGGCTGCAGTACGGCATACAATATATTAAACCCCTCAAAATCCGAGGCTTATTACATACTAAGTCTTATTATCCAGTAACTACAGGGACATTAAACTGGCTGAGCTATTCTTAGGTAACAGAAGTGTGTAATAAAACTTTTAAAACCCTGGCCATTTAAGGGTTAAAACACATTGGTAAATCAATAATATAACGTTGTTAAAGATTGACCTGCATTATTTTGACCAAAATCATTACGCTTTATTAGATTATCTGAAATCCTTGATTCACAAAAACTGTGAATGGTCAGGATGCTCACAGCACACTGTGATTGGTTAGAGGGCTTATTTGCATACTGCAGCTTTCTGCAGTATCAGTATTGCAAAGATTAACAAATGTTATATTGCACAGCTCCAGCATACACTTCAAAGCAAACAGACAGTGTGTGTGTGTGTATGTGTCCAGCAGCTGCTTGGCCTGCACATTCCTCAGATCAAATTCCATACACTCTAGACACCTGAACCCCACAGGCTCGGTGACGTCACGGCTGGACATGTGTACAGTTTCAGCCGTGAAGGACGTTTGAAGCAGCTGGAATGAAAATTAACAACTAACACACACACACACACAGCTTTTTAGCGATAGACACACACACACACACACACACACACACACACACAGTTCAAAGACAATAACAGTTTTGTGGCTGAATGCAATCAAATCCTCCCAGTAATTTTGTGTTAAGCCTTTACTGAAGGGTACTTTTCTCTGAAAAAAAAGTAGAGAGATATGTCTTATTTATTGTATTTTTTTTCTGGGAAGTTCATGAGAACGTTTAGAGTGGCCAAAGCAGAACCAAACTCAGGAGGGGTGTATGTAAAACACTCCAACACATACATACACACAGTCACCACACCCCAGGGACAACTAATCAGCAGTAAGGACGCAGATCTGGCAAACAACTTGGGGAGATTTGGTCGATTAATGAATGCACACCCTCATGTATGTGTAATGAAAAATCCCCTCACAACCCAATGATGATATCAGTGCTGCTTTGAAATGGCACATGGTTTCTCTTCCTGTAGGGCATGTGATACAAAAGCTTCATAACATATTTTCTTCTATTCAGAGGTCACACTTGTGCTGTTTCTTTTTCTGTCTGTTGCTATCCCAACAATCTACACAACCTACATTAAAAACATCTTAGAAGACTGAAGCAGCAAGAATCCCCCTGAGATTTCTGCTAACTGCATTTAGCCAACATATTAGTACCTCTTCAATGAACGGCTGTTACACTTGAGTGTGAGTAATAAGTCATGCTCTACAGCGCAAAGAAACGTAGTTGCTTTAAACTAATCTCTGTAAACATACGCTGTTCCACTTTACAGCTCAAATAAGAATTAACCTGGTGCTTGTTTTTAAACATTGTGTAGGTGTCCTGGCAGTGCAGTGTAAAAAGCTGGCATAAACAAACAGATACACATGCTACTGTGCTAACTGCTATGCTAACTTTAGCTGATGTCACTTTCCAGAAGCTTGCTGCTGCCATGGAGATGGACAGCTTGATTTCCTTGAACACTAAAAACATAAAATAGTGGGAGCTACGATGCTAGTTAGCTAATGTAGCTAACAAGTAAGTTTATACCCCAGCAATTGCTAACTGCAAACATTTGAATTAAATGTGTAATGTGTAAGAATAATGCGGATCTATTAGCAGAAATGGAATATAGTATACAAAACAATGCTTTCACTGGTAAACAATCACCTCTAACTACGAATCACTGTGTTTCTGTTATCTTAGAACAAGTCCTTTATATCTACTTACAGAGACTGGCATTTTCTACTGTACAGAGTGACTTTCACAGTTTTACATTGAAGTGGCAGCTTGGATTTGGTGATGCTTTAGCACCAGTTGAAAGACCAGTGTGAGACAAATAGAGGATCATTCTTATTATTTAGCACAAGAAAAAGAAAAGCAAAGGAGAGTGAATTCTCATTGTCAAAGAAACAAAAACATGAAGATGCAAAACAAAATAGGGACAGGCAATGGCAGAAAACCTGATGGCCACTGTAGATTGTACTACACTCTTGGAAAGGGAGGGGTATTTAGTTGGTTGCAGTCTTTGACCTCACTGCTAGATCTACTAAATCTTACACATTGCACCTTAAAACTGTTAAATAATTACTAAATAATTATTAAATAATCTCAAATAGATTTTATGTGGTTGCTGAGACTGTATTGCACACTGTTATCTAAAGAAATGGACAGGAGTATGGACAAAATACAGGCTTTGATATAGCTGTTTACAGAGGGCAGAAATATAAGTTTAAATGTAGACCGTCATCCTACAGCCCCACAGCTCAAACAGGAATTAATCTGTTTTTAAACAGTGTGTAGGTGTCCTGGTAGTGTGGCATGTAAAGCTGGCATAAACATTCCGAGCCATGTGCTACTATGCTAACATGCATACACTACGCTCACATGTTCACATTTTTCACCTGCATAAGGTTGGCTGTAGCCAAAGTGTGTGGATTGCTTTTACACTAAAAATATGGGAGAAATCAAACACTATGGGAGAAATTTTTTAAGGAGGACATATGTTATATGTTAGGTATATATATATATATATATATATATATGTGTGTGTGTGTGTGTGTGTGTGTGTGTGTGTTTTATTGATGCCTTTAATTGTCAACAATTACAAACAGCTGTCTTTGGGCTTTTGAAAACTGCTGTGCAAATATCATAATAATGATCATAATTATTATTATTATTGTTATTATTATTATTATTAAAAATGTCAATTGTTGACCTTCATAAGTAAGGCAAAAGCTATAAAAAACCTTTCACAAAATACTAATTTAACCATTTCGAAATTAAAAAATAGCTGTTGTATTGGAGGTTTACAGGAAGTCTACACTGGCATGGTCCGAACCTACTGCCCGAATGCAGCCATGCCCGGCCAGCCTGGCATATTTAGAGCAGGCGCCCGAGAGCGAGGCGGCACTTTCTTTGGGCTGAGTTACGTAACGCTGGCCCAAGGAATGATGGGATATGTTTGTAAACACAGCCGCCACGTGCAAGGGCCCACATGGAAGACTGGGCAAAGCCTGATATTGATATACACTCCAAAATCCCTCACGCTCCCTACTATAGGCTCTTGGTGTCCGCTACTGCTAGTGCTAAATGCTAAGATAGTTGTGCAACAGCAGCTCCCAAGAAGAGAGAGAACTAGCGTTTGTGTTTCAAAAACAAGACCACGCCTCTTCCCTCCTCAGCATATTCTAACATAGACATTAACTTACAGGTCTGGAGTCATTACTGTTTTGCTATATTCCACTTACTTTACAAAAGTATTTGGATGTATTTACATAGCTAGTTACATAATGTGTTACATTTGCATTGGATTTACATTATGGAAAAAAAACGGAAACCATCAAACACCATGTGTGGTGTACACCAAGAGAACAGTACAGGACTGAATGTTTGACCCCTACAGTGAGGAGGTCCAGTGGCTCTGTTTTGGTAGGTCCACTTATGCTTTTAGAGGGAAGTGTCACTGCACATCGACACAATGTTATTCTGATTGATCACCTTTAAGCTATAGTGAAACATTTCTATCCTGGTCTCTTCCAGGATGACAAGGCCTTCATCCACAGGGCATGAGGGTTCACTGAATGGTTTGAAGAGTATAAAAATGATGTGAATTATATGTTTTGGCCTTCAAAGTCACCACATCCCAGCCCAGTTAAACACCTACGGGAGATTTTGGACTGATGTGTTCAGGAGCGCTCTCCACAACCATCATCAAAATATTGTTTGAAAGAATGGTGTTCCATTCCACCAGGACAGTTCAAGAGACTTACTTAGACACTTTATGTTGCTTTTATATATACGTGTGTGTATTTGGGTGAGATGATAAATCTCTTCCTGACTCTTGCCTTGATCTCCTGCTTTTAGAGGGAGCGGCAACAGAGCAGCTCCTCCAAACCTGTTCCACCACGTCGTCCTCCAAACAGCCTTGGGCTAGAAATGCAACACAGTCTAGAGCTGAGGTCACAGGTTAGAGCCCTAGCACTAGAGCTTTAGCATTCCTGCAGAATGCCATGGAGACCATGTGAGTCACCAAAGGAGGTAGAAAATTTACAGAGCGCCCCTCTTTACCCCAAATGTTGTCAACATGTTTGGTGTCTGAAGTTTATTTTTAGCCCTGGAGTTCTGAGACTAACATAGCTATCAAGTAATGAAAACCTTCCACCCCACCATTTAGCATAGTGCATGCCTAAATCGTCACGTTTGCCTCAAACTATGTTGAGTTGTTAAGTAATGTCAGACTTAGGTCGTCTCTCGCACTGTTCAACACTATAAATACAGACGCAGTGGTCACAGCCGTTTTGGAGCCTGAATTTTGTCCAACTTGTGTAAATTTGATTTTTCTCTGAACTATCACTTTAAAAAAAAAGCAGAATGGCAGTAAATCCTCATCATTGATCTGTTTTTACCCCCCATCATCTCTTTTAGAGTAGATTCTCTGTACTCCATGGGAGAGTGCCCAAATCTGGAACATCCCCTGCTCTCCTAGACCCCAGGAGCACTGACCACAACAGAGGGCTTCTTTTGGATGAATATGTGGGAGTGATGATTACTGAGGTATGCTTTTTTTAGCATGTTGGGGGATTGAAAATACAGCCAGGACCCTCTGTGTGTTTATGTGTGTAAATAAGCAAAGTCCTTCCATATCCATGTGCCTATTTTACAAAAAAATCCTAAAAAACTATTTCTGGATAAATAAACAGTGCTAAACACAAGGCTCTTTAACATTTTTCAGTATCATTTCCATTGTATTTGCAGCCCTAAAACTATTAGTGGACATTATTTTATATTTCCAACATAAAAACGCTGTAATAATACTGAATACTTCACACTAATTATTAAGTAACTCATAGCAGTTATTGATTAATTCATTCGTACTGATACAGATACTATATAATTCATAGTAGAGTTCAAATAATTAACTGTCGTTACTTAATAATTCATGGTAGTTACTAAATAATAAACCTTGAATAACTGAATAATAAGTTTTCAGGAGTTAAGGAGTTTTTAAGGAGTTAAATATTTTATTTACAGTAATAGTAATAGTGACAGTAGTACTGGTCAAACCAAAACAGTCCTCAGCTACATTATATAAAAAGACTTCCTTATCATCAGACTGAGATTCATTACAAAATGATTGTCTAGAATTAAAGCAGCTCTGCTGCTGTAAAAATAATCTCCAGCCTGTGAGGAATCATTAAACATGATAACAGGCCATGCTGAGTAAGGGTGCCAATGGCCAGCCAATCTCCAGCAGCCAAAACAGACACACACACACACACACACACACACACACACACATATACAAACTCTACTTGGGTCATGTTGACACTACTCACCATATCAAAATGGACTGTTTTACGTTTGACGCTAGTCTAACATAAATATTACAGCTGCACTGATACTAAAAATTCAACTAATCATGGAACTTTGATTCTGTTTACCTACTGCGCTAGTTCAGTCAGTGTGTATGAAGTAGTACTTATCACTAGACATGCTTGTAAATGTCATGAAGATCAGTTCTTTCTAACATGTTTGCCATGGCATAGATACAAGCAGTTTCTGCAGTGTTCGTGTCTGATCTGTGGACTCAGTTTGGCTTTACTGAAGAAATAGCTAACCTGGTGGCCACCAGTTAGCATGCTACCATTTGCATAATTCTAACTCACAGGTATGTGCCTTCATTCAATGTTACCAACATCAGCATTTTTTGACTACCAAAACATTACCATTTTCACTGTGTTTCAATAGCTCCGTATAGCACGTCATTTTGTGGTAGTAACTGTGCAGTAACAATTCCAGCAAGTTTTCATCTCTCTACATCTATCTATCTATCTATTAATTATCGTGTTGTGAGTTAGTTAGCAATACTTAACCCTAATGAACAGTTTGGTGTATCTCTGTACCTAATGGATCAGAGCCCACTATTTACTATCTTTATAAACAACTGCTAACACTGAGATGCTTAGATTATTAGAGCTTAGCTAGTTAGCAGTACCCAATCCTAATAAATATCCTGATGTATCTATCAGCTCCAGGCAGAGGATCAGAGCAATTTGCCCACTATCTTTATAAATGAGCAAAAATCTCAGGTTAAACACTTATTAGCGCTAGCAACAGAGCTGTGCTCATTGCAGTAATGCTGCATTCTGGCCAGATTCCCCCAGTGCATTACATTAGCATCTGCACCACCTCCCCTCTCTCTCTACGTTGTTTATTTACAACATCCCATTAGCTGTAGCTCCCAGGCATCCTTCCATTTCTCTGTTATTTAGATGGTGGCACTGAAAGGCAAAGAGGCGGAATACACAAAGCCAAATCTAGAAACAGTAGGAAAAACCCTGAGCCTTTATCTGCCATATTTCAGCAGCTAATTAACATGCAAATCCTAACGCTGTCAGTTAATACATACAGGAGGTTCAGAAAAAAGCATGGGGTCATTTACAATTAATTTACAAGAGAAAGAGAGGTTGAAAAACAGTGCACTGTACTTAAATAAACATTTAAAGATTTTTTAAACTTTTATCTTTAATTTTATATTTTTATGACCCCATTAGCCAAAAAAAAAAAAAAACATATGGAAACCATTTACAACCATGATATGATTGTTTGGAAATATTTATATATGTTATTTTTTTTTGTTGTATTTTTTTGTACATTTCAGTTAAAGCAATTTCAGTAAATTGAGTAGCTTCAGTATGAGCGTATACTATCTGACCCAACATGGTTAGACGTAAGAAATACCTCCGGACACATCACTTGTGCCTCTGACACATAGGAAAAATGCTTGGTCAGCAAAGAATGTCATCCAAACAGTTATATGTTTTTGCTTGTTTTGAAAATATTCTACACAAAGCTGACAAGGCTCACAAACACACAATGTATAGTGGAGGGAAAAAACAATGAAAAATCTCCTTTAGTACTCTCTCTCTCTCTCTCTCTCTCTCTCTCTCTCTCTCTCACTATCTCTCTCTCTCTGTTTCTCTTAATGGAGCTGCAGGATAGTGTTTCATGCTCTCTGGACTCTTCATCTCTTCCTTTGTGTTTTTGCTGTCACTCAGAACTCACTGTAATGAAAGCTGATTCAGGAGATATACAAAGCCCCAAGCTGTCGCTATCCTCTAATAAACTAGACTACACCAGGGAACCAAGAAAGCTATTCCAAATACCCAGCACAAAAGCAACACAAAGTCTGTCACAGTGAACAAAAGCCTCTGAGAAAAGCTTGGGTACCTCGGTTGCAGATGAATTAAAAAAAAAAAAAACATCTCCAGAAGAAAAACTTCACGTATGAATATGAAGTGTGCTCTTGTGTTTTCTTGTGTTTGTGTGCTCTAACAAAGCACACAAACACAAGAAAAAAAGCTCGAACTGATTTCACACTAATTCAGTTCCACATGGAATTTTCACCCATAATGCTCCTATATTTCCACATCTTAAGCTTCATGGACAACAGTGACTGATTTCTTCCACAAAAAAAGAAACAATAAAAAACACTGAACATAACTAGAGAAAACAGTGCAAATCATGCTAACTGGCTTCTAAAATATATCACATATATTACATATTTTCATGTGAAACACACACACACACACATAAAATATGCTAATTTCTTCTACCAAATTGTTGGAGTGTATGCCCAAATGGAGGAGAGTAAAAGCTTTTAGAATTAAGCTGTTTCTTTCTGCGCTGGACTCTCTCTGACCAATGTGTGCTTGGTAAATAAAGCCTTTCAAAGGTCACCCTCTTTTTTTACACAGCGCACACATTCCTCCAGCACAGCGTAGCAGCGTCCACTGCACAACATCAAAGGCTAAAGAACCAACGTCCAAGGAGTATACTATCAGGATTGGCGAGAGAGGAGACGTAAAAAGAGTAGAGAGAGGGAGAGAGAGGTGTACAAAAAGAAAAGAGAGAGCGACATGTCAGCCATGTTGGCTAAAGCAAGAAGTAAAATCCTGGTGACTCTCCGTTTGAGCTGCTTTCCCTCCAGACACACTCATACTACAGAGGGAAAACACACACTCACACACACACACACATACACACACACACAGAGTCCGTTCTCACCTTGTTCTGACTCCCTCCACTCTGTAGAGTCCCAGCAGAACGGCGTCTCACTATTAAACAACTCCTAAAGCGCAGCCATCTTGTTTCTTCTGTCTGAAACACACCGTCGTCCACATCAATATTCATGGGCTGAGTGTGTGACGTCCTCGATCGTCCGCACTGCCGTCTGCGCGAAGAAAATACACACAAGCTCGCACACACTGCTGCAAATACACACATATGCAGCCAGCAATGGTCACAGCCATGCAAATGCAGTCCAGTCCGGTCCAGTGTGTGTGTGTGTGTGTGTGTGTGTGTGTGTGTGTGTGTGTGTGAAGAACAGAAGCCGAACTAAACTGCAAAATCTCTCTTTTCCTGCTGAGACTCCCCTAGCACAAAGAGCCGGAGTTTCTTCTTTTTTTCTTCTTCTCTCTTCCCCCCCTCCTTTCTCTTTTTTTTTCAGCCGCACACAATAGTGCGCACACACACACACACACACACACACACACACACACACAGTATTGGCTGGTTGGAAGCAGTGGAGTGGAGTGTGTGCGGCTCCAGCACTGAGAGGAGGGAGGGAAAACCCCTGAAGAAAAAAAGAGTGAGAGAGAAAAACACACCCACCAACCCTCACAGTCAGGAAAAAGGAAGTGAGTGCAAGAATCTCTCTCTCTCTTTTTCTATTTATAGTGGTCTTCTCCTCCTTCTTTTTACATTTGGTCTCCTTTCTTGCTTTTTAGTACCCTCTTTTTCCTCACTTCTTATTGCTTTTCTTTTGCCTCTCCTCTTTTCTCTCTGTCTCTCCCACCACTCTTTCTCCTTCTTTCTCTCTACGTCCTCTTTAGTTCCCAGTTCCCCTCTTTCTCTCTATTTTCATTCTATAGCTGTATAGTTATCTCTCTTGCTTTACTCACTCTTTAGTTCTGTCTCTCTCTCTCTTTCTGTTTCTCATTGGTTCCCTCTTTTTCTCTCCGTTCTTTTGTTGCATGTCTTTAGTCCTATTAGTCCTGGATTACTTTTATTTGTGTAAAGGGTTTGATTTGCCGATTCATACAGGATAAAGTACAGCTGTGTATTTTTCCTAAATTACATAAAATCATGAGCAATATGCCATAGACGCCACACTCAGTAATAAGGTCTGAAAGTCTATTAGAAAGGTTTGTTATTCCATTAGGCCATTCACTTCATAGTTATTACTGTCAAACTGTAAAAATTACCCACACTGCAGATTCATACTAGATTAAAATCACTCCACAATTATTAGTCAGAATGTAAAAACTACACACACTGCAGATTGATACTGGATTAAAATCACTCCAGAGTTAACAGCTACTTCACAGTTTAACACAATTTGAGGCATCTGTGTGATGATTTAAGCTAACTTGCTTACTAACTTAAGCAAGTTAGTAGCCTCGTAGCTCCAGATGGCTTATTCCGGATGGTGCGTGTGCCAAAACCCATCGCCCTGTTTACACTGGCCACGTGGACTGAGAAGCTGTTTGCAAAGACAAATCCACCAGTGGCACATACGCATAGCCATGAGTGTGAAGAACAGCTGGATTTTAGCTATGGATTCAGTCCTGCTGACGATATGGAACAATGCAAATAACACAGAGTGGACATTGAAGAGGACGCACTTGTTTTTACACGCATTCACTAGCTCACTTCTCTCTCTCTGTAAGTCGTGCAGTCTCCAGAAAAAAGCTACTAAACTGTACCTTTCAAGTCATAAACGGTAGTAATTAGTAGTTAGGGAGCATATTATTTCATGTTATATATTT
Source organism: Colossoma macropomum (assembly GCF_904425465.1). Classification (NCBI taxonomy): domain Eukaryota; kingdom Metazoa; phylum Chordata; class Actinopteri; order Characiformes; family Serrasalmidae; genus Colossoma; species Colossoma macropomum. The sequence goes on along the minus strand of NW_023494791.1, from coordinate 28,751,373 downwards.
TAAGACTCCATACCCCCTCCAACTGCAACTCCAAACTTTTTAATTTACTTTTCTATTTTTTCTATACACCTTTACCAAGGGAAAGTTAATGTTGTATACCTTTAAGTAATTTAAGGTACACAGTTGGACCTTAAGGATCAAGTTGTACATCGTACTGTTTGTTTCATGGTGACAAAAATGTACTTTAGTCTTCCTATAAAACATAAAGTGCTCTGTAAAAACAGATTTAAGGAATAATAATAATAATAATTAATATTATTATAACTACATTTAATTCCTTTTGAAATCGCTGTCAATAGGCAGTGTGTGTTTGTGAGAGAGACAGTAAATGCACTTAGATCTCAGTCTGTCCTCAGTGTGTTTGCTGTTCTGTTTTGTAGTTGCAAATTTGGAAAGCCACAGTGACTCCCCCTCTCCTTTTTTCTTTCCCATTTTCCCTGTCCTTCTCTCAGAAAGCTCGCTTTGCTGCTCTGGCTGCAGTCTAACAGGTGGTTCTTGTCTGAGAGTAATCTGCCTTTGACTGCAGTGGGCTTCTGAAAGGCGGAGCCCTTCCTGCCCGGCTGCAGTGACGTGTGTTGACTCAATAGTCGGAGGTTGGGAGCAGAAAGGAGACTCTGTTACAGCAGGGTGGGGGAGGGGGGAGAGAGAATTTAAGCAGCAGCTCAAAAACAGCAGAGCATGGAAGAAAAGACCAGGAGATAACATTTTAGCCTTTAAATTTCAACTGCATGGAAAAAATGTGCAAATTTAAGTTACAGAAGTGAGGAATGTAAGTCTAAGCTTTTGGAAAGAGTAATATAAGTCTAAGTGAAGAATGGAAATCAAAGTTATAGGAGTGAGGAATGGAAATCTAGCTTATAGTCTATGAATCTATGAGTATAGGAGTGAGGAATAAAAAGGTCAAGTTATAACAACAAGGAATGTAAATCTAACATAAAGGAATGAGGAATGGAAGTCTGTGTTAGGGGAGTGAGGAAAATAAATTATGTTATAAGAGTAAGGAATAGAAATTACAGAAGTGAGCAACGTAAGTCAAAGTTATAGGAAAGAGAAATGTCTGAAGAGTGAAGAATGTAAGTCTATGTCACAGGAGTGAAGAAGAGGTCTACATTACAGGAGTGTGGAATGTAAGTAAGTTATGAGGAGTGGTATAATATGAAATTATATGAGTGACCTCAATGGAGGTCTAAAGCACTGTTTGGATGGAATTAGTTCTCCAGGTGGAGGTGGGATTATGCCAGTTTACCACAAGATGTTATGAGCAAAAAAAAAGAAGTCTAAGCTATAGAAGTCAGAAGTGAACATTTGGGGGTTTTAACTTAAAAACTTAAAAAAGTGTCCAGGCTGTCTTAAAATTTTTAGTAATTTGAACGTCAACAATAAAACACAGACTGTTGTTCTGTTAACTTACCATTCAAAATTCAATTAACTAAAAATTTTAAGGCAACCCAACCCTAACTTTTTGAGATAAACCAATAGTTATTTTCTACAGTTTAGGAATGCAAAATGGAACACTGTGTACCTGCTGGTGACTCCCTAGCCTTTTCAGGACAGAAACACACTCTGATCTAGCTACATGTTACTAGTAGCTACTACATAGCTACAGCTATTACAAATAAATCAGTAGTGTGACACTAAGTCCTCTGGAATAAAACTAAGAATGATATGCTCTGATAAGTGTATCCTACATATTTTGTATATATCGTCTTAGTATATCTTCAAAATGATAATTTACAGAAAAAGTAAAAGTGTTCTTAACTTTTAATGTATATTGATGTAAAGAAATTTTATTGAAGTAACTTTGGACCATTGCCATTTGTTCATTCATCATGACATGTAAAGAGCAGAAAAGGCATTATCGTTTTTCATTCTTTCACTTGAACAATAAATGTCAGTCACTCTTTAAATTGTGTAAAAATTTTCATTATGAATGGACCTTAGACTTAGAATAATAACTATAAAATAATAATTATAAAAATAACTTTCTCCAAAATCTCCAAAGATTCTATAATACATATATATATATATATATATATATATATGTACATATGTATATATGTGTTATATATATATATATATATATGTACATATGTATATATGTGTTATATATATATATATATATGTATGTGTATACTCAGAGGGCTGCGATGCAATTATAAAACGATTATCAGTGCATCTTGATGCATCTTTTTTTTTATACAGGATTTCTTTTTTCTCACTGTGACAATTTCGAACTTTCAAAGTATTTGTAATGATCCATGATGAATTTACTTCCAATATCTTTTATTAATAAATCAAATGGAAGCGATGTGGCAAGTCAACTGGAAGGCTCTCATTCACTGCTCTTGCTTGGAGACGCAGGCTGCCACTCATCTGCGATAAAATGCTCAGTTACGGTGAAATAAGATCCTATGGCAATGGGTGTCCATGCAGCAGATTATACCCATTTTCTTCAGTGATTTCATGCAAATCCTTGGCAATAAAAGTTGTGAAAGAGTTTGTAGTTCGCTTCATCCTTTTCGATTTGGGTGGAAGCTCTGACATCGCTTGATTGATGGTCCCCTGGTTGGCAGCAACTACAACTGCGCGGAAAATGGGCGGAAACATGTAATATGCTCCGCAGAAGCCAAAGTGCTTCCATACGCTAGCTCAAGGGTTGGCAACCTGCAGCTCTTTTACTGACCTGGTGTGGCTCCACATCAGAGTTAGATTTCTAGGTAAAAATAAAATAATCCTCATTTAAAATAAAATAAAGCTCTGCTTATCGTTCAAACACAGTTTCAACAATAAATGATCTTAAACGCTGGAATTAATGTAGCCCATAACTGCTAGTTCACCTAGCTTGTAGCTAACAAAAAAGCAAAGAGAAATATTTAAGCTGAACATCCATAATTTGGAGGCAAATAGACTTATTTGCATTCATAATCACTGAAGTGCCTACACTAGGACATTAGCAGGTGCTGAGACACATGTACAGCCAAGATGGTAAAATGGACTCAAAATGTTGTGGCTCCAAAGGTGGTTTGATTTTTGTTGAAAGGACAAAATGACTCTTATTAACATTTGGGTTGCGACCCCACATTACCATCAGAATCCACAGTGTCATCCCTTACTTGTGCAACTGAACTAGCAAACTATTCAAACGAGCTAAATTACCATGGAAAATCAACTAGCTCAATGTAGCCAATGATTCTCTGAGTAAAGCCAGAAAATACCTCCTCATGCTCCTCCACGACTAATCCACTCTAAAACTAATTGGCCTGCATGTGTGGCTTAGTACCTTACAAAAAGCAATCTATGATTTCTTCACATAGCCTATCTTTGCCATCAAAATGAACGCAGTGTATCAATGTTAGCATTTACACATAACCTTACATAATATACTACTGATGCGCAGACGTCTGCTGTTAGTAAAACACTGCTGCACCTTTGAAGCCATATGTGTTGTTTATTATGCATGGCCATATCTTCCAATGACCAGACAGGTTTCTGAGCATTCTGTGCTGAAGCTATGGCTAAACTGAGCTGAGGTAAACCTGTGACATGTGATGTTAGCCTCAATGACAGTGTGAAAGTGTGAAGAGCATTAGCCAGGCCCTGACCTCTCCACCTCCAGAATAATGTTAGCTCTAATCCACCACAATGCCTGCAGAGGTGTGAAACCACTCGCATGATGTGTGTGACGTCTTAGCAGTTGGGGAGGTTTTCTTTCACTTTCATCTGCAAGGTCACTCCTCACACCTCTCGGCAAGCCCTGCTAGGGTTCAGCTAGCCATGCTACTGCTAGCCAAATACATATTTCTCACTACCAACCATGAGTTCTTTACCCATTAGCATCCGATAAGGCAAAGATAGGGTTGCTGAGAAAGTGTTGCTCAATAATTGACGTAATTGCTATCTAAATCCCATTAGCAGGAATCATAAGTGACAGATATCACAGTCCCACTGGGAAAGTGCAGCAGTCATGCTGGTCAGAGTGAATGTAGGAGCGCAGACGTTGAGGGCTTGACTTGGGTTAACTGGATTGTCACAGTCAGGTTGACCTTCAGGGGCGCTGGAGAAAAATCCCAGCAATTTAGAGAGGGTCACTAGCTTAGGGAGCTAAGCTCAGGGAAAAATGTCTGTTTGTGCACTTTCACTGCTTTTCTCTTTAACCCTATCAAACCTTCAGAGTGTTTCCATTCAAAGTGTTTTCCCCTTTTAACACATTAAATTCAGCGCCCAGAATAGTTGGCTCACTTATGTATCTATGTTGGCCATAGTGAAATGTATTAGCATGTGGAATTAGGCTTCAGCAGACCAACAAAAGGATCATGAATCACTGAGAGGGCTGGACGTTTTAAAAGCACTATCCGCAGCTTTAAGATGTGCTACAGTAAATCAGTTTTCTCTCAGAATGTTTTCTTTTAATGCATATTCTATGTACTTTATCAGCCTTAATGTGCTGTTTGAGTAGATTCCACAATCATATAATACAACCATCAGCAGAACGTGAATTGGATCTGCTGGGTTGAGGAAAATAAATGTAATTAAAAGAAAGCAGTGAAAGCACTCGTTGAAACACGTCATGGGTCTTTTGAAAACTTTTAACTTGCTTCAAGGGCAGCACAAGTGATGCTTGTTTAATTAATTAGTTCTTGTGTTTTTAATGTGTTTGTTAGCAGAATAAGCGTTGCTTTTTTCACTTTTAAGAAAAAATCCAGAAAAACTCTACAAATGACTGTAATTGCATACTTGGTAGTGCGGTGTGTGGTGTGTTGGTGGGTGAAGTGTATGTGGTGCAGTGGTGTGTGATGTGGTGGTATGTTGTGCGGTGTGGCACTGTGATGTGGTGGTGTGTGGTGCAGTGTAATGCAATGGTGTGCGGTGCGGTGGTGGGTAATGTGTGTGGTGTGGTGTGTGATGCAACTGTATGTGGTGCAGTGCATGGTGCGGTGGTGGGTGATGTGGTGGTGTGTGTGATGTGATGGTGTGTGGTATAGTGATGCAGTGGTATATGGTGCGGTGGATGCGTGAGGCAGTGGGTGATGTAGTGGTGTGTGGTACAAGGGTGTGTGCAGAGCAGTGGTGTGTGATGTAGTGGTGTGTGTTGCAGTGTGTGATGCAACTGACCTGTCAGATCTTAAGTCAAAATGAGAAAGGTTTAACATTTGTTAATTGCATGCAGCTACTAGGGGTGTCTTGATATGCATATTCATAGTCATTTTTTTCCATACAGGGGTCATGAGGTGATACACATTGTGACGGCAATACATTTAGATTTCATGCTATGAAATGCATGATATCTGGAATGGTTTCCATAGTTCTATTTAACCCCTTAAATGGCCAGGGCCACCGGCGGGCTCAGCGTTTTATTACCTTAACCTAAGAATAGCTCAGCCAGTCGCACTTAAGTCCCTGTAGTTACCGAATAATAAGCCTTAGTATGTAAGACGCCTGGGATTTAAGGGGTTAACATGATCCATAATATTTTTAAAAGTGATAATCACAGACGTTAACAACAAACAGAGAGAGCAAGCTTGAGCTGGAACAAGCAAAATCATCTGCAAATTCATCTCCTGTTTGGCAACACTCAATTTTTATTGTCCAATACAATAATAAAGGATAAAGAGTGGCAGATCAAACAGTGACCGTGTACTAATGTTGCTCAATGTAAGTATCAAATACCTGTGCTAACACCTCAAATACACTAACTCATTTACTGTAGCAAAGACAAAACACAAATTGCAGCAGCTATGTAAGTGTTTTGGCTGATAAATAAAATAAAAATAAAATATAAATAATATAAAAATAAGCTTACATCCACTTCACAGAACACGCTTCTGCACATTTTAATACACATTTTAAAATGGCAATGTAACATATGACCAGTCAGCAGACGCTCGCGGTTAAAAAACACAAACAAAGTTTTACTTGTGGATCCAGGCAAGTATAACGTAGTCAGCAAACAGGCATGGGTCAGTTCCAATATAAACAGTAGTAGAGAAATGGCTACCATAACAGACAAGGGGAAAACAGAGTGAAGTCCAAAAAACAGGCGATGGGTCAAAACCATATATCCAATAAACCAGGCAAAAGTACACAGGGGCAAATCCAAAAACGGAGTTAGAGAAAACGGAAAGCAGAAGGTCATACACATGATAGATAACAGGAAGAACGCTCAGTAGTTTCTCTAAGGAAAGCAATACCTCGCAATGATTCTAGTTATAGCCTGGGCTAAAATACTATCTATCTGAGTCATGTGACAAATACACAGGTGCACAGCATTAGTATTCAGGTGATGTTGAACGGTGATAGGATGATGAGCATCTCTGCGGAGTCATGTGAGCTGGCTGAGGATTCTGGGAAATGGAGTCTGAGTCATTACTGGCCAGCGAAGGAAATAGCTCCGTCTCCTGATTCCCCAGTGTATTCTGGGGAATGTAGTTTGTTGGCTGACTAGCCGAATGCGTGACAGGCAAATTTAATGTTATTTTTATTTTTTTCCAATATGTCAAATTAAGCAAAAAAAGAGAAGAAATTGTGCTTTAAAATTGTCAGAAATTTGCCACATTTAAGACTGTAGGAGTATTTAGAAATTATTTTCACTTAGAAAATAAACATTTGACCAGGGATATGCAACATTTGTACCATTGTACAATTTTTTATATTTTCATGTAAAATGCTGTATATATGCTGCCTTGCAAAAACATTCAACCCCATTAAAAGTAATCAGATTCATCTGGATTACAAATGACAATTGTACAGATTTAAAGTCTGTTAGGAGTTCATCCCATTCTTCCTAGCAGATTTGCTCCAGGTTGTTTAGGTTACACTTGTGACCGTGATTTTCAAATAGTAATACAGATTCTCGACTAGATTGAGATCTGGACTTCTTGAAATCTGGCCATTGTAGAACATTCATATTTTTGTTGTTCAGCCACTCATGTGTTGCTTTGGCCTTGTGCTTGTGATCACTGTCCTGCTGAAAGGTGAAGTTTCTTTCAAGCATTAGTTGCCACCTTCATCCTTCACTACTGGGATAGTGTTTGTTGAGGAATGGGCAGTATTGGGTTTGTGCCATACATTTTTTTTTTTTTTGCATTTTGAATTTTCCATTTTTGTTCGTAATTAGAACGTTCCATTTTTGTCTCACCTGACCTCAAAACCTCATCCATTATTTAAACTGAGTCACTCTGGTGCTTTCAAACTGCAGACATAATTTGATGTGTTTATCTTCAGTAATGGCTTAATTCTTGCCAAACTCCCATACAGGCCAGTTATATGCAGAGCTTTTCATATTGTTGACTGGTGCACCTTCATTTCAGTCTCAGCCACTGAAATCTGTAGCTCTTTCACAATGACTGGCCTCTCTTTAGTTTCCCTCACAAGTCCCTTTCTTGCTCTGATGCTGAGTTTTGAGGGACGGCCTTGTCTAGGCAGTACCTGGGTGGTATGATGCAGTTTCCTTTTCCTCACAATTGATCCAACAGTGCTCACTGGGATATCCAAACACTTCAATATTATTTTGTAGCCGTTTCCTACTGTATGCATGTCTATAATTTTGCTTCAGATTTACAGTCTGACCAATTGCACTTGGATTAAGGAGGTCATTAAGGAGGTACTTTATCCAGAAAAGATAAACTTTTTTAATGATTCACACGTGGAGGCCAATTGTAAGCCAAATGTGTCCTCGTTTACACAGCTCAGAGATGAATATTTATGCAAACAGCATTTTTCAGTTAGTAATTTTTGTCACAGAATATTGTCTTTATTAAATATCACTTTAAAATATTTAATTTTGAGGGTCTATCTTTTGAAATAAAATATGACAGCTCAAAATATCAGTGTCATTTGTAATCCAGACAAATCTGAACTGTATCTCTGCTTTGATATGGCCATTTGGCTTTATGTGAGCATTAAAAGCATAACAAATCATATTGTATACTAAACAAAAACTTTACAGGATAATATGTTATACCAGATTAAGTAAAGATGAGTAGATCAGATTTACCTGGAGGGTGCCCCCAAAGTATAATCTTGCCTAGGGCTTCCTAGAGTCTAAACCTGGCCCTGACACCATAGAAACACCATACACACACCAATACACACTAGCACAGCAACATTTACACACATTCATACAGAAGACCATGAAACAGAGCATGTACTGCTGTCACATTTACAACTGAAAATTCCCACAGCTCACTGACAGTAGTTAACACTATAGCTGACACATACACACACATACACACATCCACACCATTACAGCACACCCCATGAGTGAATACACACTGACCACAGGGTCCTTCTCTAACTAGATGTCGTTAATGCGGGCCTAATTACTACTGTCCCAGCAGGAGGGCTGTGTGTGTGTGTGTAAAGTGGAGGGTGAGTGTGTGTGAGTATGTTTAGGGGGGTTCTGTGGGATTAGCCCAGGCCATTTTTCCTTTTGCTGCTGTTTAAAACCCCCGCTCACTCACAGACAGCAGCTTCTGGATATCTCAACATCTACAAACACACCCCTCTCCTCACAGTCACCACAGGAACAGGAGTGGGTATACAGGGTGGCATAGGTGCAGCTGACCAACCCCACACCCCACCCCACCATGGCACTCACACTCTACTTCCACAGTCCCTAAAATACTGTGATGCAGAAATTTTATCATCAACAACGCTGAAGAATTCTGACTTGCTAAGTTTCTCTAAAGCAGAGCATTTTACATTAAACAAGTAAGTGATATTGTTTACATCTTAACCATCAAATTTTGCAGAAATCAGGGAATTCCCTTAACATAAACGGACAAAAGGTCAACAACATAACAAGCATGGAAAAATGATATATCGACACTCCCTCCAGCCCCAAGTTACTCTGAGAGATTTAGCCAAAACATTCTCCTGCCGTATGGCCATATATGCCGACATTACAGCAAAAACAGAAAGCACAACAAAGCTGCCTACATCAGTAAAATCAAGCTACTTGGTGTGTGAATACAGAAAGCAGCAGCGGGTGGAGCCTCATTCTGAGTGACAGTTAATCATTAGCTCAGCCTCTCCCCCTACTCAACAGGACAGGACTAAACCCTATGGGTGTAAAACTACATTGACCTCAAGGTGGTTATTCAAATGCATCAATTTTGGAGTGTTTTTATTGATTATAATCGATTATAATAATTTTAATAGAGTCTTTCTTGGCCAAAATAAAAGTCTTAGGCTATTTTCAAATCATTGCTATCCAAAGAAAAGCAGCTATCCATTTTTTCTGATTTTTTCTTTTCAACATTATTTGAGAATGCCAGCTGTCCTTTACACTGTGTGACAATTTCACGATGAATAGACCAATACAGATGTTCCTAAACTGCTCCAAAGTCAGATCTCTTTACATTAACTTGCGCTGAAAGTAAAGAACATTTTTGCCCTCTCCTGAAAAGTTACTATTTTGGAGATACTTGTTTCTCTTTGGACAAAAATGTACGTATCAAAACAAAAAACGTGAAGCATTGTTTTTTACTGTCTATAATGCACTACTCATCCAGTTACATTTGAATTTTTGTTATATTCAGTGTATTTTTTAACATTATTCTGAATCATACTAATTAAATGAATCGATGATCATTAAATCATTTTTAAAGAATCGTAAAATCTAATCATTGTGAAATTGTGGTAAAACACTCCTACAGTCTTATGGAAACGTTTGGGCACCCCTGGTCAAATTACATGTTTTGTTGATTTTCTAATTGCAAGTAAGTTAACACATCCTCTGTATGGAAGACTTAAAATTTTGTACAGTCCTGTACTCCCTCAGACCGCATATCAAACATGTTTGATGCGATTACACATCACACAAGATGTACTGAAAAATACTTAATAAATAAATAATGTTGGAGATGCTACTAAGGCCTGTATTATAGTGGTTCACTCTGGAGTGCTGGTCAGAGCAGGGATGAGGAGGAGAAATGAACTTTCTTCATTTGTAATCACAAAGGCAGCAGGAAAGGAAGTGTTCAAAATGATGGCACACATGAGCGTGTGAGAGAATCTACAGCCATAAAACCCAGAACCACAAAATGTTTATGAGAGTGTGCCACAGATCATATACATGACAGTAATATCATCCACTTAGCAACACAAAGCAGCGCTACAAACGTGCAGCTTAAAGGTGCAGTGTGTAAAATTTAGAGGGATCTATTAGCAGAAATAGAATATAGTATGCAAAACCATTAGTGCATAATCACTTGTAACTATAACTTGCTGTGTTTTTATTAGCTTAGACTGAGTATGACTCAAGTAGTAAGAGTAGTAAGAGTACATGCTTATGAATATATTTAAAGTAAAAAGTATTTCTTTAAAATCATTTCTAATTCAAATTTTAAACAGGATGTCTTTCTACTGAGAGTTAGAGGTACACAGTTTGAGCATTCTTGTGCTGTGAGTTTATTCATTAACTTGCAGTAACAGACCCGAAACTTTATCGACCCACCAGGAATTCTCCCGACTCTCCCAATAACCCACTGCAGGATTGAGTGAGGCCATGAATTTATTTCAGACTCACTGTCTGTATTAAGCACTGGCTTGACGCTGTCGCTTTCTGCAGATTCTGCTGTCTCTATGTTTGTTTAATCAGTGGTTGCTGCCGGTGCTGACTAACCATTTTCTGTTGTGAGAAGTTTAGGAACTCCACTTTTGACAACTATGGATCATACTTATTACTTAGCACAATAAAAAGCAAGGGAGTGAGAATCCTCGACGTTAAATAAACTAAAACATGGACTCGGGACAGGCAACAGCAGAAAACCTGATGGCCACTGTATGTTCTACTACACGCTTGGAAAGGGAGGGGTGAGGGAGGGGTATTCAGTTAGTTGCAATGTACAACCAATTCACTCACTACAAAATAAACCACATCTATGAAAGTAAAACTAACTCGAATACACAACTGAAAAGGATCATACATACCCTAACAACAGTTAGTAAATGATATTTACTTCATTCAGACAAAAGCACATAATAAAATATTTAATGAATAAATAATTAAGTAATTAACTATACTGTCATCTGTTTTTCCAGAACAGATAGAACCAGAGAGAGAAAAAAAATATAGAGCAAAATATCTATAACTACTTGAGCCTTGCTTTTACACGTGCATGATGTTTTGAAAATCACACTCGTGCATACATGCTATGTATAAAAGTACGCAACATAATTAAGAAGTCTGGCATTTGATTTTGGTTAAAGTTAGTATTCAGGGATCCATGCATAGATTACAGTGATGATCTCTTGCTCAGGAGTTGGTGAGTGGTGTGCAGGGGTGGCAAAGCTGTTTGTGTCATCCATATTGGAGAAGCACCAGCATAAATGAAGATTAAATGTTTTTTGACATTCCCCCATCATCATTTGGCATACCCCTGGGGTACGTGTACCACAGTCTAAGAATTGCTGCTCTAAAATCTGCGGTACAGAAAAGATATTACATAAAATTATTATGAATTCGCTGCCTGATGCCTAAGCACTTGTTTTCAGATAATTTTTAGATAAGGTTTTGACTTTGAAACATGTTTTATAAATCTAGGGGTACATGTGGGAAACTTATTTTTCAGATTTACCATTATTTTACCATTATCAACGTTACATGTAAAAACAAAGAAAACATATGTATGTTCACTGGTTGTACTGGATTAGAAATAAAATGGCTTTATTTGTGCTGTAGACATTGTGACCCTTGGTTCCAACCACCACTGTAAAGAAATCAGACTCTCTATTAGTTTCTCTACAGTAGTCCATATTAAATCAAACCACTCTGAATGGCTTTGTTTACATCTCGACCACTGAAAAAATCTGTGGAATTCATCTTTTAATATGACACATTTCTGCAAATTTTAGTGCACAATTTCTGTTTATCTGCTGAATTTTAAGATATTGAGATATATACACATAAAATGTGCTGTGTGCATCACAGTTTTGTGTGTTTTCCGTAGAATAGGAGTTTACTTAGAAAACAAATTAAACACATAGCATGACTGTGGGTGCCCAAACCTGCATAAGACTTATTAAACCCAATGAATAAACTTTTCTCTTTGTGTTCCAGAGTGTTTTCCCGCATTCAGGATGCAGGTGCCTGCTGCCAGCCGTGAGGAGAGATGCTGTGCTTTATGAGGCTCCTTTCACACACTCACACACTGCCTATTATACTTCCGCCACACACACTCACACACACACACGCACTCAAATCCACAGACCTTCAGGGCATAAGGGCTGCAGCCATAGCAACATCCCTCTTTTCCCGTGACCCCTTTCTCGTCCACCCACCCACCAACCCCCACCACCCACCAACACACACATACAGGGTAAAGGTTTGGCTCAGTTTCTAGAAAGCAGAGTACAGAAGTTGAGGAGCCTGCTGTGTAATTATATCTTACTATTCACTTTTTTAGCCTTACTATAACCTTATTATTATTGTCATTTACAATATATTCAATTTGAATTATGTAATTACATATACTTGTATAATTATATCATTCATTACACAATTAGTTATGTAGTTCATTCCTTTTACACTCTTACTTTTTTTACTGTCCAAACAATTTCTTCACTTGTTTCAATGAGCTGTGAATGAGAAATAATTCATATAAAACTACAGTATGATTTCACCTGACTGTGCATGTTTAGTCTAACACAACTAAAGTAAGAACTACACTTACTAATGTCCTTATATCAGATCTATAGTGTTACACACAACAGACGAAATAAGAAAACAGATGAAATTCAGTTATACATTGTGAAAAAGATGTTTTATAGGTACAAGTGTGTGAATTACACATGATTTTCTCTTTTTCTCCTATTTCTCAAAAAATAATAGTAATAAATGGTAAATGTGACAAAATGGAAAACTTTTCTTGTGCTGTCATGTCTGGGAAATGCAATGAAAAGTGCTTTTAAAATGGTAAGGTACTGTGCTTAAAACTGTAATTGCACTTATGGAAGTATAAAGCAATTTAAGGAGAAATTCCACTAATTTCTGCATAATTTTCCAAAATTTAATTTAATAATTCAGTGGCTGAGATGTTAACAATGTCATTCAGAGTGGTTTGATGCGAAATGGTTCGAGAAACTTCCCAACTTGGATTTCTTTACAGTGGTGGTGATAGGAACCAGGCATCATTTACTATGTTACTTATTCAAGCAAGTAAGTTTACTATCCAAAACAACCAGTGAACCTACATGTGTCTTTTGAGTTTTTATATGTAATGTTGATTATGGTAAAATAGTAGTAAATCTGAAAAAGAAGTTTTATTTGAAGAGAATTTTGCCTTAGAGCACCCTGTATGTACCTCTCCAAAAACTCAAAGCTATCATAAAACAATGTCTCAGGCATTGGGCAGTGTATTTGTAACCATTTCGCATAATAACTTTCTGTGTGGGAGCTTTTAGAGACATGCAGCTCTTCAAACGTCTGGTTTCTATCATCACTGTGAACAATTATGACTCGACTATTATCTAGAACAGAGCACCTCACACCAAACCACTCTGAATAACTTTGTTTACATCTTAAACATTTAATAATACAGAAATTTCTTTTGCAGTTTCATTTACTGCAGCACTTTTTTACTATATTTTAAGAGAAGCTTTTTTACAATATACTCTTCTGTGTGAGAAATAAAGAAAGCTAAATTCAGACAGCAGCATAGATTAGATGCCTTGCTGTTCTATAGGAGAAACACCTGAGGCTCCAGATCAGTGCAAACAAATAACCGTTGATTAACTTCTGAGTCTTTCTGGCTTAACTGGTCAGAGCTGGTATTTTCATGCCATCGGGAGCAGCACAAGGATAATTCTCCCTGTTATTTACACGAGTACAAGAGGAGTTTTAACGACCCTGCGGGTTACTAAGGGAGGGAGGATTACTGTTTAACTTCTTCACAGCAGAGTGGTCCTAAGGGCATTGTGTTCTACAAGACCTCAAGCCACTGTGTGGATTTAAGAAGAGCAGGGAGGGAAAACGCCCCCTACTGGCGGCCTGTAAATAATCACCACCACAGCCAAAGGTCAAAGGGTCATATGAGATAACCCAGAGTAAACTGAAACAATAAAAAGCCAGCTTGACTAAAATATTGTCTCTTTAGTTTATCACATCTAAGACTTTTGAAGTGACAATCTGATTCAAAAAACAAATCAAACAAAAAACCCCTGACACTGTGTGACAGACTGTTACATATAAAAATGGACTAAAGTAGAGACAAAAAATGTTTAGATAACAGTACGTCAGACAGTGTCAGAAACCATGTCACACACAATGCTTAGACTGTGACACTATTGCACCACTTTGCGAGCCCCAACCCCGATCATTCTTAATGTAATGCTTGTTTTTTTATATGGGCATGTAGCTCACCATATATGCTACATATGTACTTGAGAATTGCCTATTTTACTGCACAATTTCTTTTTATTAGCTGAATTAACATCAAGGAAAAAATACAACATTAAATATAAAATGCATCTGATCATATTTTGTTTGATTTTTCTCAATATGTTAAATTCAGCAAATAAACAATGTCTATTAAAATGTGTACAAGTGTGTTCTCTATAGACGATGTCTTAACATCATCAAAAGGTAATTTGACCAGGGCACCGAAAATTTGGCACATGACGGAATGTTTACAGCTGTTTACTGTGATAGACAGAGACCAACATAATTAGACAATAAAGCTATTCTACTTCTATTTTTACATCAGGGTGGCAAATCTATTGATTTTTATTATATTAAATTTAAATATTTTAAACTTAAATAACACAAAAACTTCAAATTCATCAAATCAACTCACTCTAAATGTTGTGATCTGCAGAATAGCTTCACACAGCACTGACACTAAATCATTTCCTTACCTGTTACAGGCTGACACACACCCACACACACCTCCACCTTCTCTGAAGCTCTTCATTTTCATCCTTTTTCGAATTCAACACCAATCTGATGCTTCAGCCTGGAAGACATAAAGAAAATGACGCACACATGGAGAATGATCAGAAATGCATGCAGAACATATTGAACTATGGTAACAATACAGTGATACTACAGTAATCACTAGCTTATTTACACACAATGAAACAGATATCACAATATTTAATTTTAATTCATTTTTTAATGATTTACATAGTCTGATATCCTAGTTATAAATGGCATAGGGCTTCTGTATGGAAAAAAAGTATGTCTACGTTTGTATAAAAGTAACAAACTTACTACAGCAGCTTTATTTATATCCCATATGAAAAACAACATGACAGTATATGACAGTATATTGGTTTACTATATAGACTGCGTAAATGCATGAGAACTGCAGACTGCTACTCTGAGAACAAGGTCAGATGGTATGGTCATTGATTTTAAGCAAACCACTACTACAGTTCTTCTCACATAAAAATGGACTAAAGTACAAATAAGATTCAGGCTTCAAGATGGCTGCTACTGTTTTTAACTATGTGATGTACTTTTTATTCCATGTTGATGGTGAATTAGTAGAGACAGTCTCAACATAAAAATGGAATGGAAGACAGCAAGTAAGATTACAGGAACTGAGCAGTTGCCACTTACTGTTTTATACTGAACTTCTCTTAAATAAGCTTCAATGTATTATCAAATATTCCACCCATTCTTTATATCAACAATATAAAACGAGTTAAAGGGGTAGAATGTTGCAAGGCAGAATTAAAACAACCAGGTTCAAATGGTCTTTTGTTCCTGCTGCTATAAATATATTCAAGAATACAATGGAACATGTTTTGGAACTTTAGTTGCTTGGCTACATCTTTGTGGTCAAAGACGTTTTTGTATTTTTTGTGGTAGTTTCAAGTTTTTTATATACTTTTAGTGCAGGGGTTACTTTGTATAGTGGTTTTGTGTAGTTTGCACGACTGACATGAATTTCCTATATGGATAATAAAATTAATCTGACTTGTCTTGACTTGAAAATGTAGATTTACAGAATATCAGCTTATATTTCTGGGCAATGCTTTCTATACAACATAAATCATACAAGAAAAAAAATGTAATTAGTTGTGTGAGAGCCTAAATGACAGGTGATTCTGATTGCTAAGGTGTTCCATGTTCACTTAAAGATGCAGTGTTTAAGATTTAGGAGGATCCATTAGCAGAAATGGAATATAGTATACAAAACCCTGCTATCATTGTATTTTCATTTAACGAGTCCTTCGTATCTACATTGGGAGCGTGTCCTCTTCTAACAGAGGCCTCCATATTGAGCTGCCATGTTTCTGCCCAGAACAGACAAACCAAACACTGGCTCTGGAGAGTGCCTTTTGCTTTTTATGTTGGAGCAGCAGCTTTAATTTGGTGATGCTATAGCACCATGTTGTGAGAAGTTTGAGAACTCAAATTTTGACAAATAGAGGATCATACTAATTATTCAGCACAAGAAAAAGCAAGGAAGGGTGAATCCTCATTGTCAAAGAAGAAAAAACCTGATGGCCACCATAGGGTCTACTACACCAATGTGTCAGACTTCAGTCCTTGCGGGCCAAAACACAGGAGACTTCAGCACAATGCCTCATTAAACACACCTGATTCAGCTCATCAGCTAATTAGCAAGGCCTTGTGAACTGAAGAGCGAATCTTCGTAGCACTTTAGCCCAGAAGATCCCCAGCTTGACATGCCTATACTACATGCTTGGAAAGGGAGGCATGAGGGAGGGGTATTTAGTTGGTTGCCATTTGTAACTTCACTGCTAGATGCCACTAGATGGTCCTAGCAACTCCAACTGCAATTAAAGTGGAAGGACGAAAGGTGTGGGTCCATCTAAACCGTTGTTCCAGAGCAACGCCTGCGTTGAGACCAGTGACTGAACAACCATCAGCACAACAAGAAGAACACATCCACAAGGATGATGACTCCCAAGAGCCTGGACCAAGTGGAACTTCCAGACCAAGAACAAGAGCCCAAGCCCATTGAGAGACACCACTGGCACCACTGGATGGTGATGACGTGGACTCGGACATGGATGACTGAAGTGAGGAAACATGAAAACACAATCGTCAACCTCTTGCTGTTGTAATTTGCTTTTTTCATCACTTGTGTTCTGCTGGGACTGGCAGTGTGCATGTTCTACATGAGACACAACTCTCCACACTGTCTGAAAAATGACTCACGTGCAGACAATCAGATCCAGAACTCTCATGAGTGAATGAAAAGAGCGGAACCGAAATACTTTCTTGAGTGTCAAACCTGGAACTTGACTAATGGCATGCACTGTCAACAGTACTGTCCAATTACTGGCCAAAGAGTTTGCCAAGGATTGCGTGAGACACAGAATGAGTTCAAGGTGTTGCATGAATGGACAGTGACAGAAGGGACATGCAAATGCAAATCAATCTTGCTGTTGTCAATGGTTTCCAGGTATTTCCAATTGTACACAAGAGCCTAATTGTGTTGGACTAAGTGTTACACCTAGCAGGAAAAACAAAGGGCTACAATGTGTGTTATCTCTTACATTACTCCTTAGTAATAATCACTCACTGCCAGCAGGTGATTCCTATGTAACATATAGGAGCACGGTACCAAAGCATATTTAAAAGACATTAAAGGGAAAATAAGAAGAACAGGGATTTTAAAAGCTGATCGATGTAAAGTTTCAATAAGAATGACAGTAGGAGCAAGGTGTGAGTTAGTCCTCTGTCCAGGATATAAGTGTGAACCAATCATCTGTTATAAGACAATTAATAGAAATAATTCCAAAGGAGTTGTTGTTCAAAAATGGAAGGCACATGAGATGATGAAAATAGGACAAAAAATTAGAAAACATATTAGATGAGACTAATCTGACGAAAAAGGGATGGTTGTCACAGAATATGTTTCCCAAAATATACTGTATCATTACTTACGCTATACTGCTGAAATCAACATTAAGATTGTATAACTTTCCATTCCAAACATGTACCAACTATAGTGGCTATAGGAGGATTAGAAGAGTGTTGGGAAAGTGTTACAATCTGCCTTTACTCTGTTTACTGGATAGTTTAAGCCCAAAGTTTTTTAGAAACAAGTGTTTTGACAATTGTACAGCTATGAGCAAACCTTTTACAGCTCCACCTCTGGTAATTAAGGATGGTAGATTAAATTATCCTTTTTGTTTATGTCTAGAAGAAGGTAATGAGATTAATAGCTTTGCTATTAGATATGATAGAAAGTTAAATGCCACTATTCAAATAAACAATAAAGGGAATGTTACCTTTGACATAGATTTTACTGTAGGATCTAACTCGGTAGCAGACATATTTAGGATTTGTAAAGAAGGAAAAGAACTACTACAATGTTTATCAGATAATTGTGCTCCATTTACTCTTAGTGGGATTGTTCTTATATTTGCACAGGGAGAAATAACAACTAGACATAAAAAAGACATTACTTGGCAAGAAAACAAACCAACACTTAATTGGGCAGTTGTTCCTGTTAATGTACCACCAGAGTTTAAAGCCATGTCAGATGAGAGCAAAGGAGATTTATCTGTGTTTTTACCAAGTATTCAAACATCACAAAATGCCAAGTGGATAAATTATATTTGGTATAATCAACAAATTAATTACACTATCAAAGCTTTAGAATTGCTGGCTCAGCAACTAGATGCTACTTCTCATATGGCACTACAAAATCAGATTGCAATTGACATTATGAGAGTTGCTGATTAGGGTGTATATGTTCCTTTTGGGAATGAATGCTGTGGTTACATTCCAATACGTACAGCAGTAAAAGGTAATTTCATAAATGTAATGGATAAATTAAGAGCACTTAGGAATGAACATGTGACAAATACTAAAGGTCCTTCTCTATTTGCTGGGGGGGTATTTTAAAAGGTTATTCTCTAGTCAGTGGACAGCTATCTTATTAAGAATGGTTATGATTCTATTGGTTATTCCTGTGGTTTTATTATTTTTGGAGTGTTGTGTTACACCTTTGGTATGCAGCATGATTATCAAAATTGTGGGAAATATTATGGGATATTTTCCTGGGTTACAAGTTGAAACGCCTACAGCTAGTAACAAGTTTCATGTGACTTGCCGTGTTGCCCCAGCTCAAGGAATTAATTAGGACTGAGTGATGGCCTATTAATCTGTGTATTCTTTTTTCACGTTTTCTTTATATTTTGGTGTTTCATTCTATCCTTTAGTGACATTAGTTTGTGTTTTGGGAAATGTTATAACACATTGGCAAGTAAATATGTTTGTTAACTATTTCAAGGGTCTGGTTTGCTTTTCAGGCTGATGTTGGCTACTGACATCCAAGAAGTTGGGTTCAAGACACCAGTTGCCTCTTTGTGGTTGAGAGCTGGGACTGGAATGGTCCAATTGTGGCTTTTTGGGCTTATTGACTTTCTTGGGACACCTGGTATGTAAGAAACTCTATAGTAGCTCTGAGGAGCTTTATAACCAGGAAGACCCGGATTTGCTGTGTCTTATGCAGCTATGCTCACCCCCTATACAAAAAGTTCACCAGACTGATAATTGGGCTAATAAATTTGTAGTGAGTTTAGCAGTATAATTTACACTGCCTGGTTCCAATACACAAACAATGATGATTTAGGAGGGAAATGACTATTTGGGTTTTTATTTTGTTTTTCTTTTACTTTGAACTACTTTGCTAATGGATTTGATTTTTGGTTTGTTTTTTAACTATTTACTCTTTGATTTTATTCATTTTCTTTTATTTTCATTATTTTACTCTTTCAACATTTATAATATGTAATTCAGCATTACTCACTGTTTGGCATGTTGAACATATTAATCAATTATAAGGTTCACAGTAAACCGTGAAAAGGTTTGAATAAATATTCCCTTAATCAGTAATCAAATAGATTAGATGTTGTAATCAATAACCAAATAGGAAGTATTGCCTAACAGAGAATATTAATTTTCTCACAAAGGGTAGGCCTTAGACTGCCTGCATAGGAGATTCTAGACACTAGAAAGCCTCTGGGTTCACAGAGAGGCCTGTGTGTACCTACTGACCCAGTGAAGAGAGGGGCAAGTTGACCTTGAGGTAAAGCAGGCTGGTAAAAACCTGTTGAAACCAGTTTTCAGGAGTGAGCTCATCATGCGATGGCCAAATTGATGGACGAAGAGATGCACCTATTAGAGAATGAGCTAATATCAAAATTTGAGAAGTAAGGCGGGGGGATATCACATTACCCCAGATAAATGGTATATAAACTGTTGCTTGGAACATTGTATTTGCGCAGTTGGGTCTCTCGAGACCCTGTGCCACCTGATGCTGAAATAAAGAAGAAGACTTTTTCTCCCTTCCACAAGAACTCAGCGGGTGAAGTCTTTTATTCTACTTTCTTTTATTTTTGCTTGAATACCCTTTTTATTTTTGTTTATTTTTGTAAGTGATTAAGACAATAATTAGAACAAAACCACAGCACAGAATATTTTAGATTTTAAAAACCATCATATGTCAGGGCTTTGGGCAAGGAAGAAAATAGCTCTTGGTCCCGACACCACTAAATCTTAAACACTGTTCCTTTAATTGTTAACACATACAAGAGCTGTGAATGTGTAGAGTTGGTTGCAGAATTGTAGAGTTGACTATAATAGAAAAGCAGCTTTGAAAATGAGATTAAAGCAAATATTTATTAGAACTAGAGATGGACAGTCAGTGTTTTTGGGCTGATACTGATTTCCGATTGCTTTTCAGCACAATAGCTGATACCAATCAAGGGCAGGACTTAACTATTAAGCTGTATTCACACCAAGTACGTTTTTTTTTTTCTGACGAAAAATGACGAAACGGATGTGTTTTAACTTAGTTGGACCTTCACACAAAGTCTGAAGCATTATTCTGTCCAAACACTCTGAAAACGTTTTTCCTTTAAGCACTGCAACTAATGCATACACTACGCTCCGTAGAAGAGCTAGCTGAAGCTCCCCTTCATAAAAAGGAGCAAATGAACTACGGTTAAATATAATCGCTGTAATTTACGCACTGTCACTCATAGCCTTTCAGCTCTTGTCTCCCATATACTATCTGCAACCTCCACATTGTTTTAGTCAAGTGTTTGCCTGTCATATAAGCTCTTGTGCTCTGTTACAAGGAAGAGTTCTGCCACCATCCTGATGCACATTTGTTTGACAACGGAGCTCTGATTTGTGAGCCTGATTTTAACACATCCGTACACTACTGAAAACAGGGCAGGCTTCGATTAACAAAACCACGTAATGTCGCAGTCCATCAGTTTCGGACTTGGTGTGAAAGACTGTATTAATATACGTGTTTGAACAAGGAACTGCAGGGTCCTGTGACCAAGGGGCCTCACACAGGGCTGCAGCAAACCTTAACTCACAAAATGGGGCTCATATGTTTAATGTCACTGATCAGCTCATAGTATCAGCTAAGTTAGACAAATATTGTCTGATTCCCAATCGCATATTTGGGCTGAAAACTGCCCAAGACCAATACACAGCCGATCTATCCTTCCATCTCTAATCGGAACCACTGCAACCAACATTGCATTCCAAAACCAACAGTGTGGAATAGTCTGAAAAAGAAAACACCACAGCAGCTGATGACATTGTAAAAAATGACAAAACAACATTCAAAGAAATAAAAGAAGAAATAAACAGTCTTCAAAGTGCAGAATACAGAAACTATACTACAAGATGCAAACCTCTCATCACTACCAAGAACAGAAAGGTCAGACTGGAATTCACAAAGAAGTACAAAGATCAGCCGGAAAAGTTCTGAGGTTTTTTGGAGAGATGAGATAAAGATTAATCTTCATCAAAGTAATGGGAAGGGGGAAATGTGAAGAAAGAGAGGGATTACAAATGATCCCAAACACACCACTTCATCTGTTAAGCATTAAGGAGGCAGGGTCATGGTTTGGGCATGCACATCTGTTTCTGGAACTGGATCATTGGTCTTCATTGATCCAACTCAGGGGTGCACAACTTCAGTCCTGGAGGGTCGGTGTCCAGGACAGTTTGGTGATTTTACCTGCTCAAACACATCTGATTTGTTAATTGCCAGGTTTAGTGGGTGTGTAGGTGAGTAGGACAACTACCCAACTACCAAACCACCCCTGATGTAACTACATAATGCTTTCTGAAATGTACCTAAACATGTTCCCATGTCCAAGCAAATCCCTTGAAGCATACTTCATGCGTAACTAAGAAGTTCATCAGAAAGAAAACATGAAAGTTTTACACTGGTCCAGTCAAGTCTCCTGATTTAAACCCAGGTGAGCATGAATTTCACCTGTTAAAGAGGAAGCTTAAGTCAGAACACTCCCAAAACAAGCACCAAGTGAAAGAGGCTGCCTTAAAGGCTTGGTAGAGCATTTCAAATGGAGTTATCAAGAGTCTGGTGATGCCAGTGGGTTGCCAATTTGAGGCAGTTATTGCATTTAAAAGACCAAGTGCTAACTTTAACTTCATTTTGTTTTACATTTATTTGTCCCAATACTTATGCTTAGTTAAAATTGGATTTTACACAGCAAATTACCTCATTTCCTATATGGTTTATTTTGTGCAGAAAATAGTGCCCGGAAATAAAATCTGACATTGTGCACTTTAGTCTGATGCCCATCTTTTGAACTGGAAAACAAATTTCATGAATACATAACATGAATAATTTCACCTCACTGCCGCAACATTTTTGCTTCTCACTGCAAAATTAGTGTACATGTATTTAGGCTTTGTGTCTCTTCTTCAAATAAATGTATTTGTCCAGGACAAACTGAGCTAAATTTAACATGACACAGATTGTAATATTCTTATTTGAGTTTGTTTATGTAAATAAGTAACTCACATGTAAAGTAATATATCTACTTCAGTGTAATATATGGCCATTTATCAGAGATTTGTACACAGTAAATTAAACAGATTTGGAAATCAGCATTAAAATTGAAACCATTCAAAGTGTTTATACACTTTGGACAAAAAGCATGAGGCATCATCTCCCTCTGTAATTCTCTAATATGTGCAAACATATTTTGCTAATTAGTGATCACCAACATCTCTAAGATCAGTTACATTTACCTTCACCGGTTTAATGCAACATTGTCAAACAAGGTTCTAGAAACATTACAGACTCTTACGGCACTACATGCACAAAATAAATTTGACTTCAAAAACTTGCTAGCATGGTTATACCTGTGTGAGCGAAACAGCATATCTTAGTCATTCCAATATCCACCATAATGCTAAATACAGGGAAGGAGTGTATAGCAAGCATGTGTAAGAAAAATTAAAGCCCCAGCTAACAGGCTAACACGAAGCAGCAAAAAATAAATAAAAACAACAAAAAAGTTTATTTTAGCTATATGACACAAAGTAAATATCATATAAAATAAGAATGATTCAAAAATAGTAAAAAAAAGACCCAGAAACCACACAGAACTACTGATTATACACTCTTTAAAAAGATGGCTCTTCAAGGGTTCTTAGGTAAAGTAAATGAACCATGAATCAGTCATGAGATTGATGGAGAATGTGTTGTATATGGTTCTATATAGGCTAGAACCTTTTTGAAAATGGCTAAATATAGCACCAAAAAGCGTTCTTCTTACAATGTAACAATAGAAGTACGCTTTTTGGTGCTACATAGAACCATTTTCAAAAAGGTGCTATATTGAATCACATACAACACATTCTCTATCAATCTGAAGATTGAGCATTAAAGGCTTAGTAATAGCGTTAAACTAGACTAAATTTGATTCAAATGACAGCAGGTATGTTTGTGAGTTGACAGATTTTGGTATCTTGGAACCCCCCTTGTATTTAGCACAATCACTGCACTGACTGTGCTCGTCTGTGAGTGTGCAAACCCCTGTGAAATATATGATCAATCAATCAATCAATCAACCTTTATTTAACCTCGGAGAACACTGACGGTCACCCTCATTTACAATGTTGAAGAGTTGATACAGGACAAAGGGGCTGATAATGTGTAGGAACATATCAAATAATAAAAGTAAATTTAATAATAAAAATGACTCAAATTAGGTAAGTATAAAAAAATTAAACATCAATAATAAAAATACATAAAAACAGTAGAAATTATAAAACAATAATTAAAGTGTAGCTAAAATGTAAAAGTTAATAAAATCAAAAGAAGACAAATAAAACAAAATGAGAATAAGATAAAAAAGCAAACTAAAATGAATTAAAATGAATGAAATAATAATAAAATAATCATAATCAAAACAAGAATAAAAATATGAATAATAATGTTTAACTGGGATTTTGTGTTTGAATTGTTAGCAGTGTGAGTAGAATGGAAACAAAGTGACGTCCACACATGCGTTAATACAGTTGACCACTAGAGGGCAATGTGGTCACTGCGTTCACAGCCAAGCGGTGAAGAAAAAGAAATTCAACACAAAGGAAATCTTGGAGGAGCATCATGCAGGGTAAAGAACACACACACACACACACACACACACACACACACACACACACACACACACACACACACACACACACACACACACACACACACAGAGCACAGGAAACAAAGGTGGGTGAAAAGCAGAAAATGCCTATTTAATTGAAATGACCTGATGGCTTTGGCCTCCTTAACATAATACTGAACTAAAATAATTAACTATAATACTGAACTAAAAAAATAGTCTAAAATTACTCTTAAGTCAAAGCTTTCTGACTAATTATAAAATGAGAGAAACCCAACACACCTCACTTAGCTTATTTGATCTATACTGTTATAAATACCCTGTTTGTTTGATCTATTATTTGTGATACCTCTCGTCTATTGTATTTATCTGTTTACTATTATTCTGTATTGTCCACTTTCGTGAACACCAGTTTTCACATTTCAGACAAATTCCTTACACCTGCAAGTGTACTTTATAACAAAAGTGATCCTGTTTCTGATTAACCCCTGAAAATAACTCTTACAAAGATATCACGTCAGATAATATTTAAAATCATAAATTTAGATATACATAAAGGCGTCACTAGAGGTTCATGGATCGGGGAGTGTGGGGGCATGGTCCCCCTAAATTTTTATAATGCACTTTTAGAGTAGCAACAGCCAAAAATGTTAAGTACGTCAGCCGTGTTATGTATATCAAAAACTGGTTATTTGGTCAAATTGGCACACAGTAGATCTGTCTCTTAGTAGTTTGTATTAAGCACAGAGCTAGTATAACAATGACTATATCTATCCACTTAGAACAGGCACAGATCAAGCAAAAGTACTGAAGTCAAGCAATGCTCTCTCTTCTCTCTTAGACAAGCTGCAAGGTCCTAAATATATTATTCAAACACACAGATTATAGATTAGCTCAGCCTCAGTGCAATCAGAAAGAGCGTGATTTTACTGTAGGCATGTTTAATAAGCTAGGTGACAGAATTTCATGGTCATGGTGACAAATAATATATCTTCTCAGTTAGGTTAAATTAAATTCAGTATTAATTTTAACCAAAATCTTATACAACTCTCCCTCGCTTTCTTCTTGATTACTAACCTCCATCAAATCTGCTCCATCAGTCCAGTCCTGTCAGTCTCCTTCAGCTTTCTTTCTCTCTCTCTCTCTTCCTGTGTTTAGTAATACATTATTGTATTAAACTCAGATTTACAAGAACTCAAGGAAATAATGATAAATAATAATAAATGTATTTTTTGTTTAACCTGCTAAAAATCTTCTCATCTGACTGGCCTTCGACGGAGCTGCTGCCTCTTAATTTCCATCTACAGGTTGAGGAATTGAGGGATATAAAACTGTGTTATGATGACCTTTTCACACAGTTGAAATCAGTTTCTTGTTTGGATTTTTCAGCTTAAATGCTGCAGCAGTTACATTTAGGCGCTTCACAGCGGGAAAGCTCGGATAAGAATCTGGCGTATAGGAAGCTCAGAAAACTTCAGCCTCGTCCTTTTCACTGACGTTAACGTACTGTAAACACCATTATATGGCAAATACTGGTATCTTTGTTTCCAAATACTGAAGATAAACCTAAAAACAAAGAGAATAAAAAGTTGTCAGTAACGATATTTCTGTCCCGCTTGTTCGTTCACACTCTAGCACTCACTATGAAGTGAGGATAAACTTGTTGGCTTGTCCGCTAGTTAGCTAGCTAGTTGATGTTAGTGTTAGCCTAGCCACTTTTCTTTATCTCACTTTAACATAAAGGTAACTAGTTAGCTAGCTAGAGTTAACAAGCAACCAAGTAAAAAACACATATCCAGCTATACTGACCATAATTTGCCGCAAATGCATATTGTAGGTTGATTTATTCACTCTGTTTAACATTGTTTCACTCGTTGTATTACAGGTTTTGAATAAGGTCTAATGCTTCTTTTAGTGAACATTTAGCCAAAATTCGGTCTTCAACTCGGCTACCGATTGCTTTGCAGTGCATAACCAGAGACCCGCCCCCAGGCCTGATATGATTGGCTTACGTTGTACGAGGTTTCATATCATTGGCTGAACTTTACATCGGTAGTACTGCAGAGGCATCCCCCAGGTCGCACCCTGCTATTACAACACACCTCCTATCATTGTACAGCAACCGTTGCTATAGGAGGGAAAAAAGAAATTATGATTAAAATAATAAAATGTAAATGTAAACCTCTTTTGCCACTTCTTTTCCCAAACATCTGCACAAATAAAATTAAATAACTACACTTACAATTTAATTTTTTACATAAGCATGAGTCATTTGTGACAAAAATTAAAATACATTTAAAACAGCTATTTGTCATTTAATTTTAGTCATTATTCTGGTATTTCATGGCCATATCTAAAATACAAAAGCTAACAGAGAAAAGAAAATCCAAGCTTCACTTTGGCTTTGACTTTTCTTCATGAAATGCATAATATGTGTCAAAACTAAAATCAAAATACAGTGTTTACGTTGTTATTTCTTTTTCATAGCAATAGGCTGCATATCTGACAAAATGAAAATGCAAAATGGATAAATCAACAGCAAAGTGACAGTTTGCGATTCGGTTTTTGGTGTGGACGCGTCAGAGCTGGTTTATGAGGAACCTGGCCACTTCCTATTCCCCCTGTTATATCAAAAACAGGACTTCTAAACAGCAGAGGGCGCCCGCGAGTGAGTCCTCAATGAATGGGAGTAAATGGCGCTCAACGGCTAAAAACGAAAAGTTAAAATAGTTTCTAATTATTCGCCCAGAACGTTTCTTTAATTTTAGAAAGTAGAAGGATGTATTTCACTAAAAAAACAAAAAAATCTTACCTATATGTTTCCTTTTTTCTACAGCAAACGGGTTTTGGGCAGCAGAAGGCGGGCATTAGTGCTAGAGCGTGATGATTGATTGGCGAGTGGAGCAGCTCATTGGCTGTTGGCGCTCACAGACGTCATGAACATACATAAGGTGCCATTTTAAACTTCTATAACTCGAGTTTTAAAGCTCCTAAAAAATTATAACAGCAGTGTTAAAATGTTTTATGACATTCAGTGTTCAGGAAATGATTGCATTCTTTTACATTAAAAATGTTTAAGCATTTATAAACTATGATTTTGCTCAAATGCTCCATATCAACTCATTCATTTTGGACTCACTCGGGAGCTCCCTCTAGCGTTTGACATTGCAGAGTGGTAATTCTCATGTCTACAAATTCTCTGGAAGCGTTTCAAATCTCAGAATAAAAAGGCAAATGCAAACGAACACAGGCACCATCTGCTGGTGACTTACTTTTCATTCCCCACGTTGCTTTTTTGTTTTCAAGTTGATCAACATGTACATATATGTTAATTAACACTAAGCGGGGCTAAGGGGTACATTTTAGGACATTGTCAGACCTCAGCCTCCGGAAAACCATCGTCATGTAAACGGGAAACTCACAGACCAATCGCATGCATTGTAAATGTCACATGACGCTACTCAGCCAATCAGATCTGTGCACTACGATGAACACTGAGACTCGAGTGTGAGTGTCGCACACACAGGGGAGGGAACCACGCGAGGGACGAGGTGAGAGACAGAAATCGGAGAAGAAAGTGAGCCAGAGGGAGGTTATTTCACATGGTGTGCTCTAAAAAGAGAAAACTGACAATAAATGTTGAAAAATTACGCATAATTGCAAGTTATGATGCAAGTTAGATATTATGATGTTCCGGACCTTTGCTTGAGGAAATTTTCTCTAACTGGACCTTATTGAATTTTAATTAAATACCCCTGCTATATAGGATTCCTGCACAGCATATTGGAGAGCTTCATCCCATTCAGGCTGGAATGCCGCTGCTGTTATAATAAGAGTTGCATATATTCACACTAACTGCATTTCAAAGCCTATAGGCTGCAGCCGAGGTAGGCTGCATTTCTCGGCCGCTACATCATAGAAAGCTGTTCCAAATGATGGAAAACAAAGCTGTTGAAGCAGAGTTTGTTTAAAATGTAAGTTGTTCACGTCCTTGAATTCATCTTCGTCATCAAGTGTAAAATGATTTTGTATATGCACATTCATAACTTGCATTTGTGGATGCAGCGAAAGATAGTGTTTATTGGCATTCCGCAGCCTGTGTGGTGATATCCATCGCATAAATATGCCGGTTTTTAATGCAGTGCCATCTGAGTGGTAGAAGGACACAGGCATTTAATTGTGTTTTTTGGACTTTCTTGGATTTTTCCAGATTCCCTGAGTCTTTTGATGAAATACCTAAAATCTTTGCGAAAGCTAGTTAAAGAATGTTGTTTTTAAAAAGTTGAACAATTTATGTATTTTTTGTAGCGGCTGTGTTGCGTTCTTAGGCAGATCAGTAAAAAGAGTATTTCAGTGTTTCAGTTTTTTCTTTTTTTTTTTCTTTTTTGTGTTATCTACTATCTGACAGTCTGATCTGATCTAGTATCTGACACACAGGTAGTAAGCCTGTTAACAGAGTCTTCAGAAAGGAATGGAAATGTGTAATTGTGTGTCGTCAGCATAACTATGAAAATTGATGTTTCCTAATGACATTACCTAGAGGTAGCATGTACAAAGAGAAAAACAAAGGCCCTAAAACTGAACCTTGTGGGACTCCACAAGAAATCTAAAATATTTTTGATAAATAATTTCCCAGTGAAACCATGAGCTGTCTATCAACTAAATATGATTTAAATCATTCTAAAACTGTGCCTGAGAGGCCTACCCAGGATTGAATACAGTGAATTGGGATCTTGTGATCAACAGTATCAAAAACTGCATTAAGATAATAAAACCAGAATAGAAGGATTTTGTACATCAGCGCTGAACCTGTAGTCATTCACAACATGAACCAACATGAACATGAACATGCTGTCTCAGTGCTATGGTTTGAATGGAAACCTTGATTGAAACTTCTCATGTAAGTTGTTTGATAATAGATATGCATTCAATTGTTTGAAAACAACTTTTTCCAAGACTTAAAAAAGGTAGGTTTGAAATTGATCTAAAATTATTTAATATGGAAGGATCCATGCTACTCTTTTTTAGCAGAGACCTCACCAAGGCAGTGCTAGTAGTGTCTGAAAAAGCACCTGTTGACAGAAAACACTTTACAATAGTTAAAACATCACTTTGAACACAATCAAAAACCATCTTAAGCAGAGAAGTAGGAACAGGGTCAAGATGACATGTGGATGAACTTAATTTGTTTATAGCAGTTGTAATCTCCTGATAATTGATAACAGAGAAAGATGTCATTACTGATGTAGGAGGCTTATCAGGAAGGTTACAGAGCTTGTTTCAGCTGGCTGAGCTACACTGTCTTATCAAGGCTATTTTATTTTGGAAATGAATTGCAAACTCTTCACAAGTTTTAGAAGATAAATCACCATGAGGCACACTAGCAGAAAAGTTTGGCTTAATTGGTCAGTTTATGGTGGGAAAAAATACTTTGGTATTGTGTTTGTTTAGTGTTTATTAATTAAACTATAGAGGTGTGACTGGATATTTTCATAGCATTATTGTAGGTGGAGATCCTTTCTATTGCAATACTCTGTGATGGATTATCAGAATGTAAGTTAATGTCCCCGGAGAGAAGAATTTTATCATAGCTTGTGGCTATAGCTGATATTAATTCCACAATTTCTGCCAAAATATTACTATTTCGCTTGGGAGGGCTATATATTACAATTAGTGACATGGAAATGTCACTAAAAAGGTTGATTGAAGCATATCCAAAAGACAAAATTTTACCAATAGAGGTATTTTTGCAGTTAAAGTCACTATTATAAATACCTGTCACTCTTCCTTGTCTGTCCTGTCTTGCTGTATGCAGAAATCTGTAGTTTTCAGAAGCAGCTTCAGTTGCTGTGCCATTTTCAGTTAACCACGTTTGTGACAGAAACACAAAATCAAGCTTATGCTCTGTAATAAGATCTTGAATAAGAAGTGTTTTGTTATTTAGTGACCTTACACTGAGTAAAGCAAGGTTTAATTTACTGCTCACTACCCTATGTGTTGGGGCCTTTTTTTGGGGGGTACATGAATAAAATTATTAGAGTCTATGTTTTTCTTTAATTTTCTAATTGCACAGGTTTTGATGAGGATAATGTTAGTGGAACAAGTTCTGACAACTTTGTGTTTTAACTTTCTCAGTATTGTGGTAATTCCTCATCCCCTAGCATCTCCTCTTTTAATTTTTTTTCTCAACACTTAACCATGTTAATAGACTTACGTTGCCTTGTCCCAACTTTGCGGAGCATGATACAGGCATCAATTTCAGAATGAACTTATATTTACAAAAATACAATGAAGCATCAAATATCTTGTCTTTGTACTGTTTTATTTAAATACAGTTGAAAGTACATTTATAAATCACTGCTGTTTTAGTTGCATTTCACATACTGTCCCAACCTTTTTGGAATGGGGTTTATATGTTCTAATAACTTATTAGTTATTATTATTATTATTATTATTAGTAGTAGTAGTAGTAGTAGTAGTTGAGCAAGTAGTAATATGTTGGTAGAATAATTGTGTACACGGCTTGTACAATTTGCGAATCTGCCAGACACTGTGGACATATGGATTAAACACTAATTTGCCACCCTGTGCATAATTCAAGTTTTTTTTTGATCCTGTACCATGTACAATTGAGTGGTGAACGTTGTGCAGTTAATGGCCGTCCAGCAAAACTAGGCTTGCCTAGTCTTGTCAAATAAATAATACTTATAATACATATAGGAGTTTTGCTTTGCCTTTCTGCCCAGCATACACGCAGCATGCCAGCATAACTGTGTGCAGATTTCCTTGCAAAAATGTTATTTTTTAAATTGTTTCCTGCAGAAGTTGTGTTTACATCTTCCCACTATAAAAATAAACAAAACATGTAATTTGGCCAGAGGTAACTTTTGTATACAACTGTATTTGGTTACTAGTCAGAATTAACTGGAACTGGAAGAACTATTTACACAATGGAATAAAAGACCATAAAAACATACCAGGGTTGGTATAAGTGAGTGAGACAAACTTGACTCTACTGTATTCCCCATCAGACCACATTGCACATTTCAATTATTTGTCAGTGAATTTCAGATGAGCACAAGCCCAGAGAAGTTTGTGGCGTTTCTGGGCATTGTTGACAATGGCTTCCGCTGTGCATAATACAGCCTTAGCTTTAAAGTGCCTCAAGGTTCTTGTTCTGTTGTTCTGGTGCATTTTGTTTTGCAAAGGCTTGACTAATCCATGCTCAAAAAACTAGAACCTTCTTGGTTGTCACTTAAGATGTTTTTGAACATTTCACAGTGTAAATTGTCCATTTCTCAACTTTTTTGAAATGTGTTTCAGATATCAATTTCAGAATGTAGGAAAACTGCACTTAATAAGATAAAACAATGAGTATCTTGTTTTTGTACTGTTTACATTTAAATACAGGTCAAAGTGGATTTACAAGTCATTGTATTCTGTTTTTATTTGAATTTCACATACTTTCCCAACTTTTTGGAAATAAGGTTTATAGGTCCAGAATAAGCTAATAAGTTTGGTTATGAATAGGTGTAGTCGTGGTGAAGCGGAGCCGGAATGAGCCAATCCAAGATGTTTATGTATATATAGATATAGACGGATAGATCTCCAAAAAGTAGCACGTACTTCAATACTGCATGTTATCATAATTGATAAAAAGAGATACAGACCAAAATTGATGCAATTGAATCCCCTTTTTCAAATCGATGTATTTTTACATTCCTGGTGGTCTGGTTCCCCCTCCCTTGTCCCCCCAGCTGCTGCTCTTTCACCCTAATAAGCGGCCTGCCGTAATCCTGAGCTATCAGGATATCTGGCACTTACCGCACGAAAGATTCCGAATACCTAATCGCTCCGGAGGGGCCGAGCGGAAGTGCAATTTCCATCCGCTAATTGAAAAGCCGAAACTGTCCTAGCCTCCTCACAAAGAGAGAGAGAGAGTGTGAGTGTGTGTGTGTGCTGGGAGGTTGGGAATAGCTGGCTGTTCCCTTGCGCCCCGCGGCGCTCCTGCAGGAGCCGAGCGGTAATGACCCGCCATCATCGCACTCGCAATTAATTGCCACTGTGCAAAAGAAAGAAGAAAAAAAGAAAAAGGAGAGAGTGAGTCTTCTCATTATATTACAGTGCAGAGCACACAGCTTTATACCTGCGCACACACACGCAGACACGGTATATATACACGGTGGCCACAAAAGTATTTGGACACATTGAGTATGGTTAACCTTTAATGAAGTCATTTAGGTTATTTTGTAAAATGTGTAACAAAATGGCATTAGTTTTTTGTGTAGAGGAAGCCTCAAGAGGAATTCCAACCAGACTGCACAGAGAGTTCTGTAAAGCACAGAAGCAAAATCATCAAAGTCTGAGGCTGCATTTCTAACAGTGGTGTTGGTGAGCTCGTGTTCATCGATGGGATTCTGAACTGAGAAGTGTACAAAGGCATTTTGGATTTCTTTCTAAAAAACCGTAGAAAGAAATTGCTCGAACAATAATGACCCGAAACACAACAGATGCAAATTTTAAGGAATAATTGCCAAAAATGAAAATTATGAAATGTTCTTTTTAAAATGATGCCCAATTGGACTTGAACTGAATACACGTCAAGTATGCCACAGACGTCCACAGACATAATATTTGGGGCCACTGTATATACACATACACACTCACACATATATACACATACACTACCTTTACAGGGTTGAATCACTATTGTGAAAAACATAAAATCATTTTGATGCATATGTATGCATAAAATGATTGCAGCATGATGTTAATCTTCTGTAGATTTCAAATAATTTGTAGAATGCTGTGAGACTTTTTTGAAGATGAACAGAATTGTAGATGACTCCACTTTAATTGAGAAAGCTCTATAGTGTCAAAATACCAAAATAATGTGAATACCTCATAATTGAAAAGTGGTCACCAAATCTTGCTAAACAAATAGCTGTTTATAGTAATTTTATGACAAGAGATTACTATGAATATATAATCGCAGTTTATTATTTAAGAAGATTCACCAATTTTAACCGTGCCATAACTTATTCCCAAAATACGTTATGTTGTGATTAAAGCATTGGTTTTTATTTTGGTGTCTAGTTTATAACATTAGTATCTAGACTGAATAAATAAACTGTTGTTGATTATTATTAATCTGGCAAGTGGTTCCAAACTTTTGATATGGTAGTTCATACACGCTTACACACACAGACCAAATGCGCACATGTTCACACATACAAGTCTCTACTGCTGCCGTGTGTTTTCTGACTACTGTCTGTGCTGCAGTGTGTGTGTGTGGGTTTCCCCTGTAGATTAGCTTGTCATCCCTCACCACTGACTGACACCACACTGCTTCAGGCCTAGCCCTTTCTCCCTCAAAACACTCACAACACACACACACAAACAGATTCTACAGTGTGTATAAATATTACTGTGTCGTGGAAGTTCTAATTTGGTCTCTGTACCCAGCAGTGGTTGAAGGTGACACGCACACTTGGGCTTCCTGCTGCATCTCTTAATCCCAGCTACAGCTACTGAACTGATCTTAACTTTACAGAGTTTATAAGCCGCTGCCTCTTGTATCCTCATACAACCCCTGAAATGCATGCTTATTTACCCTTTATATGCATGGGTGATTAGCTATTAAAGGCATGAGCGTTTAGCTCTTAAAAGCATGGGTATTTAACTCTTAACTGAGTGAGTATTTTACCCTTAAATGCATGGGTGGTTAACCTTTAAATGCCTAGATATTTAAACCTTAAACACATGGGTGTTTAACCCTTAAATACGTGAGTGTTTAACCTTTAACTGCCTAGATATTTAACCCTTAAACACATGGGTGTTTAACCCTTACATGCCTGAGTGTTTAACTCTTTAATGCAAGAATGTTTAACCCTTAAATGCATGGGTGTTTAACCCTTAAATGCATGGGTACTTAACCCTTAAATATGTGGGTGTTTAACCTTTAAATGCCTAGATGTTTAACCCTTAAACACATGGGTGGCTAACCCTTACGTGTATGAGTGTTTAACTCTAACTATTAAATGAATGAATGTTTAACCTTTAAATGCACGGGTGTTTCAGCCTTAAATTAATAGGTGTTTAACCCTTAAATGCATGGGTGTTTTACCTTTAAATGCATGGGTGTTTAACTGTCAAATGCTGAATGTTGAACCATTAAATGCACAAAAGTTTAACCCTAAAGGGATGGATGTTAAACCCTAAAATGAATTAATGTTTAACCCCTAGATACATGGGTGTTTAACCCTTAAACACAGGGGTGTTCAACACTTAAACACGTTTAATTTCAAACTGATTCCTGCCGATATATGTATTGTACTCTGGAACCAGAGAATGTTTGGGAGATGCTGGGCTTCTCTGCCAAAACATCTGCTTTTTATTTATTTCACTACATTTATGACCCTAAAGGTAAAAATATTAAATTTCTCTGTAATGCTAAGTAATGTAGATCTAGTCCCAATTTCTACATTTTATGGTAACACTTTATAATAATAAATTTAATAAACCATTAACTGACCATTAATGGCCGTGAACCAATCATTAATCATTAATCAGAACTTAAAACTGTACAGAAGTTATAAATGGCAGTACTTGTATACAAATCATTGCAGCAAATTAGTGAAATGTATAACTTTGTAATCGTGATATAAGTTTTGTATTTAGTCCAGTATGTATATATGACAAAATATCTTTTGAACCTTTAAACGTGTGAATGTTTAACCCTTAAATGCATGGATGTTAAACCCTAAAATCATTGGGTGTTTAGTTCTTAAAAATGTGTCATGCACCCTCCGGCTCAGTACTCTCTTATGAACATTTCCCAGAACTCCCTGGGAGATCATGTGGCTGTGGCTCCACCACCATCCACCAGTCAGCGCTCATCCTCACCTGAATATTGATCTGTTTCACCTGTTCTCTGTATCATGTGATCATACCTAGTTAGCATATAAGCCCGGACTTTGGACGAGATCTGTGTGAGGTATTGCTTATGTCTTTAGAGCTACTGAGCGGTCATTCCTGTTATCGTTGCCTTACTGTGTACTGCGCTTCTGTATTTTCGAACCCTGTTTGCTGAATCCTGTCCCTGTTATGTTTTTCGTTTTTGTATTTGACCTCTGCCTGTTGTATGACCATGATTTTGGATTATGTTCAAACAAGTAAAGCCTCGTTCTCTGATTTTAACCGCATACATCTGGACAGTTACAGCATGAGTGTTGAACCCTTAAATGCAAGAATGGTGAACTGTTAAATGCATAAATATTTAAATAATAATAACATGGGTGTTTTATCCCTTAAATGAATTAGTGTTTAACATTTAAACACATCAGTATTTAACACTTAAATACACTGTTAACCGTGATTTTTTAAACCTTAAACACATGGATGTTTAACCCTTAAATACAAAAATTGTTTAACTATTAAATGAATGTTTAACCATTATATGCATGAGTATTTAATCCTAGAATACATAGGTGTTTGACCTTTAAATGCCTAGATATAAATCCTTAAATGTATTGGTGTTTCATCCCCTCAAATGCATGGATGTTCAACCTTTAAATACAAAAGTGTTTTACAGTTAAGTGTGTCAGAGTTTAACCCTTGAATGCATAAGTGTTTTTTAACGTGAAATATAAAAGTATTTAACCATTTAAATGCATGTGTATTTAACCCTTAAATTTAAAGGGTGTTTAAACCTTAAGTGCAAGGATATTTAACCCTTAAACCAATGGTGTTTAACGCTTAAATACATAAGTGTTTAACTCTTAAATGTATTTAAATAATACATTAATACATGGGTGTCTAGACCCTTTAAGTGCGTAGATGTTTAGCCCTTAGGGTTAAATACATACTTCAGGTCACTAATAACCCATGATTCTTCTTTTTGTTCCTCATTTATTTCTTCAGAATAACAAAGTTTCAAAATATAACATCATATTTCTTTGATGTTGTCGATACAACTTTACAGTTTTACACTTTCATGCATTAAGAGGTTCAACTCCATATATTTAAGGGTTAAACACCAGTGCATTTACAGGTTAAACACTTTTACATTTAAAGGTTAAAAATGCCAATGTATTGAAGGGTTAATCACCTGGGTGTTTAAGGGCTTAGGCACCCGTACATTTAAGAATCAAACATCCATGCCTTTAAAGATTAAATGCCCACACATTTTAGAGCTAACCACCCATGGATTGAAGGACTAAACATCCACATGTTTATGGGATTAAAAAGCAGGGTGCTGTCGCCAAAAGGTAGGTAATTTTGAAAAGTAGACAGACAGTTCAGCCGTACATTTTGTTCTACCATGATGGCTCACATTAATTGAGGTAATCGTATCATTTATAAAAAAATGGCATTACTGCTTAGTTTATTCGCATTTTGTGCTACAATTCTAAAATAGAGAGAACGTGTAAATTAGTTTCAGTAGCTCAAATTGGTCGAGGCTGTCAAAAGACACTTGACTGAGCTCGATTAATGGTGCTACAGTAATAACACGGATAAATGTGAGTAATGCTTTCAAAGAGTGTGTTCATTGTTAGAGTGACAGTGATGTAACCGAGAATCATCAGCTCATAACCTTTTATTAGAAATCATTGGGATTTCTTGTGCAAAACACCATATTTAAATAAAACTAAAGTGAACTGAATTATACAAACACAACAGCAACTTATCTACTGAGAGAATGAAGCTGAATGTGGGGGACACTACTCCACTAATATAAAACAGCATTGCAATAGAAGAGGATGCTCTGCAACAGCCATATATGGGTATAAGGTCACCATGCCCAATGTCAAGCATTGATTTAAAGGCCCCAGCATTGGGCTGTGGAGCAGTGGAACTGCATTCTGTGAAGTGATGGAGCTCCATCCAATATTTTTGGAATCAGCTAGAGTAGGGTTCATGATACAGAGCCCTTAAACCCTTGATCATTCAACATCACTACCTGACCTGACTATTACTCTTGTGGCTAAATGCAATCAAATCCCAGAAGAGTAGAAAAGAGTCCAGAATCTGCGATCCCATGCAGTTTTGCTGTTTGTCTTCATGAGTGATGAGTAGGAAATAATTCATTCAAATTTACAGGCTTTTTGGGTTAATTTCAATGTGCAGTTGCTGGTTATCAATAAAAAAGACAAAATAGAAAAAAATCCAGCTTCAAGATTGCTAATACTGTTTTTTAGCTATGCTAATGTACTTTTGTCCATTTGTATAGATAACAGTACATCATACAGTGTCAGAAACCTCATAAGCAAGTCTATTTGAGATGATGTACCAACTTAACACGAAGTTAGTGTGTAATGATTTAGGCGTGCGGTTAACACCATGCTAATTGGGGTATAAGCTTCCATTACTTGTTAGCTACACTGGCTTGTTAGCTCCAGGGCAAAACTAAAGAAGCAAACTTCAGACACCAAATGTGTCTTGACTGATTGACTATATTTAGGATAAGGCGGGGATCTGTGTAATTAGATTTTTGTGAAGCTATTGCTTTAATATTTACTACGCACATAAACAACAGTATTTGTAGAAAACCCTTCCGATTCAGAGAGACATTTCAGGAC
Source organism: Colossoma macropomum (assembly GCF_904425465.1). NCBI lineage: Eukaryota > Metazoa > Chordata > Actinopteri > Characiformes > Serrasalmidae > Colossoma > Colossoma macropomum. The sequence continues at coordinate 28,713,403 of NW_023494791.1, read as the reverse complement.
AATCAGTTGAGCAGAGCAAATTGTCTCTGGTCAGGCTGAATGCTGGAATAAAGCTTGACTGATGGCTCTGTAAAACATCTCCAGCACATTCCTACATTCAGCGTCATTATTCACTCTACCCTTTTTTTTTGACCATTTTTCTACTGAGTTCGTCATACCTTCCAATGCAGGAGATGCAGGTTGAAGCATGGTAGCTAGTGTGTTTTCTTGGGCTCACAGAAAAAGCAGAAAGTATATGGTCCAATGTTTTAGACACCTGCTCCTCCAGCATTTCCCTCTGAAATCAAGGGTATTAACCCCTTAAATGGCCAGGGCCCACCATCAGGCCCAAACATCAGGCACACACTTCAATAACCTATGAATAGCTCAGCCAGTTTGCATTGAAGTCCTAGTTACTGAATAATAATCCTTAATATGCAATAAGTCTAGGATTTTAAGGGGTTAAAAAGGACTGATAAAAACACTCAAACACTGTTTTTGAGTGGGGAGAGGGTGGTTGTGGAATTGGTATTTGTCCTAATTCCGTGGATGGAAAGTGCAGTAATGTTTTATCTCTGTGTGTCCCTCTGGACTCTGCCTCAAACATGTCTCTTCTATAAAATGGAAAAAACAGAAAAATGATAAAAAGGATGCTGTCCCTATTAGGAAAAAGTTCAGAGTGCAGATGTGAATCACTCACAGGACGCACATAAACCAAGAGAGTTCTATAGCCTGCTGCACACAGCCCACTTGGGGGTGGATAGTGTAATGGATCACATGGATCAGTTTAACCCCAGTGTTCAATTTAACCCTGAGAAGTCTGGAGTTGTTACTCTCTTTAATCACGCTTATCAACCTGATTACAGTTAAATAGTTAAATAATTCAATTTTCCTTCTGTATTTCCAGTCTGTACATTTGACTTTTCAGTTTGTTTAAATGTGAGAAAGTGTGAAAAATAAATAATAATAAAATAAAGGATGTTTTTTCTGTCTGCAATACAAGACTGTACACGATTGGATGATGCACCATCAAAGGGGGAAAAGAGGAGAATTTTTCTACCACAGTAGCTATGTTTACATGTAGCCTAATAATGAGGAATACAATTTCTATTCTATTGAACGAGGTGGGTAATCCTGTAAATAATCCGTTAAATAGAAGAATAATAAACATGTAAATCCCTGTATCCGATTACATTCCCAATCGGAAAGTTTAAGTACATTCTGTGCATGTGTGTTCGCATCATTGCGAAAGTTTAGAATGTTCAGCATGGTGCGAGGAGAAATTGGTCTGCAGAGGAGACGAAGTTTATACTCTGAACTTTAAAAGACGGCAGTGGGACAGGCATCCAGCTTATGTCTCAGAACATGACCTCTTCCTCTCGCCGGTTCCTTAATACATGTGAAGTACGTTTTCTGCCATAGTTTTAAAGCAATTAAAACCACAAGCATGCCAGCTGAAAACTTGTCTCACTCTAACAGGACCTCACGTGATGCTCGCTGTCATAATAACGTTTACACTAAGTGGTACTCTACGCATGCGTGTCATTTTGGATCTGACTGCTTGTAGTGTGCATGTGAACGGAGATTTTCCATCAGATTGTTGAGTAGAGTGTGCATATAAACACCTCAGTCTAAATCTGTAATCGGCATGTATTCAATCAGATTGGCAAAAATCTTTGCATGTAAACACAGCTAGTGTTACATTAGCTGTGACTGTTCTAGACAGTTTGCCATGTCTCCGAATATCATAATCTAATCAGCACCAAGTTGTGTTCCGCACAGTACCAATTCTTTTAGCCAATTTCTGTCTGGTTAAAAATCAGCCAGATTGCTCTGGACTCTCATATTTATTTTTTTCTAATTGTAGGCAATGCAATGCAATGTGTATGGGTTCCAGGAGGGCTAGCACTAGCATGCTTTTGTCATACGTAACCTGGGATGCATTAAGCTTCAACAAAACATAACATTTATTTAAATGGAAACAGTAGTGCATTGAATACCCTGCAGTGTTACGCAAATGCTGCAACTATGGAAGCTGAGGCGGCCATTCTTTGCGTCTTTTTCAAAGAATTTTCGGAGCCTGTTGAAATGGGTTTAAATACATGTTTAATACTTCAGAATACATCTTCTGCGTCTACAAATGTTGTATACACCAAGCTGTAGCAGACACATTTGAAGAGGACTTCATTAGATTCCATTGTGTGCACTGCCTTTTAATACGGTGAGGTTTATATACACGTTGCTGCTGATTGGGTAACACCAGCGACACTCTGACACGCCCATCAAATGAGAGAAAACGTACCTCAAAGCCAATTGCACACTGTTTCACACCGTTTCAACAAAACATATCATTCAACCTGCACACTGTAACAAAACGGTGCACAATGTTTTGAGATTGTAGGGATAACTGGGCAGCTAGCGATCTAGTGGTTACTATGTGATGTGCACTGAAACTGTATTAAGTACTACTAGGCTATGCCCTTATTCATGTCTTTGTTTAACCAGAACACAACTAGCTACAAAATCATTTCTAGATTATTAATATAATCATATATGAAACATATATAAGTTTTTATATTTATTTATATAAAAATGTTAACAATAAAATGTTATCTGATGATGACTGAATCCAATTGTGAGAATGAAGACTTTCCTTAATTTTATTTGATAAATGGTAAAGCTGATCTCTCTTTCTTCATGTTCAAAGGTATTTGTGGAGGAAAACTAATAGATTATAGTTTATCTGTTGACCACAGTTGATCAGTCAAAATAAATTTATGCAAGAAGACATTACAATGGACTCCTGGATGTAGCTATCCACAAATACTGTACAGTATGTAGCTTAAAGAGAAGTCTTTTGGTGCGTTCCAATAGAGAGGCACCTGTCTAAGTAGGCAGCATTTTAAGGCAGGATTTGCACGCTTGCGAGACTAAGCCTGTCCCATTCGGAAGGCAGCATAAGGCCACTGTCTTCTAAAGGTGCATTATTTTGAGAAAATATGAAGGCGGCATAGCATGTATCCTTCTCAGCGAAGGCAATCCCACAATACTGTTCACCTGCTCACTGGCCGAGAGCCTATACTATATTCTTGCAGAACAGGAGGCAGCAGTTTCAGGACTGCAATTCCAGGACATATATTTTTGCGACACTGCCCCCAAGCAAAGTGGATGACCAATGCTCCTTCCTGTCTACATAAATACTTACAGTTTTAAAGGCTTCTTCCACCCAAATACTACAACTTTATCTAACTTACAGTTTTAAAGGCTTGTTCCACCCAAATACCACAACTTTACATGACTTACAGTTTTAAAGGCTTGTTCCACCCAAATACTACAACTTTATCTAACTTATAGTTTTAAAGGCTTATTTCACCCAAATACTACTACTTTACCTGACTTACAGTTTTAAAGGCTTATTCCACCCAAATATTACTACTTTATCTAACGTATAGTTTTAAAGGCTTATTCCACCCAAACACTACTACTTTATCTAACTTATAGTTTTAAAGGCTTATTTTACCCAAATATTACTATTTTATCTAATGTATAGTTTTAAAGGCTTATTCCACCCAAATACTACTACTTTATCTAACTTATGGTTTTAAAGGCTTACTGCATCCAAATACTACTTTGTCTCAGAATGAAACTTGTTTATTAAGAGTTGCATTTTGTGTAATTGTGTAAAAATAAATATACAATCAATTGCACATATTGCTTTTACAGTCACTAAATCTCAACCAGATATTTGAGACACAAGAAAGCCTTTGGTGCCATAATATTTATTTAATATATCAACAATACCAACCAACAAGATTCAACAAGTTAGACATAATCCCCCTCAATCACACACAGACAAAAAAAGCAAATGGGTTAAAAAGAGACATTTAAAACTGGGATCGTTTCTCAACGACTCCTGCAAGAGAGAGAGATGCGAGAAAACCTAATGTTATTGGCATTTGATGTTTCAATTTCAATACTCAGACCTCACTTTGTGAATTAGGTTACAGCACTACCTACCAATGGAATGGTCTCCCTTCTTTCTTCAATTGTTTATCTATCACTCTGTTAAATTCCTCCACTTCACTGAAATAGTAAGAAGACAACATAACCACTGCTCACTTAACAGAAACAAATTTAAAAAATGGTACATTAATTGACGTTAATACTTTTTAATTTAAAGCATTGACCAATATTTTATAGCATTATGTAAAAACAGTTACATTCTCTACTCTTACCTGTGGTGATAAACTGGAGCACAGAGGAAGACCTGCTCAGCCTGCTGCACGGATAAATTCTTCAGCACAGCTAGGCCATATATGATGGCTTACCAAAGGAAAAAGTATAATTTTTAAACAATATTTTTTAAATATACTGTTATACCAATACAGAATACAGAACAGCAAGTCTTTGTCATAGGTCATAGGTCTGTACACATTTTGATATAATGACTATTAAGAATGAACACCACGTATAGTGGGGTAAACAGACAGTCAGGACAGTTTAATTAGTAAGACTATTTAAGCTTAATTAAAATGGTAGAACAGTAAGTATTAAGTATTTACACTGAAGACAAAAAGCTACGCTGATTTAATGCAGTGGACAGACATATATTATATGGACATTCTTTTATCGTATTTTGAGTTCTAATTAATGTGCTGGGTAGAATTCATTATCATAACCATTACGGTAATAATTAGTATATGATACCATTAGTATATGGTTCCAAAAAAAGCAGGCTAACAGTTCGTTTTGAAGCAATCTAGCTAACAGATAACTGCGTATAGTGCCTTTACTATGTAGTTTGCTAGTTAACGTTAATTTTGCTGTCTAATTCAAAACATCAGAACATTTTAACGTAAATTACATAAAACTTGATTCACGTTCTGTGCTCACACTCCGACTGTCATCATCCATCTTTTACACGCGTTAAACGCGGTCCTTATATCCACCTCGCTAGGGAGCAGTGTCGCGAAAACATAGGGTCCTGGAATTGCGGTCCTGAAACTGCGCTCCTGGAACTGCTGCCTCCTGTTCTGCAGTCAGACCCTACTCGCCGAGAGTTCAATCGCTTCAGTTTGATGAACATGGCGGACGAAGTGGCTGTTTTTTGTTGACTGAGGAGTCTGCAAATGTAAGTTATTCCTTGGCTTCTGTCTTTACTGTTTTGATTGATTGTTGTATTTGTGTAAAGCAGTTAGCTTGTCAGACCCGATAGGCTGCGTTTGTAACTCGTTGGGTAAAGCTAACGTTAGTTAGCTTAGCTAATGGGCTAGCTGTGTAAACACGCTGGCTCTTCAAAAGAGAGAGTCCAGTTTAAAATATTGGCTGTTCACTGTTTAGTAGCGGTTTTTGTATGTAAATAATAATCAATTTGATTCAATACTCTGAGATTTTTTCTGTTATCAGGAACTAACATTACAGCAGCAGAGAGGCGCTGTCTGAGGGGCTGAGGAAGAGGAGCGGTCACAGGGAGGAAACCGAGCTGAACGACTAAAAGCAGTTCACTTGCCCAGCATGTGGTGGAGGGGAAACACGGCAGAACCAGCGCTGTAGACTGACATTCCCCCTAATCGACGAAAAATACTTTAACATACTGGATGATGCAGAGGTTCAGAAATAAAGTGTTTTTAAAATAAATACCACAAATACTTATTTTTGCCTGCTCTGCTTGTCTTGTATTGCTGTTCTTATCACAGTCACATCAGTGTTTATGATGACAGCTAAATTTCAGACTAAGAGCTCATATATCAGATGAGAATGCATAAAATAGAATGCATTTTAGCCAGCTGAACAGTTTGTGTGCAGTCCTTTTTTATACGTAGTTTTTATCCTTTTGTGTGTTAGAAATAAAGTAGATTCATTATGATGGATGAGGACAGTGAAGGAATTGAAATGATTTACAAACTAGTACGATTATCTGTATTTATCTGGGAAGCTGAGTACAGTATATAACAACAGATACGACTCCTTAAAGCAGCCTGTTCTTCATATACAAATTTTCACAACTGTGTCAATGCAGGAAAACAGCTGCTGCAGGTTCAGAGCTTTTCTTATGCACTGAGGTGAGTGTAAGCTAACAAGAGACTGCGAGTAAACAGATAAAATGTGTACAACACAGTTATGACGTATGATGATTCTGAAGCACTGTCCCAAATGCGATGCCTGCTAAAGTTCCTGTTTGGTTAAAGTGCTGCCCAACAAGAGAGGTGCCTTTGAAGGCAGTGACTAGTTAGGCAGCTGCCTCCAGAGTGGAATGCACTAATTGTTTCTTTGCCGTCTAGTGGTTACCGGTGGTGTTGCTACACGTGACCAGAAAAAAGCAAATTGTTCAGTGCAGTGTGACAATGTCAAGTTAGCTAGCTGATTAATTTGCACAATGCAATGTGATGATTGTCTAGTTAGTTAGCCATTGAACAGGTTATCATAGCCATCATTCAGTTGAACATGCTTCACGAGACAGGCCTTAGGTCATGCGCTGTACTGTGCTGGGTACTGTGCACATATACCTGTGTGTTATTGTCACTGTACCCAAACTATGTTGTTTAATTTTCACTGTTCTATTCTCATGGCTTGGGGAACTAAAAGGGGTATATTATAATAATACAAATATAATGATAAATGTTTTAGACTTTATCTCGCTACCTTAAGGCAGCAGCTTCCAAATCCTCCTTTAGGATGTTTTACTGAATACTAAAACTGCTGGCGGCATCTGGGAATCTACCTTCTGGCTTTAGCGGGGTGTGAATCTGTGTATGTATGTATGTATGTGTGTGTGTGTGTGTGTGTGTGTGTGTGTGTGTCCTCCTTTCTCTGTCTACTTTTCTCTTCATCTCGCACATCCTCCTGTTTCTCTCCTCTTCTCCTCCTTTTGTCTATTGCTCTTCTCCTTCTCTTCCCTGCACCGTACCTGGACACTGAGTGGTCTGATTCATAACTTTGGGATCACACACAGTACATTGCTATTATGCAAACAGGTTAAAGAATCAAAGAATTGTAATAAAGATGAATGAATATCAATTCATGAATTTGTGTAAGTTACATGAACAGTTTAAAGATCTGTGTGTAAATCATGCAGCCTGCTGTGATGTGATGTGATGGAGTAAGACTGAAAGTAATACAGAGAGAAAGCACCTAACATTAAGACAGATAAATATGACAACGCTGACCGTCACAGTTCCATTACACACCAGTATAAAGCTGGACAATTAGCCTGTGGATGGCTGTGAGGGATGACGCTCCCGGGCCTCGATAAATCCCTCTCCGCTCCGCTCGGGGCCGCATCCGTCTCCATTACTGCCTCTAATTTATCTCCCGCTCACTCACACTGCACTACACACACACACATACAGCACGGTGATGCAACAGGAGAGTGTGTGGGCTGCTTTGTGTGTGTGTGTGTGTGTGTGTGTGTGTGTGTGTGGGGTGACAGCAGCAGGGCTGGTTAGCAGTCAGTTTGGCAGGAAGTATGTGTGCTCACTCCAATTAGAGCAGGATGGAAGGGGGAAAGTGTGTACTAGTGTGTATGTGTGTGTGTGCAAGTGTGTGAGACGTGGTGGAGGGCTAACGGCTAATGCGCTAGGTGAGGCGGTGTGTGTATCGGCTCAGGCAGCAAGAGGAAATGAGGCAGCGTTCTAAATAAACAGCCCTGAGGACGACACACTGAAAGACGAGTGTAATCTGCCTCTGCATTTCTCTGTCTCTCTCTTTCTTGCTCTCTGTCTTTCTCACTCTTTTTTGCTATCCCCTATCACTTTTCTCTTTCCCTTCTGTTTCTCTTTTTCCATCTACTGTCTCCCTTCTTCATCTTTCCCTCTCTCTTTCCCTGTTCTCTCTCCTCTCTCTTCTTCTGCTTTTCTCCACCTCCTCATCCTTCTTCCCTTTCTCTCCCTTCTTTTCATGCTTCTCTCTCTCTCCTCTTTCTCTTTTCCCCTCCTTGTCTCTCTCTGTCTCCTTCCTTTTTGTGTCTTTCTATTTCTCTCTATTTCCCTTTTCTGTCTTTCTCACTTTCTCATGTTGCTTTCACCCTTCTCCTTTTTATCAATCTATTATTTTTCTTTCCCTTTCTTCTCCTCTATGGTTCTCCTCTCTTGTTTTTCTCCTCTTCTTTGTCCTTCTTCCCTTTCTCTCTCCTTCTCACTTTCTTTCTCTCTCTTCCCTCTTTCTCTCCACATGTCTCCCTCCTCCTTGTCTTTTTCTCTTACCTCCCTTTCTCTTCTCTGTCTCTCTCCTCTCCGTCTCTCTCTCTATTTCTTTCTCTCCCTGTCTGTCTCATTTTATCTATTCTCTTTCTCATGCTCTTTTTGCTTTCCCTCTTTTTTCTACTTTCCTTCTGTTTCTCTTCACCTTTTCTCTCCTTTCTCTTTATGCTTTCTTCATCTTCATCTTCATCTTCTTAACCCACCTGATACAACTAGGGTCATGGTTGCAATACAGAAAGCATCCATACCATACCAACCATTTCATGTTCAACTGCAAACTGCTCCAGTGCACGCTGGAGGCATACATGTGATGGAGCCAAAACAACAACATTATCCGTAAAAAGCAGAGATGCCACCTTACGGCCTCCACGCATAATGCTTTCATGACCTTGGCTATGCCATGACACCCTGTCCATGAATATCATGAACAGGAGTGGAGACAAGGCACAACTTTGGCAGAGTCCAACACTGAATGAGCTTGACTTAATGCTGAGTATATGGACACAGCTCTCACTCCAGGCATACAGAGACCGATTGGTCTCACACACCTGGAGGACATCCCACAGAATTTCTCAGGGAACACCATAAGTCTTCTCCAAGTTCACAAAGCACATGTAGACTGGATTGACAAACTCCCATGCCCCTCAACAATCCACAAAAAAGCTGGTTCATTGTTCCATGGCCAGGATCGAACTTGCATTGTTCCTCCTCAGTACGAGGTTTAACTATTGGTATTGAGTCTTTTTCCAGCACCTTGGCATAAATGTTTCCAGGGAGGCTAAGCATTGTGATACACTGGTAATTGGCACATACTTTCTGGTCCCCTTTATTAAAAATAGGGACCACCGTCCCAGCCAGCCAGTCGAAGGGAACTGTTTCCAAGGTCCATGTGACATACACCTAACGTATACAGAAGCGTGTCAGCCATGACAGCCCCACAAAATCCAGAGCCTTAAGCAATTCTGGGCGAATCTCATCCACCCTTGGTGCCTTGCCAACTATCTCAGTGGCCTCTACCAGGGAAATGGAGTGACACCCCAGAAACCTCTGGCCTTGACTCCCATGAGGAAGGTATGTCTCTTGCGTTTAGAAGTTCCACCAACCAACAATATCCTCATTTGAAATCAGAGTTTCTCTGCCTTTGCTGAGTGTTCACTAGTGGGTTCTTGGGTTGCCACTCTGAGAAGCACCAACAAGCTTTTGGTCACAGCTACACCTGGCAGCTTCCACAATGGAGGTTTTGAAAAGGGTCCATTCAGACTCCATGTCCTCTACCTCCTTCGGGAGTTAAAATCATTCTGGACAGGGGCCTCTGCCAGTCGTTCCCAGCACACCCTCACTGTTCACTTGGGTCTAACAGGTCTGACTGCCAGTCATTCCCTGCCATCTGATCCAACTCACCACCAGATGGTGATCAGTTGACAGCTCAGCACTTCTCTTCACCCGAACATGTCCAGTCCAGATCATGTAGTCCCAATGAGATGAAACAACATCAACAGGTCGATCATTGACCTTTGACCCAAGGAGCTCTTGTGTCAAGTACACTTGTGAACATCCTTGTGTTCAAACTTTGTGTTTTGTGTTTTCTCCTTAAATGATGGGATATAAGTTTTAACTGAGTTGAAAGAATTTTCTCTAAGGTCTTCATATCTGTTACATGAGGAAAGAAAGTATTACTCGCTTTCGATTGATCAACTCTCTCTCTCTCTCTCTCTTTCTTAGGATGATCTCCTCCATGTATTGTAGAATCCAAAACAATCCCTTCTGTCAGTCCCCCCCAAAATCTCCTCATTTCTCTGAGGAACCTTTTCCAATATTGTTTGTGTTCTTTACCTTATGTGTTTACACACTCCTCTCAGATTAGAGTGAGGATCCTTCAGCAGTGCAGTCTCACACTCCTCACTTGGCTCACACACACTGGTGACTGAACAGCCAGCAAAAATGGAGAATGGAAGATGCTATTTTTTACAGTCTGTATTCTGTCCCTGAAGTCAGGAAATGATTAAAATAAATATGAAGTAATAATAGATTCATTATTATTATTATTATTATTATTATTATTATTAAGTCTATTTGAGATGACTTAGCTACTCAATACAGTTTGATGCAAGTATATGATGATTTGGGCATGCAATTAGTACAGTGCTAATTGGTGGGGTGTAAGCGTCCATTCCTTGTAGTATGAAAAATAAAGAACTAAACTTCAGACACCAAACCTGTCTTGGCTGATTAGCAACATTTGGCATAAGGAGGAAAACTAGGAGAATTTGATTATTTGCTGAAATATTTCTTTAACCTCAGCTCACTGCTCACATACTGGTCATTCTCAACTGCAGCTATTTACCATTTACATCATATCACATTTCATACTTCTCACTGTCAGCAAATGAGCTGTCCAGTGTGTTTATTTAGTAATTCAATTAAAAATGCAAGTTGTAATGTAAAGTTAGTGTATAGCAAATAGCAATTAGAAGTCTAGAGTAATTCACATAATACATGCCTCTATTAAAAAGGATCTGGTTTCCTGCACAAATAAGAAAGAAATGTATGGAGAAAATTAAAGAAAGAGTGACACACACACACATGCACACACATGCTCATATAGTCTCAAGTGGACTTAATCAGTAGCACCAGGCCACAGTTCTCTCCCTCTGTCTCCTAAACATACTTTTGCTGGATCTGATTCCTGCAGACTAAATGCTGGCTGTGCTTAACTCAGCCTGATATTAATAACTCCTTGGAGTTCTCTTAAATGCTTTTAGACACACACAAACCAAAATCCAACTAAAACAGAACCCCATAACTCCACATCTGCACAATTTCACAATTCTGAACTTAACCACTACGAAACTCCTGAACTGCACAAATCTAGGCCCTACAGAGAGCTCGACAACTCCACAACCAGAACTCCAGAAGCCCAGGACTTCACAGCTTCACAACTTTATGAGTCCAAAACCCCAAAGAAACCCAGTACTCCAGAACTCCACCATTCCAAATTTACAGAACTGCACAAATCCTGAATCTCAGAAAGAGCTCATTAGTCCAGAACTCCACCACTCTGGAACTCCAGAAATGCCCAGTGAAAGCTCCTTAACTCCACAACCTCAGAACTCCAGAACCACAAAACTCTACAACTTTAGAATCCTAGAAATCCACAACCTCAAAACACTACAATTCCACAACCTCACAACTCCTGATCCCTGTATCTCCACAACTCTAGAACCCTATACCTTTACAAGTCCTCAACTCCAGAACTTCTGAATCGCAGAATTCCATAATTCCACAAAGTCACAACTTCACAACAGTGCTTCACATCCCCAGACCTTCACAAATCCAGAACTATATCTGCAGACCTGTTGATGCTATTATTTACTGCGTACAAGGCTTAATCATTTATCTATATTCTTTAATTTTCTCTGTTCTCTCCCATTTTCTGAGATGTTCTAACGCCTGCTGGTGCAGCAGGATTTCCAATGAGACACATAACTGTCTTCAGAATCTCTAACTGCCATTGCTTCTCCTGTCTGGTTTGATTGGGTGCACCTGCTTGCTTGCCCTCTGGCCAGTTAGACCACTATGGAGTCTCCTGCATGTGCGTGTGACCGATGCCAAAAGCCTCACCTGCATGCCCCTTCAACCTCCTCTTAAGACTGAAAACCTTGGCTGGATGACATGGCGACTAGTGAATGGCCCATTATGTCTTTCACTTCCCTGGACTGCTGGGCTGGTGTTGGCTGATCCTGGCATGAACTTTTACTTAAACAACTCATTCATAAACATTGTACGCCTATCTCACAATATGCTGACCTTCTTACCTGTTCATACTTATATGTTCTCATTATGGCAGCCATAAATTATATTTTCATTGTCATTCTTTTACATTGTTATTGTTTTCAGAGTTTTTCCTTGTCACTATCACCCTTGACTTGCTCACTGGGGGCTTGGACCTGGAATTCTGTGAAGTTGCTTCATGACAAAAAGCGCTGTGGAAATAAATAATTGAATTAAATAGAATCCCGAACTGTGGACTGTGGAGCTGTGGAATTACGTTAAATTCATAGCAAAACACACATGACAACATCATTAGAATTTCTTGGAAAATAATGATAAACAAAACATCGTCCATGGAAGTAAGTCGAGCTGTGTGACTTTGCATTTTCAACATGATGACATTGAGCACATCAGAGAATGTCACAGAATGTGAGTCCAAAGTCAGAGTCCACAGAGAGTCCACAGGTCCAGAGTCCAGAGATTTAGGGCATTAAGCAAAGAGATGACCATTTTCCCTTGTAAGTGGATCAACTATTAGAACATAAATCGTCACTGCCACTGCAGCCATGTGTTGCTTCGGCACCTCTCATTTCCATGGTAACCACATAAACTTTTATTTAAAAAGTTGTTTAAAAAAATTGTGTTGTTCTCTAAAACCTTTGGTGTTACAGAAATGACAAGGGATTTGAGGACATCAGCATTTAGTGGTAAAAAAAACACATAAAACTGAAATAAGTTTGCTACATTATTGTGCAGAAGTTTCATGAATGTCTTTAATGTCTTTAATTTGTCTTTAATGAGACAAAAGGGGTTTACAGCATTTATTACCTAACCCTGAAAAATAATAATATAATTGTAAGATTATGAAAAAGATAGAAATTGCCAATATTTGGTGGTTTTAAGTTGCCTAAATTTGATCTGAACCAACCTGAATATTCAGTTGTTGTTTATTATTTTTTCTTCAAAAATATATATTTTTAAAACTCACCCATGGGATCACAAATCTTATTCTACAGGTCATTTCAAATTAAAAGGGCAATCAGAATAAATGGTTGCACCAGAAAGAGGGAGAGGGAGAGAGAGAGAGAGAGAGAGAGGGAGAAAAGATGACATGCACGTGCTGATGAGACAGAAAAAATCATTATTATTACTGAATTATTTTATCTTAATGACGTCTCCACTTCAATTAATTTTACATTTTTCTTTCTAGAATCTCTATTAGGAACACAATCTGAGTACCACACCAACAGGAACCAGTGGATAGAAGAGAGAGAGAGAGAGAGAGAGAGAGAGAGAGAGGGAGAGAGAGAATATTTAGCTTTCCTCTCTCTCTCTCTCTCTCTCTCTCTATATATATATATATATGTATAAATATATATACATATATCTTTAGCCTCTCTGTCTACCACTCTCTCTCCTTTAGTGTTCTCTCTCTCCCTCTCCCTTGAGCTTTCCCTTTTCACTCTTCACCCCTTTCTCTCTTTCCCTCTATTTCTTTAGCTTTCACATCTCCCTCTTTAGCTCCCTGCTTTCTCTCCCTCTCCCTTTCTTTCTTTCCATCTTTATTTCTTTTTTCTTACCCCATCTTTTTCTTCCTTTCTTTCCCTTCCTTCCTCTTTATCGTTATCTTTGACTGGCTTTCCCCTTTCTCTCTCTAGCTTTCCCATCTCCCTCTTTCTCTTTCTTTATCTCCCCTATTTTCTCTGTCCCACTCTTTCTCTATTTCTTTAGCTTTCCCATCTCTCTCTCTCTCTCTCTCTCTCTCTCTCTCTCTCTGTCTGTCTGTCTGTCTGTCTGTCTCTCTCTCTCTCTCTCACTTTCTCGCCCCTCGCCACCCCCCCGCCTCATCTCTCCAGTCATTTCCAGCCAATGATCGGTAGGTGTGCGCATCCCAGCGTCCCCAGCGCAGCGCCAATCAGCCACACACAGCGCTGGAACACACACGCACACACACACGGACACGGACACCCGCGCGCGCACAAACACCCTCTTTCACACATCCACGCGCTCACACACGCACACACACACTCTCTCACACACAAACACACACACACCCCGGACCAGGAAACAGCAGCTAGCTCCCTGTGCTCCGTGTCTGCTCGCGCGCTAGCTGCTCGGCTGGTCGCGTGTGGTTTTCTGTATGTGTTTATTGTTTTTTTTTGTTTTTGTTTTTTATCTCTCGTGACTGGCGGAAGTGTGAAATTAGTGAAAATGCGGGTTTTGTAGTGAGCCGCTGGTTTGGATTCTCAGAGGGAATCGAGGGGAGGTAGGTGATGCTCCTCTTCTTCTTTTTCTTCTTCCATTTTTTCTTTCTTAGTCTTAGCGTGAAAGCTGCAGCCTTTTCTCTCCATCTGTCTGTCTCTCTTTCTCTCTCTCTGTCTGTGTCCTGGGTTTTAGACCAGAGTTGTGACGCTAAAATCTCTCAGTGTTTCTGACCTTTTGCTCTTCTTGCTCCGAATACTGGCTAGGCGAAAGCTCTTGGGGTTGTTGGGATGCTTGGAGCAGTCCTCGGGTGGGCTGTATCTCTTCTCGTGCCCCCCGACAGTTAGCCAATATCGTGCTGTTGCTGTAAAGTTTGATAATCGATAGCCCGGACTGGAGCATTTGGTTCATTGAGCTGTGTTGATAATGATAAAGTGATAAACAAACCGAGAAAAGTCTAACAGTTAACATACATAGGTTAACATAAGTTAGGTGTATTATTAGCATGATATTCTTACTGTTTTATTGGTTTAGTTTGGAATGGTGGCATGTTTTGCATTCACATTGCAAGTTATAGTTTGGAAATTGTATATGCATGTGTCAAATAAAGTGTTTCTTAGAGAAAATGTATAGAAAAAAGTATCAGGCATGCTTAACTGTTTAATTCCAGATAATTTTCCATTTAAATTGTAATTTATCATCATTTATTTCTGTCTTGCATGTGCTTTAGTGTTCAGTGTGAGCTCCAAAGGCCACCCAGTCTCTTTCTCCACTGTGCCTTTTTATTTCTGATTCATTTCTGAGCCTGAGAATTTGAAGTGATTTTTTTTTTGTACGCAATGGACGGACGGCTTTCGGGGTAATTAAACAGAGGAGAGGCCAGAGGAAAGGTAATGTAAGGAGAGGGGGGAGATGGAGATGTGTCTAATGGGCTTTTATCTGTGGAAACGAAACCCAGACGGAGTGAGAGAGAGAGGGAGAGAGAGGGAGAGAGAGAGAGAGAGAAAGCGAGGAAATGGACACCCCCCCCCACCTCCTCCCTCCAGGCAGCTGACACTACAGTTGTCAAGGTCTAAGACTTGGCTTGCGTTCGGCTGTCTTTGTGTCATTGGTTGAATGTGAAACAGCAGACAATGCATAACCAGAATTCACACAACTTCATCATCTTTACAGCTTTATTTTATGCTTAGATCTACTTTAACTATATGTTGGTCCATCTGGGTTATGCTGGTTTATTTCTCTGCTTAAATGCTGTAAATGTAAGCTATTTTAGGGCACCTTTTAACATCTACTATCTTTTGAATTTTTTGGCTCATTTACAATTCTGTTGATATTGTTTATTAATAGGCACTGTCCCTGATAAATAAAGTAGTACAGTAAATCATAGAAATTAGGGATGAACTGATATGGGAATTCTGGGCTGATGCCGATATCATATGATAGCTGCTGATACCAATACTGATATACTGTGCATTATAAAGTGTATAAATTGTTGCTACTTGGGTGAGCGTTACAGAGAAATGTAAGATTTATTTCTGTAGGAATAGGCATGCAGTAAAATGAATAAGAAACTGATATTTTTAGCACAGTGGCCCGGCGTCACCTGAACATCATGCTCTTCCATGCTCAAGCAAGTGTTGGCTTTAAACATTGGTCAAATGAACAACTGTCTGATGGTGATCATTTTTTAAAAGCAATTATTTTCTGGTACCAATATGATTCCGATATCATTGCACATCCTTAATTATTATTATTATTATGTTATTATTAATGTATTATTGTTGTCTGATTAAGGCATCTGTGTTTGCTGTGTTGTGTTTGGTATATTTAAGTATAAGCTGTTTTAGGATGCCTTTTAACATTTGGTCTGATGAAAATTAGAGTTCTGTTGAAACTGTTTATCGAAAGGCACTGTCCTTGATAAAAAAAAAAAACTTGCAGCAAATAAAATGCATATAATGGATGCTGTTTTTTTTGGCTTGATCTGTAAAAAGGCTTGTGCAGTTTTGTTCTAGTGCAAACAGGATGCTGCTCTGCTTGGGGTTTGGTAGCTTATACAATTTTGACAGGATTTGGATCTTTTGGATTGATTTGATATTGTGCTGTAATGTCAACAAAATAGTGGAGTTTTGCGGTGTATCTTTTGTTGTGTTTCTTTCTAAATGTTTTATCAAGCTTTCGGCTACTTGCAGAAAGTTTTTTTAATCTCAACGTTCAACATTTTCAGTGATGGCTGTTATTGACCACATCTGATTTTTGTTTGCTGTGATTGTATATTGGATAACAGTGCTGGAGCTTTCACATTAGGGTCAACAGATAAGGAATGGGAGAGATATCCCATAAAGGTGCAATCAGAATGAATGAATGAAAAGAAATGAAAGAATGGGAGAGATATCCCATAAAGGTGCAGTGAGAAAGAATGAATGAAAAGAAATGAATTGGCAACATGAAAGTAAAGGCCACAATGGATGCATGTGTAATTGTTGTTTTCTTGTTTTAGTACTGGAACCAGGATGGTAACTCATTGTCTCTAACCAGCTCGGTGTTGAAGAAGCCCTACCTCTAAAAATCTCCAGACATTTCTTACTGAAGTTGTGACAAAAACTGCTCTAGTCATGTCGAATTTAAACAATGCGCTTTGCATTGAGAGTGGACAGAACGCGGACGTTTCTCTTTTACAGAAGGACAGCCTCCAGGATGGTGGATTAAACCAGCTTTTGGATTATAATGCGGAAATAGAGCGGTACAGGTCTTTTGCAAACTTTTACAAAACCAACGGCGGGTTCCCACAGACTGCCAAAATCGCCCGGATCACGACGCCTATCTTCCCCAGCGCCCGGATCGGTGTGTCCCCGTGGAACTGTGACAACGCCATGCTATGGGGGAGGAAATCGGCCGCAATAAACCCCAACAGGACCGGTGTGCATCGGAACGAATCCCCGAGGCCGGGGAAGCCGGAGACGCTGCAAATGGCAAATAATAATTTCCTCTCTACCTTATCCCCGGAACACTGCCGGCCTTTAGCGGGGGAATGCATGAACAAGCTGAAATGCGGCGCCGCCGAAGCAGAGATAATGAATCTCCCTGAACGCGTCGGGACTTTTTCCGCCATCCCGGCTCTAGGGGGCATCTCATTACCTCCCGGGGTCATCGTCATGACAGCCCTTCACTCCCCCGCTGCCTCCGCCGCCGTTACAGACAGTGCGTTTCAAATTGCCAATCTGGCAGACTGCCCGCAGAATAATTCCTCCTCCTCCGCGTCCGCTGGGAACCCGGCCAAGAAGAAGAGGAAAAGGTGTGGGGTGTGCGCCCCCTGCAGGAGGCTCATCAACTGTGGCGTCTGCAGCAGCTGTCGGAACCGCAAGACCGGACACCAAATCTGCAAATTCCGCAAATGTGAAGAGCTCAAGAAAAAGCCTGGATCGTCACTGGAGGTAAAACTAACACCCCGTTCGTCCCCCACAAGCCTCTTCCCTTTTTTAGGATGTCTTGATCTGATCAGAAAGTCTGGTATCAGAGCAGACTAAGGCATATTTTAATAAATTAGTTAGTACATAATAGTATAAAATTTCCTTGTTACATATTATGTCACTGGTGCAGCTTATTAGTTTGTTGCAGACGTTAGGGGTCTTTTTCACTCTAAATATATTATTATTTATTTATGATTTTATATTATTATAGTTAAAGTACTGGAAAATATTATGATATAAATTTTTGTTCATATCGCCCAACCCTTTATAAAGCTATATTAAGCCCGATCCATCTTATTATTTGCACTGTATTTACATGTGGATAATACATGCACGAAAAGTAATGATGTGCCTTTTTCATGTTAAAGTAATGGCAGCCTAGCATATCTTAGCTAAACAGCCTGGCTTATCTTAACTGAACTTTTTTATTGTCACATTACAGACTCTACAACAATGAATTTATTTTTATGTAGCATCTTCAATGTGTGAAAAAGTACAAATGTTGGGTTGAATGTGTTATCTACAAAAATACAAATATTGAATTGTTTGTATTGCAAAAATACAAATATTGTATCGGAAATACATAATATCAGATGGGATGTGTTATCTAAGAAAATCTAAATATCAGACTGGATGCATTATGTACAAAAATACACACATCAGATCTAATGCGATATCTACCAAAATAGAAATAACACATTAGATCTGTTATATATGCATTATCTGTGAGAATACAAATAACAAATTGGAGACATTATCTACAAAAATACAAATACTGAATCAATGCATTATCTACGAAAATGCAAATATCAGATTGACTGCATTATCTGCGAAAATACACATTGGATTGTAAGTGTTATCTACGAAAATACGAACATCAGATAGGATGCGTTATTTGCGAAAATACACATTGGACCGCGAGTGTTATCTACGAAAATACGAATATCAGATGGGATGCGTTATTTGCGAAAATACACATTGGATCATAAGTGTTATCTAAGAAAATACGAACATCAGATAGGATGCATTATTTGCGAAAATACATATTGGATCATAAGTGTTATCTAGCCCTGCGATGGACTGGCGACCTGTCCAGGGTGTATCCTGCCTTCCGCCCAATGACAGCTGGGATAGGCTCCAGCACCCCACCGCGACCCAGAAGGATAAGCGGTTTAGATGATGTATGTATGTATGTATGTAAGTGTTATCTACAAAAATACGAATATCAGATAGGATGCGTTATTTGCGAAAATAATGCATCCGATCCAAAATACATATTGGATCGGATGCTGTATGTATAAAAAAATTATAAACTTGGATTCAAATATTCAATGTTAAACAAATTTGATCAGAATTGGGGTTTAAAAAAAATTGGTCTGGAAGTCTCTTAACCTTTTTTTTTTAATCAGACCTCTCCTCCCCCGAAACCCCCACCCACCCTATACACACACACACATACAGAGACACACACACTCCAGAGCATTAACCTTTCCTTCCAGTCACGTTTCTAAGCCCTTGAAAATTGTTTCCATGCCCACCCATGCCTGAACATCCCCCCGGCTTCTCCAATCTGCCTACCCGCCTAGCCTAATTGGCAGTAATTAGGGGTGTTTGTGTGGAGCGCAAGCTGAGCTTGGCTCAGACACCCCTAATTGCTGCCAGTCAGGCTGCGGCTGGAACGCATCCGAACAAACCTCGGGCTTGGCTCCAGTCCAAGCTGAGCTGGGAAATGGTTTTCAGCAGAGAGAGAGAGAGAGAGAGAGAGAAAGAGAGAGAAAGAGAGAGAGATCGTCCCTCTCTGCACTTGGTCATTTTAACCAATTATGGAAACCATCTCTGGACAGAGCCAATCGATATCCCACGAGCCCCTGCTGCAGCAAAGACGATGAGAGAGAGACAGAGAGATCAGAGAGGCCGGCCACAAAGGCACACACGCACACACACACAAAGAGAAGATTTCTTTCTTTATCTTTTACTGTACAATCTGTGAAATAACATATTATTGGAAATGTTGGCGTTCATTCATTAATTGCATTTGGTAGCTAATTCAGGGTAAAATGCTACATTAACATTTTTTTACATTTTTTCTGTTTCAAGAGCCTTTACCAGTATTTCACTAAATGTTTCATACGATTGATTACAGTGCCTCCAGGAACCCAAACTTTTGAAACTGTTTAATAATACAGCGTATCGCACATCATATTGTATCACCTTTTACTGAAGTGTATGATAATGTAGTGTATTGTGTCATATTGTGGCTAGCGTGTTAGCTTGTGGCTAGTGCATTACATCAGAGCTAACGTATTAACTTGTGGATATGACGTTTGATACATTACTGGTTTCTTTGCAGCATATAAACACTCTGAAAGGAAATCTGATGGATCAGGCTAAACTCCACTGTGCCATGTTAAGGTTTCAAGTATTATACTATTATAATGTTGCAAGTTCTAGTACATTGAAAATGGGAACATTTAACATACTAACATTAACAAATTAACATAATTAAAATTTTCAGGCACTCCTTGTTTTTTCTGTCACAAAAACACTTTGAATCAAGACATCACCGTATCATATCTAACCAAATGATGAATTCTGTCAAGCAGTACATCAATAATAGGCATCTCTATTTGGATAAAGAGCATGAATTACAGAACAATATATATATATATTTATATATATATATATATATATATATATATATATATATATATATATATATATATATATAGGATGTACAAAATAGACACACATTTGTTATCTTGTTATCAGAATTTATATTTCCAAATATCAATTAATATTGCCTTCTTAAGCAATTTAATTAGCTAATTTTCTACTGCAGTGCACTCTTTCTGTCACTTGACTGTATGGAAAGGAGAAAATAATGAGAAATGATGGTTGTGCTGCATGTGTAAATGAGCACCGAGGCTGTTTTTACATATTGGTGTACAGATTAAAGCTGAACAGAGTGCAGTTAGTCCAGATTAGGTTTAATCTGAGTGGCAGCGTGTATTCTCTCTGGGCTAAAACGCTCTCAGTGTTATTCTGCTTGGCTGTGCTGTGTATGGGTAAGAAGTGGAAAAATGTAATATTGTTGCGTTTTGCTAAGCTCTAGCTTTGGGTCTGTAGCAGATGTATAAGGTTGTTTTTTCCAGCGGTCTTTGGTTTAATGCTGATTTCTCATGTTCCTAGTGATTTTTGTCTCGTTCTAATTCACGTGACTTTTATTTCCTGTGTAGAAAGCCCCACTTAACACAGATAACCTGCTAAATAATTACAGGTCACTGCTGCACACAATACAAAACACCTGTGCAGGCACATGCTGCAGGCTCAACTGGGCAGGAGGAGTTGCAGTATTTGAGGGTTTTGCACGAAGGGTTGGTCAATGCTTGGCTTTATCCTTAAAGGTATACTCCGGCATTTTTCAAGTCTGATTCGGTATGTATAGCGTACGGTCTAGGGCTGTCCCATATAATCTGAATACTTAAGTATTTGTCTGCTACGTCGGTATTTATTTATCTATTCAGAAACTTATCTTTTTTAAAAGCTTTTTCCTAAAGGAATACTCCAGTGCTACAGTCTAGCACTGGCCCAAATAATCAGAATACTCAAGTATTTGTCCATTGCGTTGGTGTTAACTTCTCTGTTTACTTCTTTTTAATATAAAAAACTACAACATATTTCATTGGCAAACACCTTTAGACAGAACAAAATCAGGCCAGACATTGATGTCACCTCTCCTCACTCCTCAATGGCCATGTAGAAAGCACACTGCTTTCTGCATGGCCATTGAAGCTGAAAGAGTAGATATGCTTGAGAAAACACTTTAAATTATCAGACGATAAAATGCAAAATTTACAGTAATAGGTTTGCATACCATGGAGGCATGACAAGTTTATTTGAGTGATTCCACTTAAAAATGTAAGTATAGTGATCCTTATTCAAGTACCACTTGGTAGGCTACATGTAATACATCACGGCTGATTTCAGTGCATTTTAAAAAGGTAGAATAATGCCTTTTTCCCCTGGGAAGGTGAATGTAGTGTACCTGTAAAACTTAATGAAGATACACAATTGGAGATTAAAAGCATTTTTGTATCTTTGAGGATACATTTACATTGTTTGTACCTTAATGTACCTGAACAATGAACAGTGTACCTAAACGTATTCAGTACATTTTTTGACAGTGTAAGGTTAGGGCTAGGATTAGTATTAGCTTTTGAGTGGAAGATAATGTTAGGATTAGGTTTAGGTTTAGATTTAATAGAATCAGATACATTCAGCTTAAAGTTCAGTTGCATTTCATTGACATTTAGTTGAATGTTAGTTAAAGACAAGCTCCGTGTCTGCGAAGTATCTACTTTGGACCCTCGTACTAAAGTGTTAACTGAAAAAGTCTTGATTCTGCAGAT
This sequence comes from Colossoma macropomum, assembly GCF_904425465.1. Lineage (NCBI taxonomy): Eukaryota > Metazoa > Chordata > Actinopteri > Characiformes > Serrasalmidae > Colossoma > Colossoma macropomum. Next base: position 28,691,374 of record NW_023494791.1, on the reverse strand, counting down.
CTCTCATCATATTGTACAGATTAGTCTGTTATTTGAGTGTGGGTGTGCAAGCTTAAGCCCCGCCTTCATCATCCAACATTGCTCTGCTAGGAGGCACCCAGATGCCTAGTTTTGTGCATTGGCAGTGGTTTCAATCAAAGCCGGTTAAAGAGAAATGCTCAGAAGAGAGTGAGAGGCCTATTAGTGCTTAGACGTATGTAGAATGCCCTAAACCCAGTAGTGAGTAGTGTAGAGGTGCGTATAGCACTAAAAGCAATGATTTAATGCATACCCACCTAAAACAAGAAAAAGATATGTCTGTGCTGTGTCTGTGCTTGATTTTGATTTGACCACTGAGAGCAACACTGCTTGTCCAGTCAGAAGTCGTGTCATCGTTCTACGTAGTCAGCAGCCATGTTTAATTTTATGGCTGTATTTTACATCGTCAAAGCAGCAAGACAAAATCCACTGGAAAACATAATGGCTCAGGAAATGTCAGCAGCAGGCACCATATGTCTGTTTGCCATCTCATATCGCTGTTATATTATACATACAACAACTTTTATTCCAAGTTTACTGCAAGTTATATGCAAACTTTATTTTCAAGTTTACTATTATAGTGTACATATTTTAAGCAAATATTTTATAAACAAAGACATATTTTAGTATTTTTTAGTTAGTATTTTAAGTTTTGGGAATATGATGTTTTAACTGATGAAAATATACTGTAATTATAAATAGACAGTTATTTCTTGTCAAATGTCAAGTTATCAAGTTGCCTTAAAATTCAATTACTAGTTTTGAAATATGATGCATTTTGAATATTGACCTTATCATGACTTTTTTGATGTTTATTCTTACTTATTTTTTGAGACATTAAGTTTTATAGCCCTAGCACAACGTTAGAATTAGTTTACATGTGTATCTGCAACTAAAGGGAACAGAGGAAAAAGCAGATTACTTCACTCACTAATACCCTTGAGTAGAGTTAAAAGTATTATCATTTGAAAATACTCAGGAAAGTACAAACCCATCTACATTTGCTTGAGTACATGGATATGTGTAAATGGAACTGGTTGATAGGAATGTAATGATATACTTTTGATTCGCCCGCAGTTTGATTCGATATATGATACTGGCTTCACCAAATCTTAATGAAGAATTATGATAACTATTATCCTGTTGTCGCATGCTTTACTAGTGCTGGGAGGCAGAAGTGATGGAGTGAGTTGTTGAATAATGCTCTGAATTTGCAACCTTAGGTGTTCCAACAATGCAGTTACATAAGACGGCATAACAACTAGAACTAGCCAGTTCTCCACAATGTATTGTCACAATCCTATGATGCACAGTGTCTTGTTTTTGAATTTCGATATCACAGTCTCACGATGCATTGTGAGTAGAGATGGAATCAGGGAAGATCAGATTCTTTTTTTATTTTGGCAGATTTGTGTTGTGACAGAAATAATAATAAGTAGTGCACTTTTTAATTTGAATGCTGCTACAACTCTTATATGTCATAGTATAATTATACATGACTCTTTGTTCCAAATAGCTAGAGTAGCTAGTCGACTCATTTAAGAAGGCGACTGATTTAAAATTGAACCATTTAAAATGCGAATTTGGCCTAATAAAGATCAAATAGTGTTTTTTTATTGTCTGGCTAATAAAAATCACTGTATATGTTTAATTTGACTGTAAAGAAATCATAATCGGCCATAATTCATGAACAGTAAATCCCTAATTATTACCCTGCTAGTCAGTCACGTATTCCAACTTTTTATTCAAGAATTCAGCAGCTGCCCATTGGCTTCTAACTGAGTTTTGAGTCTGTGGGTTTTCTGTACTTTTCTAAGTACAGGAAAGTGTGTTGAAATTATTGCCTATGGTAGTCAACTGTATGTTACAGATGCAGAAGAGCATCTAATCGAGATTAGATTGAAAAACACCAGAGTATTCCTTTAAGAAGAGGAGGCCTGATTTTGTTGACTGAAACATGTGGAAGAGGTGCACTTTCAAAAACAGCCCTGAGTTTTTTATATGGGAAGTGTTTCAGGTAGTTTAAGGTGGAATTCTTTTGCCATGAGGGCCGTCGGTGGATGTTTACTTCATGTATCGTGTACTAACAGGTGTTTCAAACAGGTGTCCAGGAAGATAGCGCTGCACAGCTAATACGCGGTTGGACTCTATGTTGGAAAACATCCGTTTCTCTAAAAGAGCTGAATAGGGGTGTGGTGGAGAGGGAAGGAAAAAAAACAAAAACCCAAATAGAGACTACTTTTTGAAGTATGTCTGCAGACTTATTTGTGTAATTCACACGCTGGGATCCTGCTGTAATTATTATTTTTGTCTTTGCTCTGTAATTATGAACTGAAGCGTGGTTGAGATACAGAGAGGAATCAGAAGCTTTCTGCATTTACCTGGTCTGGAAGAGTGTGAACTATTCTCAGAAATGAGGCCTCCACCTTGCAACACAAACGTGTTTTGTGTGTGTTTGTGTGTGTGTGTGTGTTCATTTGCTAAAAATCAGAAGGTGTTCAGTGCCGTTTTCCACAGGGCTGATTTGCATCTGCCCCCACACATAGCCAAGAAAACACACAGGAACGGACCACCACACCTTCAGACGATTATGAATAGTGGTGTACGTATGGTCACACGATTACGATTTTGGGTGTTCTTATGGTCGTACACAAACAAAAGAGCACCCCGAGCAAATGTGCTCTAGACAGCAACACTAGCAAAAGTTTGGGTGCCCCTGGAAAAATTAGATGTTTTGTTGATTTTGTGAAAATAAGTACACACCCTCTACAGGGAACACACTGCTGCTGATTTTATTGCACAATTATTGTTTATTTGCTGAATTAAACGTATTGGAAAAAATAAACATAAAATGGGGTCTGTGCAAAAGTAATGGCACATTTTATACTTTTCTGTTTTACTTAAATTTAGCAAATAAATGAAATTGTGTGCTAACATTTGCAAAATGTTTGTTCTCTGTAAAGCAGAAAATTATTTACACTTAGAAAATCAACAAAACTTGTAATTTGTATACAGCTGTATCATGATTTTTTTTACTGCCAATTCCAATTCTGATGTCTTTACAGCTAAACTGGCTGTTTTATCAGAAAAGTTTTCAAATTGACAGACAATAAACTGGCAGAAACACCAGCTAGGTTTTCATCTGCATATTTTTATGCACGTTTTAACATTTTGAATAAAAACACCTGACGTGATTAAACTTTTTGGTGATAAAAAGCAAGTGTAATATGTGTTTACGTTTTTGTAGCTAGAGCTGTGAAACCTGACAGAAGTCAGCAGATTCTAGTGAACTTAAGAAATTCAAACACGTCTTATTAAAAAATAAAAAATAAATTTATTGGACAATAAATAGACCAAAGGTGCTGCTGCTTATTGACAGTTGTTTTTATAGAACCGCTAAGGCCAGTGTGTTCTGTCTTTGTGCTCTTACAGCCTAGTTGCTTTAAATACAACAGTAAAATTAAAAACAACAGTGACGAGAAGCTGCTCAACATTAAAGATTTCTCTGTAAACTCCATATTATCAGTAAATGTTTTTTTACAAATGTGACATAGAGACTTTTATTGTCTTGTCAGAGCTGATGGAAATGCAGCCAAATGAGCACATTTTATTATGACATTTCAGATATATGCTTGAATTTAATTTGACAGCTGGACGAAAACCTAGCTACTGTGTATTTTGTGGGCTAAATGAACCCGCTGATGTGCAACATGCAGACTGGTGGATAATTTCAGTCGATTCAAACGTAGCACATCTGAACTTCACTGATTCACATTACTTATGTTGTGAAATTGCTGCACAGATCATAAATAATAAATAAACGAAATCTTTGGATTTCCTTGCATGTTAGATTACTATGGTATACTCCTAGATAAAGCACATCCACCACTGCTGTACATATCTCACCTCGTAATGATTCGGTTTAATTATGATTCATTACGAAGGTAATGAAATCAGTTTAATTTGATTTAACTAATGTTAACGAGCCACTGAAATGAAAATAAACTGAAACCACAATTCACACAATTGGTCAAAAAGCAAAAAAAGCAATAAATAAATAAAAGTGGTTTACGTTCAATGAACATGCTAAAATTATTATAGTACGTAGACTACAGTATGTGTCACAAAATCTGACCTTGGTGACAGAGAATGACGGATCATCCAAGGCAATGAATTCCATTGTTTTTTTAGTCAAACTTTGCACTTTGCCACTGTTGTTTGTGAGTTTTCAAAACTGAGGATACAGGTGGCTACGTTAGCATTCTAGGATAAATTTTCCTTTCTACTTCTGTTGTTTCTGGAGCGGGTTGTTATGTTTTCAAGAGGTGACAAGCCAGCAGTGGAGAAGTTCTTGGGTGTTGTATCCCCTCTTGATACTTTGCAAGAATGGTGATTAAAAATTGCTTGTCTGATGTCCCTCATAGAAACAAATAGATCCACATGGCTGATGTTTTCAGTCTGTTACGCGTTTGTGCTGATCGGCGCAGAAGAGCAAAGAGCGCAAACAGCATTTTTAATCAGTATATCTCAACTTAGTTTCCATTAAACGATGCATAATGCTATTATATAATAAAGACTTAGATTTTGACACTTTATCGTATGCCTATTTAATCTTTATTATTTTCTGTTTAAAATTTCGGTTAAAAATCTCTTTCAGCCGAAAACCGAGTACTGTTATTGACAATTTTCTGCCAAAATGTTTTGGTGGCTGAAATTTCGGTGCATAACTAATTACTTTGGAGAAAATCTGAATTATTAAAAAAATAGATAAAATGATAAATCATTAACAGCACTACAATTTCAGAATCCTAACACATTTAACACATTTTCCTAGTTTGACACTTCCACCCTAACACCCAGCTGATTGCACATAGTTTTTTCCATGCTATGTTGCATGTTGTTGTTATGATCCCATGGCTGTAGGTTTCTCATTCCAATACAGCTTTAAATGTTTCCCTTATGAATTTATTTGTCACCGAAGTACATCAAGTCTGAAGTAACATTTACAAGCAAAATTTATTGCTGATTTGTCAGACTGTGCTGGACTAACAAAGCAATAGCAAAGTATAAAACTCAAATTTCCCTGAAAACAAAACAAAACCAAGTTAGTGATGAAAAGTTTGTGAAGAAAAGTGGTTGCTGCATTCACCCTGTTTTCATGATCACCATGTAAACCATGTGTTCATTCACGTGAGTTTCATGCTCAGTTCTTGTGAACCCTGCATTCACACAATGGAAATGAATGTTATTGAATTATATATTTTATTTTGTTCACTCAAATAGCTATAATGTGCACTGCTTTTTAAAAGAAAAAAATCTTTCTTTAGGGTGTAATTTCAGCAAATCAGCTAAAGTGATTAATCGCGATAAACTACACAGAAATGCAATTAATCACAATGAATTATCTCAGCCATTTGACATCCCTATAGTACACAAATATGACTTAAAGAACTGTTTACAGAGTAGAAGTATATAGACAATAAAAACAATATGCAAACTTTTTTTTAATGGATTTTAAAAAGAGAAAGAGATTTTAATAAGATTTTGTCGCAACAAATGGCTTACATTATTATTATTATTAAAATCAATGGAGTTGCAGTTTCTACACAGCTAATATTCACATGCTAACACATGAGTACCATATGCATGAGTAACATGTTGGTACACCTATATGCAGTCACACTGCTTCAAACCACCACACACACACGTGTAAACATTAGCAGATTGTGCCTGCAGTCTGGAGCAGGGGGGATAAAGGCAGTCACTTCGATTTTGGCTGTCAGTGTTTTCCACATGGGAATCACCCTGAACTAATTATATCTTAAGCAGCGGAGGAAAATGCAAATCAGAATTTTACTCACACCCCTGAAATCGGGGAGCCAATTTAATCTAATACCCCCTTTAATTTAGCGCGCTAATGCAGGACCCTGGAGGATTGCCCCGTGTCACCGCTCCACCATTCACCATCTCTCTCTTTCTCTCTCTCTCTCTCTCTCTCTCTCTCTCTCTCTCTAGCTGCACTCTCTCTCTCGCTTTACCATTTCTCTCTCTCTCTCTCTCTTTCTCTCTCTTTTGCTTTACGCTTTTTCTCTCTCTCTTTAGCTTTACCCTCTCTCTACCTCTCTAGCTTTACCCTTTCTCTCTCTCTCTCTTTCTCTCTCTCTCTCTTTCTCCCTCCCTGTCTCTCTCTGTAGAATGGATTAGTCTAGCTGAGGCATCTCATCTAAGCTAACATTTCCTGAGCTTTTACCTTTGTCTGCCTGAGGTTAGTCTCCGCTTACTGCACACAATGCACGGCGGTGCTGAGACGCACAAGTTTGTGTGTGTGTATATATATGAATAGTTTTTTCATCATCTTTTGCATCATAATCAGGGCTGTCGTCCAGATACCTGTACACAGATGTATACAGATATGAGTGCATTGTTGCTTGCTTATTTTTGTTTTTATTAAGACTGGGTGTGCTTTAGGTATAAGAATGTACCGGTCTTGTATTTATCTCTAATTTTTTGAACACTTTGATATGTGTCATTGTAAACCATGTAGCACTTGTGCAAATTTTGCACATGCAGTATTGCTGTGTCCAAAGAAAACCTGGAAAACCTGAAAACACTAGGCTTACAACACACAATAAGTGTAGTCTGTAGACTATATATAAATGCCAGTTAGGGCTGGCTATTGTCAGTTACTTCATAATATGATAAGTTTTATAATACAACCATCACGAAACAGCTCTACGAACATGTGACCAAAATGCTCACAGCAGGCAACAAACTAATAACTCACTACAACCACAAACTAAACCATGTCTGTAAAAGTGAAACTAACTTGCACATAAGTAATAAAGGCCATTAGCAACAGAAAGGATACTCACTTAATTCACACACACACATACACATTAACAGACAATGAACTAATGAATGAAAGTCACTTATGAATGAACATGCAGAAGGGACCAGAGTGAAACTGGAGTGGACAGGAGCCTTCTTTCTACTACACAGGTTTTTTGCACAAATAATAAAAAATAAATAAAGAGTAAACTCAATTAAAACTAAAACCAAAATTAACAAATGTTTACCACGCTGGATATTGTAAATGTTGAGCTTGTTGAGCTTGTAAATGTTGAAATGTTACTTGTGAATACAGATGGCATGAAAATGACTTTTGTAAATGTCAATACGGCCTGTGTTTATACAGGCCTATCCATGATATATTATCATATCTATATTCCAAACACACTCCTAATTAGGGATGCAATGGTACACGGTAAGATGTCGAACCCTTCACTATGTCCCTTATAGTTTAGTTGGTTCAATACACACACATGAATGTGCTGCATCACGCGGTGTCCAAATATTAATGATTAATTTTTAATGAAGTTCCGCACACTAGCACTGATGCGGAGGTGCTCAGAAAATCTGGCAGCCAGCCAACTAATGATAAATTACCTCAGCTTACAATACTAGCCTAGCCTTTTTCAGCTTGAAAACAGCCAGTTTGTGAAGAGGTAGAAAACGGATGCCAAGCATGATAAATGCTATTAAACGCTTTGTTTTATTCAGTTTATACGAGTAGGGTGTAAAAAATAAACTTGAAACTAGCTTTTTATTGGCTCTTCCTACGGGTGTTCTACAGCAGTGCTCCTCTACATGGCGCTACGTGACGCAGCTTTCTGATTTTTGGTGGCCTTTATAGTGTCCTCTCCCGCTCTTTCAGCAGCTAAGTAATTCCCGATCTCCATAAAACATCACATCACAAATTTAATATTTCTCTTGCCTTGATTTCTTACAGTAGAGATGGAAACCAGGCCTAGTCAGTCATGCTGAATTGAAAGTTGTATTTGTTTATAGGCAAAATAAAGAATTTGTTGTTTAAAACGTGTTTTTATGTTGTTCTTTAAAACAAAAATACCAAAACCGTACCGTTACCGTTGCCCAGAAACCGTGATACATACCACTATACTGGTTCATGCCTAGTCCTAATGCCGATGATGATTCCTCATTAAAATTCTTTTTCCATGCAGGCTTAATCTGAGCAGGCTGGGAAACTGCTCCTTAATCTTGGCAGACAAAATCCAGAGTGATTTACAAAAAACATGTGCATCCAGTATAAGGACAAGTTATAGAAAGAACATAAAGAATCTGAAATATTTATAACGCAATTTATAAGACAATGCAAGTGTCTTATCTTACCAAGATCAACAGCAATTATAATTTATGGTAAAGAGATATAAATGAGAAAACACAAAGGCAACAATAGACCAAGGAAAATGGTACAGCAACAGCAAGTCTCATTTACATTTACTAAATGAGGACCTCATAGTATGTGGATACATTTGTAAATGCCTAAATACTCTATAAATGCATGTGCATTTCCAAAAGTATATAGATCATACATGAGTGGCTGGCTTCCGAGACCCAGATTAAGCATAAACGTAGACTACATAGAATTTTATTAGTAGGACTCCATTGGCATTGCAATATAGAGCTGGTTTCTTGGACAGGGGTCATGCCTAGTTTTGGATGACGCATGATTTTGAATGGAGGTTTTCCATTAAGAGGAAAAGATAGTCCATGACCAGGCTTAATCCCTGTATGGGAAACCAACCCTAAGTTGAAGGTTTGATCCATGTCCAAAAAAACAGCCCATTATGTTTGATTCATAGGTCAAGATTGGCCAGGGGGCAGCAGAAGTGAGTTCAGTAGGTAAGATAATGATAAAAGTGGCCAATTTCCTAGACCCAGATTAAACCTAAACCTGGAGAAGAACAGAAAAAAGTAGTGATTCAGGCTTAATGAGTTCAGAGCCTAAGGTGTTCAGAGATGGGGCTTGTCTGTGTATGGACTATAAAGCAGCATGATTTTTCCTTGCAAGCATGTTTAGATTTTTAGGAATGCCACGCTAGGTGTCCTGAAGTGGAGAATGAAGTTGTCATGCTGAGGTTTATTTCTGAAGATTGCTTTGTATATGATGGTGTGGAACTGGGCCTTTCAAGGCTTGAAATTAGATGACAAGTTTTGTATTTGATCTTTTCTGCTTCAGGGAGACAGTGGAATAATTTCAGTAAGGTGGTGACTTGAGAGAACCTTGGCCAATAGCTGAGAGCTGGACACTTTGTAAAAGTGTGGTGGGGAGCAAAGGAAAACCAGCCAGTAGAGTTTCTTGAACTTGGGCAGCATCTGTTTACAAGAAGAATCGTATTCTTTAAATATTGTGCTATAGGAATCTGCAGGATCTGGTTGTGAAAATCATGTTCCAAGCTGGTTAAGTGGTTGTACAGAATCACCCCAAGGTTCTTGTTTTGTGTTTGAACAGCATGTGTCAAGTTGTAACATTCAGAAACCAAGAAAACTATGACATCACCATAGTGTACGAAATACACCCTGGTATTTGGGGTTCCCATGTTGGTTGCCTGGCTACTTACTTACCATAGCTGTGTTGGTGCTAGCTTCAATGGCAACAAAATATTTGGTTCAACAGTTCTTCTTTTGAAAATGCTCTTTTCTAGTTTGTTAGTGCACTCTTCCACACATTAACTAAATCTTACACATCTCCTCTTTTGTCTTCAGTTTTAGAATTGAGTAACAATTCGCTCTTTCTACCAAACTCTTGGGAAACTGGGCAAGCTTTAAAGTTTTTCAGAGGTATCAGAGGTATCAGATCAGGTTTCAGAGACAGACTGCAAGTGAAGCAGGCTAAACAATGACCTTTCCCTGAATTTATATTTAAGCGTCTATTTTTCTCCTAATAGATAGCATAACTTTATTTCCAGAACCAGTTTTGTTTTTGAGGCATTCAGGGGGTCCAAGAGGTTAATTACCCCTAGGATGTTTGCGTTTGAAACTGGTAAATTTCTCAAGTATACAGGATTTATATACTCATAAACGTGGGTAACATGGAACATGGAAGTTTACTGACTGTATTACGACTTCTGTCAGCAATTTGAGTGCAGTTTCCTTGTGTTAATCATGAAAATTCTCAAGTTTATGGAAACTGTGCGAATTAGCAGTATATAAAGGATCAACACTGAGGACATCAATGGTTTTTGAAAGGTCCAGTGTTGAGAATGTGTTACGGTTATGTAGATCGGTTCTGTCTTGTCATGGTTGAATTTCTCCTTCCAGGAGGAGATGTCAGAAAGAAATCAGTTTATCCACTGAAAGACAAGCAAGGCGAATTGTGTATCCTCCATGTAGTAAGTGTATGAAAATCTTTGTGAGCTTATCACTGATCCCAATTCGTTATTATACATAGAGAAAAAGAGTGCTCCTAGAATATAGCCCTGAGGAACACCAGTTGTAAGGCATTGTATGTCTTTTTTGTGTTACTGTTTTGGAGAGAATCTCAAGATTCATACAGTGGAATTCTGAGAGATCCCACAACTCTTTATGAATAAGGAAGACTACACACATTATAAAATGTTTAAAAACATTATGTAGTCCAGCTAAATAATATTTGCTCTGTTATGTACCTGTGCCTTAGTCTGCTGTTTTTCCCTGTGACCAGCACATATTCCCTTGAATTGACGTACGTTGCAAACAGACTTCATTATTTAAGCTGAAATTGCCTAAAGACATGCTGGGTGAGATTTTGAGCATTAAAAACGTGTTTTGAAAAGTTCTACTGTATGATTAATCATATCACAGAACAAAATCCTCTGTGAAAGTGTCTGTGTATATGACCCTTAGGTGTTATACAGTTAGAACATAGATATGTATAGAAAAGGATCAGAAACTACTTTGTGCAGTGAAATATTGCTTTGGTTTATTGCACAATTCCTTACTTTTAAAAGGTGTAATAAAATTGTACATAGTATATCTTCAATATAGCAATGTGTCACTCACAAATTATCCATTTACCGGACATAGCACGTGTCTAAAGAGAAGGGTTTAATGTGCCTGGTACAGTCTGGCCTGCCATCGATGAGCATTAAAAATGCATGCCGCCCCATTTAGCCCACACAGATTTGGGGATTGATGCCTTTGATGTAAATTAAACTTACCGTGTTGTACTCTTTAGGGGTCTGTATATCTCCAGGGTCAGTCCATAATCTCTACAGAATCTCCAAGCTCTGGCCAAGCAGTGCTGCTCCAATGTAGAGAAAGTGGCATGTGACGAACTGCAAGGTTTCATCTATAACTTTACATAGGGGTGGCTGATATGGTGATATTTTATTGATCGCAGTAAAGTATGTACACAGTCTACTTTTCTAAGTATGGGCATTGTCAGTACTTCTGGAAGACTGAATGACTACAGACATCATAAAAAACAGATTTAGATGGGGCTCCAAAATGCTGTAGCTGTCTATAGTTTCTCCCTACTGTCGAGAGATGAGAGTTGATTGCATTTAATTGGATGCAGTGATGCTATGAAATATTGAATAAAAGTAAAAAAAATCATTGTGCTCATAGCGTTTATAAGTGTGACTACTGTTTTGCTGTAGAATTTTGTCCATTCCAACTTTTCAAACCACAGAAAAACACAGTATTGCAATACGTATCATGCCTTAGTGATGTACACAGTGCCGTAACTACTGAGGGGATGGAGGGTGGGGCAGTTGCACTGGTGCTCATGGTGGAGGGGGGCCTGCGGCGACCAGCCCCTTGGGCCCCTTCAGGCTCAAACTGCCTATCGGAACCTGTCAGTTGGACCGTCCAGGCCAGCTCAACTAAAGATGAAAGAAACTAGAGTATTGTGCAGCAACATCCATTAATCTGTGAAGAAGACCCTCCCCTTCCCCTCTGCCCCTAATCTCTCACATGATTAATGTTTTGACATGGTCTTCTGACACAGTATAATAAACGGTATTAGATCGAAGACGTGCATTAGAAATAGCTGGCGAGCTAGCTTAGTTAGTTAACTAGCCTACAGCATCGCGGTTTGTGTTTACAACTCAAAAAAATGAATGAAAACAGGAGGGTGGAGTTGAGAGGGAAAGAGAAAGTGTGATGAGAACAACTAATTCAACAACAGAGCAACAGATCAGTCTTTAGCCTCCTGTACTCACCTGATCTCTAGCTGGTTATCGGTGTAGGCTGCTTCCCTCCATCAGTGAATATCTCATTAATCCACCACCGACCAAGATGATCTCTGTTATTGATTTACAGACTCTAGCTTACCAATGTCATTTATGTTCAGTGTTTGGATTAGGAACAGAACTGTCTTGAATCATGTGTAACCCTTTTGTGCATACAAACTTAAATTTGTAGAGTCAGAATCAGAATCTTTTTTTTTTTTTGCTAAGTATGCTACACCTACAAGAAATTTGTTTTGGTGAGTGCACACATGTATGACATGTAACATACTGAACAGATCAGACAAGCACACAGACTGTTGACAAATAATGAACAAAGGGACAAATAAAATAAAAATTAGAATGAGGCAATGTGAAAGGAGTTGAAAGGAGTTATCATCACATGTTTCCAAGTATTAAAAATATAATTGTATTATTTACACTGGGTTCGCTGGTAATTAGGGTTGGCTGTTTGGTGTCACATGATACATTCATACAGTTCAAAAATCACTTCTTATTGCAAAAAAACAATAAAACCATAATGTACATACTACTGTGCAGAAGTTTCAGGCATCTGAGAAAGTGATCTGTAAAGCCATTTGTCTGGAAAGAAAGTGTTATCTGTTATGAAAACACTAACATTAGAATATATACAAAAAAAACTGTCCATTTTGATTTAATGTGTGCTAGTTTAGCCATTTCCAGACCTCTCCTTAAAGACTTCCAGTATTTACAGTTACTATCCAATATCTATTTTATATAGTCCATCCTTCAATGAACTAATACAGTTGTGCTGCTAGTGGAACTGAACAAATCCATGTGATGGAAGAACCTATGTTCTTCAAACTGTATTCATCTAACCTACATAGTAATAAATAACTACTAACAAATCTATCTATCTATCTATCTATCTAGCTATCTAGCTATCTATCTGTCTATCGTTAGATGTTACTGAGTGGCATGCCTTGAGAGCTTTAACTCTTTTGAACCATAACAAAAGAATAAACATGCAAATTACATTGTCATTTTTTATTAATTGAAAGTAGTTTTTAAGCGGAGACCCATTAATTTTTTTTTGTACTGGGGCTTGTAAGTTCCTACACTCTCAGAAAAAAATACAAAACTATCACTGGGACGGTACCCCTATTGTCACTAGGGTGGTACCCTCGAGGGTACGTCTTCACTACCTTCAGTTAGGGAACATAATTGTACCATGTTCCATTGAAATGATATAATTTGAAGTTTATTGGCTCCACACACCCCATCTTGTCTCCTGTCTTTCTATTTCATCGTTCTGTTTTAAAATATTAGGTTATGACAAACCTATGTGAAGGACCAAGCTATAACTTAAAATGATTGTTGTACCGTTAAGGGTACATTTACATTGTTTGTACCTTGATGAAAGACAAATGTACCTGCATAGTACCTTTTTTTCTGACAGTGTATTTACGCCACTGACGGTGCCAGTATTTAAATACTGAAATCCCTGACTTCCAGTTGCATCATAGGAAGTTAGGGGAAAACATAGTGTTAAAAAAAAGAGGTAACATCTTATTTTGCTATGTGTTCAATATTTCAATTGATTATGCTGTGAGATTATTTTGTATGATTATTTTTTAAGATTATTTTGTATGATTCAGGCATAAACATCAGTGTGTTTTTTTGTTTTCTTTGCTGCAATTAAACAAATATGTTTTCTAACTCTTAACTCAAACATCAAAATCAGTCAGAATCCACATTCCTATTGAGTATCATCTTCAAGTGTCATGATATATTTTTACCGTATTGCATACTCCGAGTTCTACCTAATTCCATGACAAGCAGTAATCTTGGTTACCTCCCTAATGCTGATAGGATTCTGGCTGTAAGATGCTGACGTTCCACTCAGTCCTCCTGCTGTCAGATGTAGACAGAACGGAAATCTGCACAAGCGTCGCTGTCACTTGTCCAAGAGACAATGAGGCGAGTATTTGAGATCGCTCTTCAGGTTTTCGGAGTGTGTGTGTGTGTGGAGGGGGGTGGTGATTGTAGTGGAAAACACTGCTGCATTTAACCAGGCACACAGTAGCCTCAGAGGACGCAATGGCTTGGCCTTGACAGGCCACGAGTGGGGGAGGGGTGGGGGATCTGTGATATGATTGACAGAGTTCTAGAGTGAGGTGAACAAAGAAACAGGAAAAGAAAGCATTCTGGGTACTAAGCACTCTGGATAGAAACCATTCTGGGTGTAAAAATGCATCTGATGGTTGTGATTCAAGGACATCTATTTCGGATATTATAATTCATTATAATCAATTATAATAATATTCAAAACAGCATGCACTCAAACATATTTCAAAAAAAGACTTGGTGTATTGTTTTTAATGTGTAAATTTTGTAATTAAAGAATCATAAACCGATTGAAAAGTCAGAGAGTTAGACTCCTGCTGTGTGGGGGCGTCTAGAAGTGTTCACTAATACATCCACTAGTTGGCGCTGTGGACAGCAGATGGGTCAGGAACAGCTAATTTTAGTAAAACAATATGGTGGCTATTGTTAGCAGTAGTTAGCATGCAAGATGAGGATCCAGAAAACAAGCAATAAAACACTTTTCTTTGATGTTCAGAGCATTTTTTTAAAACTACAGTAAATAATGACTAGTAGGAAGCTAGTAATTTAAAACTTTTCTTTGTCCTTCATTTTCTTTCATTGTGTTTTTTTCTTGAATCTTCAGCAAATGACGAGTAGCTTTTTAAATTAATGGTTGCTGCCAGAAGCTAGCAATGAAACACTTTTCATTGATGTGTGGAATCTAATTTTTTAAATTATGGTAAATGATGACTGATCAGCTGTGTTTTTGAGTAGCCATTTGAGCAGTAAAAATTAATAGCTGTGCGACCGCTAATTCTGGGTAACTGAATAGAAGACCCTGAAAAAGGCAGCACAATTAGCGGTCTCCGCGGGCTTTGGGCTGATGTCAGGGGGAAGAAAGGCATGGAGCTGGAGGAGACGTGGGAGATGCTCTTTGCTTTTGTCCTCACGCTGGTGCCGCGGTTAGAAGCGGTGTAATGAAAAGGTTGCTCAGCCATTGTACCGCGCTCTCCCAGCGCTGAGCTTTAAAGAAACGACCCCCTCCAAACCCCCACCCCACCACCCACCGCAAAATGGTTGGTGGCAGGACCTTGAAGAGCGGGCAGGAGCCGCAGCTTAATGAGAGCAAGGGGGCCAAATAAGCGGCGGCGGCGGCAGTGCCGGGCAGCTCTAATTTGTTTTAGGTGTGCTCAGAATAGATAAGGACGAATGTGTGGCCTTCCCCCCCTCCCTCCTTCCCCCACCGCAACCTTTGCTTCCCTGGAGATAACGCAGAGCGCTCACAGCCAATCTCAGCGGGGGGGGGGTTGAGAGAGGAGAGAGAGGAGGGAAGAAGAAGAAAAAAAATGAAAGAAAGGGCCTGAGGGACAGGCCTCCTTATAGATGTGCCGATCTCCAGCGCCGTACTGGATTTATTCAAGCTTTAAACTGCAGGTTAATCTGTCAGAAAGAGAGAGAGAGAGAGAGAGAGAGAGAGAGAGAGAGAGGAAAGAGGGAGACAAATGGAGAGAAATAAAATGGAAAGAGAGAGAAGAAAAGAAGCAAGGCAGGAAGAGAGACATAGAGAGAGACAGAAAGACAAAAGAGAGAAAGAAAGGAAAGAGATTGAGACAGATACATGGACAAGAAAGATGAAGAAAGACAAAGGGAGAAGAAAAATATAGAAATACAGGAGAAGAGAGACAGAGGGGAGAAACAGAAGAGTGAAAGCAAGGGAAAGTGAAAAGAAAATAAAGAGAGGAGGAAAGAGGCAGAAATAGAAGGAAAGAGAGAAGTACAGGGAAAGAGAAAGAAAAGAAGGCCAGAGAGAGGGCAAGAGAAAGGACAGAACAAAAGAAAGCAAAGAGAGTGAAAGAGGAAAAGAAGAAAGGAATGAGAGAAAGAATGCAAAGAAAGAAAGGGAGAGAAACAGAATGAAAGGTCATGAAAGATGGAGGGGGAAAGCAAAGAAAAAGGGAGAGGTATAGAGAGAGAGAGGAAAGAGAGGTGAGAGCAAAGGAAAGGGTAGAGATATAAAGAGAGAGAGGAAAAGATAGAAAGAGACAAAGGAAGTAAAGAGAGAGATAGACGAAGTGAGACAAAGAAACAATGTAGATAAGGAAAAAGAAAGAGGGAAAAAGAGAGAGTGAGAAAAAAGATACATAAAGGAAAAAGAGAAGCATTGGGAGACAGAAACAGAGGGAGAGAAACAGAGATAAAGAGAGAGAAACAGATAAATGAAGGGAGACAGAGGGAGAAAGGTAGAGAGGGAGAAGGAGAGTAAATACCCTTGTCTAGCGTTAAGCCTGGCTCCTAAAGGCTGACCTTAAGCTGCTGTCAGGACAGTGTGATTTGGCAGAAGTGAGCGGTAAAGCAGATCTCTTAATTATGCCCATTTCCCAGCATGCCTCTGAGAGCCGTTGACTTTTTTTTTTGCGAGTGTTGTGCGCGGTGGATTTTCTGTCAGCTTCCATTTGTGGAGATATAATACACCCCGCCCCCCACGGTGAAGTATGGCTGTTAAAGGATTTATCGCCTTTAGCCGCTGCCACCAATTAAGGCCGGAGTGTAATCGGAGACGGATGACCTTTGACCTTACAGGCCGCCGCCTGTCGTCTTTTCGGCCCAGGTCTGATTTAACATCTCCGGTTCAGCTGGGAAAGCCAACCAGCTGCCTGTCGCTGGACGCTGTGTGTGTGTGTGTGAGAGAGTGTGAGGGGGTGGACAGTGTGAAAGTGCAGGTGCAGTGAACGCTAATGTGTGGCGCTTTAAATTTTAAACAGATGACTGTAAATAATTGATGCCGGCTCTGGCTGAGAAGTTAAAAGGTATCTCGTCATTACAGAGAACCTGTTAAAAAAAAAAAAAAAGAAAAACACGCTGAGCTCTGAGCCAGTCTTAGTGATTTAGCCAGACGCTGAAATATCACCTCAACTCAATTTGGAATCGCAGAATTTTATTAAATTACACATAATGCTGCATGATTTCATGCACTAGTTGACGTAACTATCCATTGTTGATGGTGGACAGTTTTTTTAAGCTATCATGCTTTTTCTTCTGGACCGTTTTAGCCTGCACGGACAGTTAGAAAAACAGGCTAGTGACCTAGATAGCCAGAGTAGTGTGATGTCAAATATCTTTACAGTGGTGGTCATAGGAACCAGGTATTGCAATGTCTTCAACACATATATAGCCATTTTATTTGCTATCCAAAACCGTGAGTGGCCCCACACGTGTTGTCTGAGTTTTTATGTGTAATGTTGACAACTGTAAAATAGTGGGAAATCTGAAAAAGTAAGTTTTCATTGGAGACTGTTTTGATTTACAATGCCCTTCATGTACCACTCTGCCATGAACGGGTTATAAAAATGCGTTTTAGGCTGAAACCTTCTCTCCAAGTGTTCATTAAACAAAGTCTTAGGTATCAGGCAACGTATTTGTTACCATTTCACAATATAACACATTTGTAATAACCATTTCGTAATAACTTTCTGTGAGGGAGCTTTTAGAGGCTTCTCTTTCTTCATTTGTCTGGTTCCTATCACCACTGCAATGAACAGTTGTCTCAGAACATTTTCTCTAGAGCAGAAGCAGAAAAATTTTAAAAATCGGTGGAATTCGATCAATGAAATAAAATGAAAACCTGGTTCGAAACATTCTAGTGTAGATTATAGTTATAGTTTTATTTTCTGTTGGCAGCTGGTATGACATAAAAAATAACACTAAGTGTAAAAAACACAACAGTTTTAAAACAATGGAAGTAAAACTGTCTAAAATGGCCCAAGGGCCAGAATGCAATTGTTTTTATGACCAGTAAGCAACAACATTAAAATGAAGAAAAATGCCACAGTCTGTCAGTATGATGTTGCCTAGTGAACCCTGCAGTAAGGCGAAGATTAGCAAGCTAGCAAATTATCTGGATTTCTGGATGAATAGTTCTGAAAATGTGATGTTATCTTTGTAATAATAAACTAAGACAGGTTTATTTTAACAACCTACACACATCACATTTTGCAGTGCCACATCATTTATGGAACAGATGTTTTAAATTAAGGTTGTGTAAGATGGACAAATGTCATATTGTGATCAAATTGCTATAAACTGTGATTGTGGTGTAAGGCAGAGTAATCACTAGAGCTGTCAGGAATACTTGATTAAACTCGATTTAAAAAAATCACAGTTAAAATTGACCTTCTGGACGAAAGGGCAGTGATTTAGTTCAGTTTAGTTAGTTAGTTTAGACCAGTTTGCATGATTTGCATGAGACTGCATATTTTAAATTCTTATACTGCTCTTTATTACAGTAAGAAACAGAGCCAAATGGGCATTTATATACCTTTAGGGCTCTCAAATGATGACAATAATTAATTATGATTAATCACATAATTTTGTGTGGTTAAACATGATAAAACACCATTGTAAAGCAGTGTATTTTGTTATAGCTGTATGAGTGGGCAAAAGACGTATTCAAAACATATTTAGTATTTTCAGTTATTCAGTAACATTATTTTCATTATGTGAAAACTTTGACTGCCTAGTTTATATGTGTATATGCAAAATTGCATATTTTGTTCATTTGACATCATCTCCTAGGTCAAAGGGCATTTTCTCAATTTTTTGCCTATCTTCTTAAATTCAGCCTTAAAGGCACTTGCATATAACATGATACCCATATGTTTCATATCAAAATGCTCTGTTATCTTCATTGCTACTTGTTGACATTGTGTGTCTCTGATGTCAACTGAATGAAGAATGAAGTTCTCAGCGATTTCCTAAGTCCATTGGTCAGTTTCACACAACATGTGGACAGACACACATATCCACCTATTACACACAGTTAGAGGCAGCTGATGTTGTATCTCAGCATCTCTTTATAGCCTCATAACTCCAGATGTGAGTCATGTATGATCTTGCGATAAGATGTATTTATGCGCTGCATTATCACAAAGACAGAGAAACATATAGAACCTGAGGGGGTTAAATATGGCATTTTTTCTGCATTTTTAGTGCACGGTTTGTATTTATTTGCTACATTTAACATTAGGTAATAAATAAAATGAGAATTATGTGCCATAACGTTTGCACAGGCCACATTTTATTCTTTTTTTTCTCCAATGTGTTAAATTTAGCAATAAAATATGTAGATGTGTACATATACATATCGTGTAGCCCTGCTGTACGGTTAAACATTAATGTGAACTGAGATAATATAGGAAAATTACAGTGTTCTCTAACAACGTCTGATGTTGGCCTCAGACACACTGACGCTAATAAGATGCCATGTAGCTCATTAGCTTGTGTGTTCAGAGTTAAACTAATGTCAAAGACCTAACCATTTCCACGTTCTTTTCACAGTGTTGAGTTAACGTTAATTTATTATAAAATAAATGCTGTTATCCTCCAAACCCTTTTATCTCCATTCTTGAAAGTGCTGTGAAATATCATTGTATAATTGTCAGGTCAGCAGGACAGTCAGTAAGGGGTCACATGATAATGCTGTAGCATACTGTATTATACAGCTCTTGGAAAACATTGTGTTTTCAAAATGCAGTTGAAATGTAATGTCTAGAACATTTATGACGTTATGGTGAGTGATTCATAGAGCATAATATTTGATTTAGAACCATTCATTAGTTTTCATTTAGTAATGATGCACAGTTTTCCAATTTTCCTCAAATCATGTAATCTCAAATAAATTTGCTTATGTGGTTTCTGACACTGTATGACATACTGTTATCTATTAAAATGGACAAAGGTATGGAACATAGATAAAAATAGTATACTGACATTTTTGGAGTATAAGCTTCCATTACTTCTTAGCTACATAAGCCTCATAGCTCCAGTATAAAACTACATTCCTTTCACACTGTAAACCTCCCACATTGGAGCCAGATCTCTTGGTCTCACACTAAATCTTTCAAATCTCATGCGTTCCAGAAAGCTTCTGTCTTAAAACTAATTTAAAAGCATGTTAATACATACACTCACTGAGCACTTTCTAAGGAATACTGTATTAATTTATTTCTGCTAGTTACGGTCAGTAGGACAGAGCAGTGAGTTAACAGGTTAGCAAGCTGATGCTGCGTGGCTGATTAAAGCGAGAGTTTAACAAAAATGTAATAATAAATTCCCTCAGTTGCTTCTCCTTACCCCAACTCTAGTCAATCAGCCAAGATATGTGTGGTGTCTTCTTTAGCTTCAAACCTCTCAAATCCAGAAAATTTAACTGTGTGAGATTTTACTGTCTCCTCATGGGAGAAAGCTCCTCTCCCAGCACTGGAAAAATGCTCTGTCTGCAGGAGAAACTTACCTGGTCAGAACAAAGTGAGTAAAATATATTGAGAATGCACTGTACCAATCATTTCTGACACAGCACACTGACCGCAAGATGTCCCTCATGTATATACGTGTGTATGTACACATAAATGTATTCATATGTACTGTATATGAATATGTGTTTACATATATACACACTCAGTGAGCACTTTCTTAGGAACACCTGTATACCTACACATTCATGCAATCATCTAATCATGTGGCAGCAGTGCAGTGCATAAAATCATGCAGACATGTGCCAGCAGCATCAGGTAACGTACACATCAACCTTGAGAATGGGGGAAAAATGTAATCTCAGTGATTTAGACTTTGAAATTTCTGTTGATGCCAGATGTTAGAGTATTACACTGGACAGTGAAAGACCGGAAAAACACAGCTTGGTCTCATGAATCATGAATCCATGGACCCAGCCTGCCTTGTGTCAACAGTCCAGGCTGGTGGAGGTGGTGTAATGGTGTGGGGAATGTTTTCTTGGCACATTCTGAGCCCTTTAATAACAGTCATTCATTGCTTGAATGCCAAACTCTATTTGAGTATTGTTGCTGACCGTCCCTTCATGGCCACAATTTACTCATCTTCTAATGGCTACTTCCAGCAAGATAATGCATAATTTCATAAAGCAACAGTCATCTCAAACCTGTTTCATGAACCTTGAATTTAACAATGAGTTTAAAATTGTTCGGTGGCCTTCTCAGAACACCTTTGGTATGTTGTACAATGAGGGATTTGCAGCATGAAAGTGCACCTGAAAAAATCTGCAGGAATTACATGATGCAGTCATGTCAACATGGACCAGAATCTCAAAGGAATGTTTTTCTTGATGAATCCAAGCTACGAAGAATTGAGGCTGTTTTGCGAGCAAAGAAAGGCCCATTTGTTAGCGACACAATATACTGGTGGTGTCTCATATTCAATACATTTTTTTTCGAAGCAGCAATAAGGAGTGTCTGAAAATGTAACTTATGTTAATATGTAAATGGTAATATGTTATAGATTCCAGTTTCAGTTATAGCTTAGCTATCTCACTAGTCACAAGTTAATATGCTAACCCAGATTGCTCTAGGCATGAGCTGATATGCAAGCCATAACATGTTACGTGGAATAAAAAACAAATTGCAAGATACAACATACTATACATATATGAGATGGTGAGAATAGCATCATATTAATGTGTAACTACAGAAATACGAGAATCATTTCAGACTATTGCGATATCATAAAGTACAATGCACAGTGCCATTGTGATTTGTGTTAGTTTTGGCCCTATCCGGCTCCATTCCTCTTTTTCTTTGTGTGTGTTCAGGTGTGAATATTTTATAGCCAGTGTGAGGTGGTGCTGTGAGCTGTTGTGTGGTAGTGTGTTGAGGCCGGAGCTGCAGGGTTACTGGAATCCTGCCTGCAGGCGTAGCACCAGGCTGGAAAACCCGTGGCTACCAGGGGTCCACAGCCAGCAGGAAGGGTTAACGGCTTTTGTCAAATCAAATAAAGTGCATGTTAAGCCTGGTGGGAGCCCTACTGTCATTAGCAGCAGATAGGGCTGCATGATATGGACAAAGTACTAATTATTGTGATTATATTGCTACATGTTGTGATTATAATGATAGATATTGTGATAATATTGCTAGCTATTGCAGAATTACTAGTGTTGTGATATTAATAATAACTAATATTTCTATGTACTGCGATAATATTGTGACATGTTGCAAAGGTACTGGTATTGAAATTATATTGTTACATATTGGTAGGTTTGCTTCTTTAGGTTTACATTTCAGCTGTGTGGATAATGTATATAACAAGTAATAGAAGTGTATACCTCGCCAGTTAGCACTGGCTAATTAAGCATGGATAAATAGTACATTACGTATCTAAAAACGGTGTTAATAGCCAAACTTGACACGGTTTGAAGCAAATGTGTGGTGATTTAGGAATACTATTAGCCCTCTGCCAATTGGTGGGGTATAATCTTACATTACTTGTTAGCTTCATTAGCCTCGTGCTTCTCGTGTAAAGCCAAACATGTCTTGTCTGATTGACTACATTTGGAGTAAAGGACCAAACTGTATTAGATAAATTAGATGTTTTTTGTATTTTTAAAAAATATATTTGTATTTGTATCGCTTTCAGGGTCAGTGCATGGACGTTATATGAACTCATGCTGTCTGTACATGGGCCAGTTAGATTACATCTGTTTAGGAGGCTTTAGACAGATAGCATGCGATTTACAGCGCAGCACGAAGCAGGAGTTTTACAGACAGAAGGGAGACAGGGCGAGCGCTCTTTACTGCCTTAAAATATCAGCGCTCCTAATTTAGGCCCCCGAGAAGTGTGCGGCTCACACACATATGTTGGAGAATCTGTCGAGAGCAGGCGGGCGGCCCCGCTGCTGTTTTGCATTTTGATTTAACATTTCAGAGAGCCGGCAATCTGCTCTCTCTGCGCTAGCGTTAGCGTGTTAGCGCTCCGATACACCCACACGGTCTCTCGCCGCCCGCCACGCCTCAAAGCCCAGAACACTGGCACAGGAAGTGAGGCTATCCCCCCAGGAGAAAGAGAGAGAGACAGAGAGAGAACAAGAGAGAGAGAGAAGGAGAAAGAGAATGGGGAAGAGAGAGATAGAAAGGAAAAACTGAAAAAAGAGAGACGTAAGGCCTCATTCATGAAACGTGAGCAGAACAAATTTGTGCACAAATCATTTCTAAAACACTTTTTTAACGTAAATTTTTGCATTCATGAAAGTTTTCGTAGTCTCAAATCGTTTGTGATTTAAGCAAAATGTTCTCCTGCTCCTGCATTCGTAAAGCATGTGTAAATTCCAAAACGTATCCAAATGTGTGCTGTTCTTCAAGGAAAGCTGGCATCACTGCATTTTGAAACAAATATTAACTAACGTTTAAATAAGTAAAAGTAAACTCAGCAATCGACATAAATAAGTGTTTTGCTTTCTTTTTATTGTAGCCCGTTATTAGCCTGTTTCACCTAAAGCAGCTGGCTGAGCAAGGAGCGCCATAGGCATACACACAGATAGCTGGCTAGTCTTCATGCTAGGCTGATGTCTAACGGCTTACCCCAAGAGACTGGCTTTTCCTTGCACTTTCTTTTCCCCTGTTAACTCATTAATTCACTACAATCTGATGTTGCTTCTTTTATAATAAACTTGGCTATTTTACATCTGGCTGCAGCTCACTACATAAGGGAATCAGCATATTGTGCATTGTTTGTACGTCGTATTGTCTGCATTTATTTGCATGCCGGTATTATGACAAAACTAATACCTTAAGAACAATTTCAGTTAGTACACAGTATGAACCAATCTATCGCCCACTACTAGATGCTGAAATGTTTGTTCTAGGGATGTGAATTTTGGCAGATTCTTTTGACCGATAATCAACCATTAGTTGGTGATTAAATGATGGTTCAATCTCTGCTGTATCCCTTTATCAGTGGCTCTGGCGCCATCAGTAAATATTAGGTGGTCATCCACCAGCAGGAGCTGAGAGTAGGAGTTAACTCCAGAAGACCCAGAGTTGTGCATCATTAAGTAGGGCTACCACAAATGATCAGAAATTAAACTGAATTTTGAACGGAAATCATTTGTTGAAGGTGTGTGTACATGTATGTTATTTAATGGTAAATCAGTAAATCACTAACATCCATAGTTTATGGCAGAAATTTATGTTTACATTAACTCATTCCTCCAGCACAACTTCACTTCAGCTTGGTGTGGGGGAGCAGATATGGCGTTGGCAAGGGAGGACTAAAATTCCTCACTCCATTCAGCATTCCATTAGGCTAATTTCCAAATCAGCAATGAAATTGTCTTTGCTATTGTAAGGGCCAACTAGTTTAGCAGTGGCAGACATTTGGTTATTTTGATGCCAGTGACGTCTAAATAAAGCCTAGGCGCAGTAAACTCAACATAAATTAAATGTGTTTAAAAAATAAGAAGGCTGTCTTTAAATTTTGAGTTCTCTGAACTGCAAATGGTAAGTGTCTCACATTCTGTTAACTTATTATTTGATTTTTTACAGGGCACTGGGGACACATCACCCTGTTATAGAGCTTTCTAGTGTTTTCTTTTATTGAACTTCTTATAAGGCTTCCGCTGTTTTGTCAGTCAGTCTGATGACTTCCTTAGATGGTGCTTGTTTATAATTACTGGATGTGGATTGTGATGATGCTGTGGTAATTGTAAAAACTAGGGCTGTCAAATGACTGAAATAATTAATTGCAATGTTTTGTATATTTAATCGTTATTAATCACTTTTTAGTCTTATTTTCTCAAATTTGACCTTAAAAAAATATTTTTCCATTTTAACAGCAGCTCATTTTGGTATAGTTATATAAGTGTACAAAATAAGCTTCAACAGAAAGTATTTATTACTTTCAGTAATTCAGTAACAATTTTTTCATTGTGTGATTAAAACGTTCATATGAAAATCATGTGAATTTAGTTTTCCAATTTTCATCACTGATGTCCAGTGTCAAGAACAGTGGCTGAGTGTTGCAACTCCTTTGCTTTCACTACATTATGTCTTGTTTTGTAGGAAACTGTAGCTTACCAGTTTGCTGCATATGGACCTATCTGTAGTTCTTCCGCAAACACTTTCCGGTATAGTCAGCTGAAGGCATCCTCCAGTGCTAATGTTACTGTAATTACTGGTACTACCAGCATCGGTGGTGAGATTTGCTTGCAAATGATGCTTATGATTGGATGCATTTCAGTGATAAACAGATTCACAATGGCAGTAGCTGAAAACAACTTGGGAAATACTTTGTGAATAAATCTCTTAGGCTGTGTTGACACAGCAGGTAAAATTGGCCCAAATCTGATTTTATCACCAAATCCGTTCACAATATCTTTTAAATGTGACCTGTAAGTGACATTAGACTGAACAGATCACGCCCCTAAACTGACCTGTACGCACAAAAGAACAATGCTTCACGTTGTTTCACGTGGTGCGCTCATCCAGAGGTAAACAATCATGATTTCCAATGAACGCAAGTTGCTCCCAGAGGTTTCAGTTTCATCTTCTCCAGCATCACAGGAGCGATTATGAAGCTTCGGTGACTGACAGCTGGACTCATCACCAGAATGTGTTTGGGTTCGCTGTAAAAAGGCCACGGTCACTTCTTTGGTTCGTGTCCTCAGATTCTTTTAAAGAAATGATTGTTTACCTCTGGATGAGCGCACCACGTGAAGCAACGTGAAGCATTGTTCTTTTGTGCATGCAGGTCAGTTTAGGGGCGTGATCTGTTCAGTCTAATGTCACATATAGGTCACATTTAAAAAATATTGTGAACGGATTTGGTGATAAAATCAGATTTGGGCCACTTTTTGCTTTCAGACTTGTAACTTTTCCTTGATGCTGCCGCCTCGTTTTCCTGCGGCTGCGTTCAGCCATTTCTTTCAAAATCTCTTCAGACACGGAGGGGTTTTGAATAAATCTCTTCTATTGTACACAAACATCACCCCAAATGTTTAGGAGGTCTCAGCAGTACGAAATTCTGACGAATGTTGAGTTGGATTGACATAAAAGCCGCATGAATTCCGATCTGGCTGGTCAGACTGAGTCACATTGCTGCATATCGGATGCGTATCGGATTTCAGAACCTCATATGAAAGCGTCTCAAATCGGAATTGAAAATGTCAGATTCAATGCGTTTTTTGCTGTTCACACTGACACACAGATGACACACCTGTGTAACATATGAAGAAAAAGATCGGATTTGGGCCACAAAACCTTAGAATAATTTTAGACATGCTAGCATAGCTTGCGATGTAGGGCACAATGCTAACTTAGCTAGCTAACAAAGCTAAAACAGCTGAAGCTGCTTAGACTATTAGTCAGATATTTATCCCTAAAAGCTACACTATTACATCTGAACTATCCTAACAGTGTGACCTTTCACATACATACAAAATAAATACCATTTGAAAAAAACACTCTAAATATAAGTTGTGTGTTATGGTTTCTTATTTGGTTGAATGTGATTTTTACTAGCATTCTGTAAAGCTTGTCCAGCCTCACAAGAGTGGCTATGAAAACACATTTGTGGGTGGAGCAATATGTACATTTGTACATATTGTGTTTGATGAAATACTGTGATTCTGACAAATGGTTCTGTAAGGTCAGTAATGAGTTTGAATCTAGACAGATCTTGTTTCTTACTGTAGATTTATTGGGAACATGCGCTTTCTCATCACACGCCTGATGTGAAGATGTGAAATGATGGCTGTTGTACTTTAAGACATCGTTGAACGTTTCTCAGACTGAGGCACCACCTTTTTTCTTTGTTCAGCAGCTGCTCACACTGGAAGAAGAGAAAGTGTCCTTAGAATATTGTTGCTGCAAAATATCTGACCTCAAAAACGGAGTGAAATACTGAGTGATTCACCAAAGGCTGACTGTGTGTTTCAGTTACACCTGTCTTCAGGCATCTCTGTAGGGAAACAGTTCAGGCAAAACTATTTCATTGAGGTTCTGTATGGTAAAGATTCGCTGTGGTTCTTACAGTGTTGCTACAATCCCTCATTAAATTGAATGGAATATTTACCAGTGTTCTGTAAAGCTTGTCCACATTTATGGGTGGAGCATTTAAGCAAACAACAAGGACAGCTGTGGCAGCTGGGAAAAAACTTTTCTGCGCATGCTTGAATTTCAATTACTGCTCAGTCTGCTGTAGCCTGCTGTTACACAGTGGGGAAAAAAGCCATTTGAGTTAGATGCTAAAACTTGAGGTTTGTTACGTATTGTGCTCAAAAAGCACCTATTTTGAAAGGAAAGGGCCATTTGACTGACATGCAAAATGCAGAGGATATCTCGTTTACTAGCTACTAAAAGGTTCCAACCCCTGAATAACTTTTATAGATGCGATGCCATGAATTTCGTAAACTGTTTTCAGCACAGTGACTATTCACCGTATTCAGGCCTGGCCATTTAAAGGAAGTGGCTCTTTTTATCCTTTAACTTTTAACAATCCTATAACTTCCTCTCTATACTGTCTGCTGTTAAAAACAGTGAGTGTTTTTTCAGTACCAAGAACGGGAAGAATGGACTTGCTGTTACCTTGTTCTTGATAGTTTACCTTGCCAGAACGAACTTGCAAGAACACGAGAATGGAAGACGCATGTGTAAGAATTTGAGACATGTTATTTCTAATGTGCAATGCTCCGTATGCAGACGTTTTCACCAGCGTTAAGCCAGAGCCTGTTTAGAAAACATCTGCACAATTAAATGTCTAAAACTTAAACAAAGTCTTTAAGAGCGAAAATGTTTTTAAGGTACTAACAGTCTAACACTAAACACGCCAAGATAACACAAATCAATGCAGTTAGTATGTGTAAAATTCTTTAATAAGTACAGCATTAAACAGTTGAATTTTAAAATAAAATTAAACTACTCCAGTGATACGCCAAAGCCAACGGTCACTGCTGATAATTTGAGGTTTAAAAAATAAAATTAACAAGATGGGGGCGGCCATGTTTCTTCGGCGTATAAGGTAAACATCCTGCTCTGAAGGATTCATTGTTTTCATAGCATGCATAATAACTGCTTGCAAAATTGTGTTTCCCGTCAGACTGATAAAAACTGCTCGGAAGTGCATGCTCACAGATGTATGGATAGCCAATCACAGCCTTTTAAACAGGGAATGCATGTAAGATGTGCAGCTGTGCACGCAAACTACAGCTTTACAGATTGCCACTCTAGAAGCATGTTCAAAATTGAACCAAATACCATACTGATGCAGATGCATACGTTGGTACATACATATCCATACACCATACATACATTTATAAAATGTAGAGGTTGGGAGTAAATCTTCCTGGATTAGCAACAAAGAAATACAATATATATTTCTATCAGGTTACAAAATGAATAAAATGCAGATATTTTAGCACAGTAGCCTGGCAATGACTTGTTCTGGTTCAGCTTAGAGAAAGTCTATCAGCTCTCATAGCACTTTAAAGATCAGTAGAAGCAGGGAGGACCAAATTTGGGAGGACCGAATTTTGCATTACTTTTGCACAAAAGCTATTTCTGGGGTAGTGCTCCATTGCTTAGAAAGTCATTAGTCCAGCAACAGAGTGTTTAACCATCTTGTTGTGTTGAATTATTTTTCACTCATAGCTCACCAAAACAAGCAGAGAAATTGTGTGGAAAGTGCACGTTCCATTAAATTTGTGTTTGCAAGTAGAAGAGGATGTGTTGTATTATGCTTCAAATTTGGTGAAACGTTTTCGTTGAGTCTTGTGTTGAGGAAAGAAAAATTATTCTTTATAGTTTGTCAGTTTTCTGACATCAAAACAAACAGAAGAAAGTTGACAAACTCAAACCTGTTGGTACAGAATATAAATCTATTGCAAATGCAACATTAATATATAATATACAATAAACAACAACAATTCTGAGTGTTTAAAATAAAATTAAAAGCTCTACCTCTGTGTATGTAATGTATGTATGGTGATGAATTAGAGATTTGGGCTGAATCTGCGATGGTGTGCTAGTGTTGGCAGGTTTGTGTAGGAGAATTGTATCTGGAATTCCGTCAGGAATACTGTACTGTAATTACATTCCCCGCATTAGCATACGGGAGCCTGTGAGGGACACGCTGCGCTGCCCCCAGTGGCACAAAGCCATATGGTGGCCTGGACCACTTGGCTGTGTTTTGGCAGCCTGCTCTCAGAAGGTCAAATATCAGAGTCAGAGGAGTGCACACACACACACACACACATACACACACACAACATTCTTGGTCTCCTTTTTAACTCTTTGTATTTCTATCTCCAGACATGGCGATCATCTTTTGAATGCACTTTAAGAAAGAGCTGGATATTTTTTTTTGAAGTTCATGATTTATCTCTCTCTCTCTCTCTCTCTCTCTCCCTCTCTCTCTTTCTCCCTTTCTCTTTCTTCAAAGTTTACAAAACCCTTTTCTCGTCTACAGCAGCAATGCCCCCCCAAACACCTCACCTTTTTGGTCTCTGAAGTTTACTTTGTTTATTTACACTGTACCAATGTGGCTAATGTAGCTGACAAGCATTGGAAGTTGGCATGGTGTGAAGTGCTTAAACCCTACACATAAGCTTCCATTACTTGTTGTCTATGTTAGCTTCATAGCTCCTGTGAAAAAATAAAGAAGCAAACTTCAGACACCAAATCTGTCTTGGCTAATCAACTTCATGTAGGGATAAGAAATCATTTTTCACCAAACTAGAAATTGTTTTTCACCAAACTATCGGTTTATTTTGATCTGCTGGGCTGCAGCAGCTGGCTCTCCAGGCCTGGATGTGAATGTGTAGGTGTTAGCATTGGCACTCAGAGGGCACAGAGAGGGCATGTCTGAGTAAAAGTCAGCTCGTGGCATGCTAATAATGGGCTGATAATTAACTGATGAGCTGAACCGATGTGAAGGGTCTTAAGCTCTGCAAGCACAAGCCTGCTGCATTGGTCACATGGACTGTGGAACATATTTTTGATTCATGGATCCAGACATCAACACATACAGCCCCCACCTCCAAAAACTCACACTTACACACACAAATCAATAGTGTTGCCAGGTTTTCAGACCAGGAGGGGCCTAAACAGGTAATCTTAAGGCCAGTTCACACTGAAAGTGTTTCTGAGGGGTTTTTGTCATTCATAACAGACACGTCCATTCTAATCTGCATTTCAGTCCACAAAGGCTGTGCTAGATGTGTCTCTTATGTCTGTCCAAACGTGAGCTGTTTTGTCCTGTTGCATTTTTATGCATAAAGTCTTTTTTTCCACCGGCACACAAATGAAGCGTGAACTCAATAGAGATCAGGTCAAATTACACACTTTTACTTTCTACAGTGTTCTAAACTGTTTTTGAAAATAATAATTTACTAAAATGTAAGCTGAGGCCATTTATCATTTTGTGAATAATTAGTCCATGAAACAGTGGTCATTTGCTGAATATAAAACATCTGTGTATGCAACAAGTTTATTTAGAATAAAAGGACAGTCTTGTTGATGTAAAGCACAAGCACCACCCTGACAAAGCATTAAAGCTACTGGCGTGCTGTTAGCTCCTCCTTATAAGGAGTCTTTAGTCTGCTAAACATGAGTGAGTGAGTAGTGAGTCAAATAATTTATGAATTAATTACAAGCCAGGTCCACGAAATGCTTCGATCCAAAGTATTTGTTTACGTAGACAATTTTGTCATTCTCACTTCTCAATATGATAACATACTATAGTGCTAGGCTAACACTTCTAGGCTAATGTCAAATATTAAAGAGTATAGCCTGTAGATCTGTAAATAACGTAAATAACGTTCTGTTTTTATGAAACAGAACAGATTGTGTAGTACATTCATACTGAGAAGATATACATGCAAGATAGATGTGGATTTTATACAGTGACTGGATCATGTAAGCTCTGCCTGTGAATTTGTCCATGCTTGGTGTTTTGTTTGAATTGGGATGGTGATTGTTTTAACAGAGAGGGAGACTAAGATGCTGTGTGTCGTTTCACTGTACCTGAATTCACCAAAGCACATCCCTCACACAGGTGCTAATAAACTCCTTAAATCAGTGCCTTTTCCCAGAACACACACTAATCACACTCTAAAGAGTCAGTGTGTTTCTCTGGGAAAAACCCACGTACAGCAGCTGCACAGTGCAAACACTGAGTTTACTCTCATCACCAAAACCGTGAACACACTCTTTCCAGAGCCATCAGCTCAGCTTCTTTCACCTGGAAATACAATATATTAACCGTGTATGGAAAAAACTGCTTGAAATCGGTCCAGCTGTCCACAATACAGCTGCGTTAAGTTACAAGCTCTGATCCGGTTTGAATCTAAAAGAAAAATGACTAAAAACTGATGTGACCATCAAAAATCAGTGCACTCCACAATTCACTTATGTGTGTGAGGGAGTGAGAAATGAGAGATGAGTCAGAGAGATGACAGTGTCTAGGTTAACCAAAGTGTTAATGTTAATTGAAAGGGAGCCTGCAGCTAAAAATGGAACAGGTAACTCTAATGTTAACATCATATTTCAGACCTTGCTACCTCACACTTCTAGCTTGTTGAAGGCACTAACTGAAGCAATAAATTATTTGCAAGGACATGTTCCCTATACAAGACACATTCAGGCAAATGCTAGCTATGTTGGAATCCAGATACACAATACCAAGTTGGCAGCATTTAGTAATTTTAAGTTATTTAGTATTGTGAGGAAGTCCTTTCCGTTTTCCTTGATTTTGCATGATGTGGCAGTCAGTTCCACGTGCTAGTCAGCACTGCTAATATGTTTAGTGGTAGCAGATGATGTAAAATCAAGAAAAGCAGATTGGAAAGGAAGATTCACTATCTAGTCGAGCACAACCTGTCAGGTCTTTATATTACAATTACAACACATTACAATGCTCCTAATAGATAACCCGCTTTGCACACACAGCCCATTAGGGCAGAAATAGAGAACTTATGATAGCTGTCATAAGAGAATATGACAACCACACCATTCTTTTTTTTTAATGAGTTAATGCAATACAGAGTAAATACAATGGGAAATTCTCAAACAAAATAAAGACAGTTAAGAATTGTTTTGAAATGGTTCCTTACAGAGTAAAAACCTGGACACATCAATGTATGTTGAATTGAACATTAATTGCATCACATTAGAACCATATTGGCACTCAATCAGTGAATTGAAATGTGTCAAATTGTTACTTATTTTACTTTGTTTTTGTATATCATAAGCTATGGATGCATATTGTATTGTCTAAAAGAGTTTGAATAGAGTTTTATGTAGTGTATACACATTGGTCAAGTGGTAAATTGGTAAAACTCCCCAGTACATACAGTTCGTACATAGGCCTGATTCAGTCTACAGCAGTTTAGCCCGACCCATCCAGTCTACAGTAGTTTAGCTCTGCACATTCAGCCTATGGGACTTTAGCCATAACTATTCAACCTACAGCAGTTCAGACCCCCAGTTCCTGCTGAAGTGATGCAGAGTGTTGTTCCTGCAGACCGAGTTAGCTGAGTTACTGGGGTGGAAAATGTGGGAAGACCTTTTCAAAGGGTCCAAATAGAGCGACTGAAATTTATTTTATCCCACGGCCCTTAGGATTTCAGTCTCAACCTAATAGTTTGTTCCACATTTCAGCCTGGACTGATTGGCAATGCACAACTCTGTTGACCAGATATTATTTGTGTGGTGGACCATGCTCTGCACAACAGTGACACTGACATGGTAGCAGCATGCTACTGCTAGTATCAGGTAGAGTGTATCAGGTACAGCTGGAGCTTTTACAAAGATCAGTGTCACTGCTAGGCTGAGAGTGATCTGCCACCCAAGAACATCCAGCCAAGAGAGGCTCTGTGGTCAGAAACTGACCACTAATGAAGTGCTAGTGGATGACTAACACAAAATTGTAAATCACCAGAAAGGCTACAGCATGTAACTGTACACCAGTAAGGAGCTACAAAGGTGCAATCATTGAAAAGTGCAATCATTGAAATCTGCTTGTAAACATCCCCCACACTAGTTTTTTGTGTTTCAGTCAGAACCAAGCAGTAGCGTTTATGTGTACTCGACAGGGTATTAACCTGAAAAATTTATTTATTTATTTATTTTCTAATAATGGATTGGTTGTGTGGTTGGGTCAGCAGGGTTTACAGTATTGTTCATGTGTGTGTGTGGGTGGCTAATCCAGGTGTACTGTTAAAATGTACAAAATTTACAAATTACAAAAAAACATTAGACAAATTTCATCTGTCTAGATGTTTTATATATTTTATTTATATACATGTATATACACATTTTATTTTATATATATATATATATATATATATATATATATACACACACACACTTTTTTATAGGTATGTGTGTGCAGGATGCAAGGCTAAAGCAATCGCGTCTGTGAGCGGATAGATGAGCGGAATGTCTGGGTTCTGGCCTTGGCCGTGTTATTCGGGGGGATATTGGCTGGCGGCTGTGTGATGAGATCTCCCCCAGCGTGTGTTTGGTGATGGATTGCTCTACCTTCCAGGTTTGAGCTCGGCAACGCCCCAATATTCCCGCAGAATGGAGTGACAGGCAATATATAAGCCATCAGTTAGGGCCCACTGCACACACTAAACTTTTCTCTTTTTTCCCTCTAGCTTGGAGGGCTAAGCTGGAATTTTTTGGCCATCTTTGATAAGGGTGTAACGATTTCAATACAGTATTGAAAAATTGTAAAAGTGAACGTGTGAAGCCGTGTACGTTAAAATAAAACTGCATGGCCAAAGACCACTCTTTTTTTTTTTTTTACATTTTTATTTTACAGTCTTTGGTGGTCTTTGTCAATTAGGGCCTGAGTGATATGAAAATTTTGTGACTGCTTCTAGTGATTTTGCTCTCGTCGATAAACAGGGGAAGCTGCTAAAAACGCTTTACACGGGTGCTTACACTAAACTCAGTGCTTTAAAATTGCAGTGCAGAGTAATTTTCCTACAATGGAAAACCAGCTGGCCTGTAGGCTGTCACTTATTCTCAGCAATAAATACAACTAAGAACATGCTAGCGAGTTAGCAATCTGGAGCAGTAAGAAACTTATTTTGGGTAACGCTAACCCTAACTTTAGCCTCAACCCAAAACCTGAACCTAACCCTCACCCTGGTTCTACACCTATTCCTGGTATTAATCCTCACCTTAACACTGTTGAGAAACAACTGACTTTCAACAGATAGTTTGTTAATAAATTCAGCATCTATATATAATCTACTGGGGGATATTCAAATAAAGTGCTACCCTTACTTCTGTCGCATTCCGCATTCAGATTTGTTTCATATAAAATACTTTGTGCTAGAGAAACTTACAGAGTCAAAATTGTTCGCAGTGGTGGTGATAGGATCCAAGCATCTTTCCTAACATCCTAACAAGCTTTAGAAGTATTAAATCATCTCTGCTCCTCTCAACTACAGTGCTGTTACAGTGCTCGAACAGTTTTTAGTGTTAGTGCATTCACAAGCAACAAAAGTGAAAGAAAGAAATGGGTTCATTTAAGATACAGCTCTGATTTAAACGAAAGTGAACTGAGGATGCTGTGTGGCATTGGAGAGCGGTAGAATGCTAGCTTCCCACGCTAGCTGTTTTTAGCAGCTGGCTAACTTGAAGCAGTGCTGCTTCGCTTGCACAACATGGTGAATTGATGATATTGTAGATCAAACAAGACACAAAAGTACCGCTTTCAGTTTAAACATACCTAAAAGTAGGACTCTGTTTGTGTGGTGCGTACTGGTGCGTGTTGTTCGTACTAAGCTGACGTTGTTGAGAAACTAAACAGTTTAGCACTGTTGTTGGCCACTTGTTTAGCATTTGTAATGGGATAGCCTAGCACTCGTCACCAGACAGCTAAAAATAATGTTTTCTTTCTTAAATTATGACTATTACGAAAATTGTGGCCATGCTTTTCCAGCTGATAAAAACAGCTCACCAGAAACTTTCTCCCGCTCTCCCACGACAGATTTGTGAAATGTTGGCAAGCGTTCGTCATGTTCTGACCATAAAGGATAGTTTAAAACAGTAATTAAGCACTCAGGAGCAAAAATCAGCCTTCAATCTTGAAAGAATCAGTGATTTGACATTTATTGCGATATGTATCGATATTGAACAATATGAATTTTGTTTATCGTGACAAATCTTTGGTCATCGCCGAGCTCTAAATCATCAGGAAAATTGGAAAAAAAGTGGAATTACTATTTAAGACTGATATTGTCACTTGATATAGTTAAGAATGGAGTCTTGCAAGCTGTGCCAGGTAAAATAATAATAATAATAATAAAAATAATAATTAGCTTTTGCTTTTTTTTATTTGTATAGAATATTTGAATATTTGAAATAATATTTGATTGAATATTTGAAAATGAAAATATTAAATAGTTGCAGCTTTAATGTCATCACATCATCCACTGAGGAGAAAACACTGTGTGGAAGATGACGAGTCTACTGCTACACTAGTTAGGTCTAGTGTTAGCTCATTAGCGCAGCTGAAGGAGCAGCTCCTGTTACTCTGCTGCAGTGATTAAAACATTTTCCCCTGACTTTTTTTGAACAAGACATTCTCAAATGTACTTGAGCTACTTTTCACCCTGCTATCACCAGTTTGTTTTTGTATCAAGACACATTAAATTCAGGCAAAACTGATATATTTGTTCTCCAAAATTAACTGAATATGAGTTCAGTAAGTCTTACAGATACTCAAATATCAGAACTAGTCAGAATGGACATGTCTAATAAAATTTTGAAAATTTAATAAAATCTTGACGTCAGAAACAAAATTCATATTGGACCTGAATTTATTATGGCCCGAGTGTCTGAGAGCTCTAACCTGCTCAACCTCAGATTTTTTTGTCTCTCTCCACCAACAGGGAATCACAAGGCCATTTTATGTTTTTTTGTACCTCAAGATGTTTAAATTTAAAATAGATCAGTCGTAGTGGTGGCGAAGAGGCCGAAAACCTGAAAACGCAGCAACGGAGCGCGTAAAGGAGGGAAAACTGAGCTGGATTGGCTGACCTTACGGTGTTCTTGAGTTTTTCAGGGCTTTTTTTTTTTTGGCCGGGCTTCGGCCATGCCGGAGTGTGAAATGTGTTTGCAATTACGGCGGGAGAGGAGAAGGAGGAGGAGAAACGGAGAGTTCTGTGTCAGAGAGAAAGAGAGAGAAAAGAGAAAGGGAGAGAGAAAACGTGCGTGTATGTTAGGGAGACAGAGAGAAGGACATAGAGGGAGAGCGATGGATAGAGAGAGAGGGAGAGAGAAAGAGAGCATTATTTATTTATTTCTGAAAAGACCTGTCAGAATTTGCTCCAAAGCGATGCGGTTGTGGAAGGTGGCCTGGATCTGCGTCCATACATTAATAAATAATGCCTGTGTGTCAGAGTAACGTATGGGCTGAGCGTTATAATGAGAGAGAGAGAGAGAGAGAGAGAGAGATAGAGAGAAGCGGTATCTCATGCTGTTGCTATGTTAATATATATGTCCGTATGACTGTGTATGCTAGGGCCTGACCGGTATAAATATGCTGTGATATTTTGCAATCTTTCTTGTAAATAACTGAGCATTTCAATAACTGATAATATTGGCTATGTTAAATTAGAGAAGGCACTGATCCAATAACAGGATCAATAAATGCTGGTTTGGATGCTGATTTCTTTGGTGGGGAGAAATGAATGAATTTGATCCAATTCTGTAACAAATCTCTCAAATTTATAAGGCATTATTTGAAAAATATTCAAAGACACTTTTCCCTCTCTGCAGTAGTAGATGATTAGAGGTTACATCAACATGCTAATGGTTTACAAACATATTTTAGCTACAGTAAATTTTAGCTGGAAAACAGTGAGATTTTGAAGAGTTAGTTATCAAACGTGACAAATGAACTAAATGATGTTGAAAGTTTAATTTCATTAAATCTATATGAATAGTGTGTAAAATGAGCTTCAGCTTGATGTTCATCGGCACTTGTAAGACACAGGCTCTACGCTTCCCTCCGAGTATAGAGTTCAGGCATCTTAATGGTTTTCAACATGGGAACTTATAATGTTTAAGAAACGTGCTTATGAACTCAAAACTTGCTTATAAAAGTCCTGATTTACTAATCATTTTTTAAAACTTTCTGGATTTGAAAATCCAGAAATAACACTCACACTGTGTGATTTTGTACTGTCAGTTAGCTGTGTATTGTGTATTCCTACGTGGGTAGTGGAGTGTTTGAGTAGTAGATCGTCTTAAAGGGGAATGCCACCGATTTCTCAAAATTTCTGCATAATTGAACGGTTAAGGTGTAAAAAAGTCATTTAGAGTGGTTTGATGTGAGATGCTACATTGTAGAGAAATTATTCAGGGTGGTGATAAGGAAAAGATATCTGAAGAGTTGAATGCCTCTAGAAGCTACCTTACAGAAAGTTAGTACATGAAATGTTACAAATACGCTGCCTATTACATGGTTTAAGTAAGTTTTAAGATAGGAGTTTGGCCTGGAATGTATTTTTTTTCATTTATTCATGGCAAAGAGGTGCATGCAGAGCATTGTAAGGCAAAATAGATTTTTTTTTCAGGTATACCACACTTTTACCATTATCAGCATTACCTCTGAAGACTCAGGAGACACATGTAGATTCACTAATTGTTTTGGATAGTAAATAAAATATTTGCGTCGTAGACGTTACAACCCCTGGTTTCTATCACCACCACTGTAAAAAAAATTCAAACTTTCTCTATGGTGAACCATTTGACATCATGAATGACTTTTTTTACATCTCAATGATTAAATTATACATAAATTTTGAAAAATATGTAGAATTACCTATTAACTGAAGTGTTTCCATTAAAAATAGCTCAATTTAAAGCTTAAAAAAATGGTTCAGTATCAGGCAGTACCCAAGGTTTCAATGTTGTGTTGGAAAAAAGAAAGTGGTACAGTGCCACCTTAAGACTAATACTAAGTGTTCAGTTTTTGTGCCCAAAAGACCTTGATTACACTACAAAAAGCTACACCTGATTTGTACTACCACTCTGACCTTTCACACAGCTTGTCCAACCTCACAACAGTAGCTACGAAAGGACACGTTTATGGGCGGAGGCTGGAGAGGGAAATTCTAGTTCATACAAATAAAGCCATTTGAATTTGAGTCAGAGAGACAGAGACTCATTCCAAATGAGCCACTGTCACTGACTAATCTCTTCCCTCTGTCCTCTCTCTTTCTCTTTCTTTCTTCTCTCTTGCTTTCTTTCTTCTCTCAGTGTCTTTCTTTCTATTTCTCTCCCCCTCATTCATTTTCAACCAGCACCAGTGCATTGTAACACGTCTTTTTTGAATCTGTCTGTCTCTCTCTCTTTCTTTTTCCATCTTTCACTCCCTCTGTTCCTTACTTTCCTTACTCTTTTCTCTCTCTCTCTCTCTCTCTCTCTCTCTCTCTCCTCTGGTGGAGGCTCCTGAGCGTTCTCTGATCGGAGAATAACCCGGTTCCCCTGCGGCTCACGGGTGTGATGAGGGCAGATTAGAGCCTGATTGTGGGGGGATGAGCGAGGGAGGCTGATGGAGGGAGAGAGAGGCTGTTGGAGGCAGGGATGGAGTGATGGAGAGAGAGCGTAGCTGCAGACGAGTCTCCAGCGCTGCGGCCTGTCAGCCCTGAGTTCATAAGGCTAATTTATTCTCCGGCTGTGGGGGTCTACAGCACACTGTACACTGGGAATTCACAGCATGCCTTTTTTTTTCTTTTTTTTCTTCTTCACTCTTGTCAGTTGTTTTTTTTATTTATTTTCTACAGCTCGTTTTTGTCCTCCTTTCTGCCTCTGGCATGCAGTGGGGGGATTGTTTTCAGTTTTATTCTCATCAGCGTTGTTAGCCACACCATATATATATATATATATATATATAGAGAGAGAGAGAGAGAGAGAGAGAGAAAGAGAGAGAGAGATGGTGACCGTCTAACTTTTATTTGAGGTACAATGTGGACTATCCCCTTCAGCTCATCCCACAGTTTTTTATGAGGTTCAGTTCAGGGAACTGGGGTGACCATGGCAAAACCTCAATTCTGTTATCAGTGAGTCATTCTTGTGTTAATATTGAGGTGTGCTTTAGATCATTAACCAACTGGAAGATACAAACTATGGCCCAGTTTAATCTTCCTGGCTTGTTTTCATCTGACCATAGAACACAGTCCCACTGAAAATTCCAGTAACATTTGGCAAACTGTAGGCGCTGGAGTTTGCCTGACACCGGAGGCTTTCCTCTGGCAACTCCCCCAAAAAACTTACAGTTAAATAGGTGGTATTTGTAGTTTGGGAGACGTTGTGACCCCAAGACCTAATTAATGTCTACAGCGCTCTAGCTGTGATCCTTGGAGATTCTTTGTCCACTCGAACCAGCCTCCTCACTGTGCTTTGGGTCAATATAGTCATGTCCTTTTCCTGGTAGATTGATCCTTAACACCTCCAGTTGTTTTAAGCTTCTTAGTTATTGCCCTGATAGTGGAATGGCATTTTTTGGTTGTTGTTGTGGCCAATTCCTGATTTGTGCAGTTTGTGCTGTTTTGTTTGGTCTTTCTCATAATGACCAAAAACTGAGGGAATTTGGCCTGTGTTTCATATATATTCATTTATGTTGCTCAGTGAATCAGGAAGTTATGGCAGACCATGTAAATGTTCCTAATAACTCAGGCGAACTTTTTTTGAACATGAAATATAAATGGGAACATACTTCAGTTATATTTCACTTTTAAGAATTTCTAGGGGTGGAAACTATATATATATGGCACATATAGATTTAAGAGAAATATTTTTTTCATGGCAAGATTTACTTTTTTCTTTTAATTATTTTACCTCAAATAAGGTTAGATTTTTGCTATTTTGAATTAAACATGAAAAGGATAAGTAACTAAGAATATTTTTTACATCTCACTTTGCTTATGATTTCCAGGGGTGCCAGTGTTTGTGGAGGGCACTGTAGCTAGCTAGCTAGCTAGCTAGATAGATAGATAGATAGATAGATAGATACTATACTTTGCAGTCAAAGTTCACACTCAAAATATCCATTTGGCACAGGTCATTCATTTGTCACTGTCAAGAAAAACGCAGAAAACATCAATTTAAAAGAACATTTACACAGAAGTCTCAGCAACTAAATATAATATCATATCCTTAGTATTCTTATTATTTATTGTGTCTACGGTTTCCCTTTATTACAACTTCCATTCTTTTTTTTTTCTTTCTTTCAATTTTTCAAAGAAATCTACAGGAATATTTTTCCACATCTCCAAAGTTTAGTCTTAAAGTTGGTTGCATTTCCTGCTTCTCATGATCCAAATATCCCAAATACATTCAGTGATGTTGAGGTCTAGGCTCTGGGTGGTCAATCCATTGTTCTGAGAACACCAGCCATTTCTTTGTTTAATTTGTCAGTTTTCTTCATTTTTCTCAGTAACAGCGTCTTGACAGCTACACATCCTTTCAGACTCATAGTGTTAAGTTGTCTTCTCAAAGTGAAACAATGGCTAGAAACACCCGTGGAATTTTTCAGACAAAGCAAGAGTGGAGCTTGAATCTCTCAAACATAAAAGCTTTTAGTAATGTGTATCTAACGGTGACAGTTTTGGTCTACCAGTACGTGCACAGTTGTTCTGAATCCTTTTTACTTTGTATGTTTTATTTTTTTTTTTAACTTTGGCCCCCCTGATATCAACAATATACTGATAAAAATACAGCTCTGTGTATAAAGCAGCTGTGGGGACTTATAGACATTGGGATTAGGGCTTGATTATGAGTCAGCAGCATCTTTCCACACACACACACACACACCTCAATCAGCGCAGGACACGCAAGGCCTCGCCATTAAGTGCACCTGCCACCCCCAATCAGTGTCAATGGCTATCAAGACCCCAGCAACCCCCCCTCCCCACACACACACACACACGCTCTGTCTGATTTCAATGCTGCTGTCTGAGTCTGTCTTTGCTCTTTAGGATTTTTTTTTGTGGGCCTCAATCAGTCAGACTGATTTGTGGTTCTGATGTGCCGGCTCTAGGGCTGATATAGGAATGTCGGTGGTCAGTGGGTTGGGTGGGGGTGGCTGGTGATACGATGATATCATTATAAATTGGTTCATTTTACTCTTTCATGGTCCAATTAAGTACAAATTCTTTGAACTGGATCATCAGCCATGAACTTATGTTCTCTTGTTTATTTTTACATTTTTTTTTTATTTTTACAAATACTGAATTAAAGAGACGAATTTGCCATATTGCCCACCCCGAGTGGCAAAGCTGTAGCCATGATCAGGCTGTAGCTCTGCTCGGGCAGTAACTGTGTTTAGGCTGTGACAGATAACACATTAACATAACCTAACGCATGAGACACTCACTCATGTCATTGACTTTTTTTTCTACTTTTTCATATAAGTATTAATATGTACCAATTGCATATTGTACTTCACGGTTTAATGTATAATGTACAATCGTTCACTTTTATGTGGCTGTTTTACCTACACAGTGCCTATATATTCTTTACTTTGCATGTTGCGATTTTACAGTTTTACAGATTACTGACAGCTCCTGCTATAGAGAGTTGATCTCTTTTGCACAGGCACATTAAGTTTGTGCATGTCGGTTGTCAGCTGCAGTCTCTGTGGTGTGTGCAGGAGACGAGAGGCGATGGTGAGCTGATGGAAGGCGATCAGCAGTTGGCCTTAGTTGTCACTGTTTCTTCCTTGTTGCTTTGCTGTGTCTGGGCCCTAATTGTTTGGGCTCTAATTGTGGTCAGAGTGTAACTGCTCAGGCTGTAACTGGTCAGACTGTAACTGTGATCAGGCTCTACCTGTGGTCAGGATGTAGCTTTGGTCAAGTTGTAACTGGTCAGGCTGTTAATGTGATCAGGGTGTAATTAGTTTCCACAAAAGCATCTTAGTGTTAAGATCATCTTAACTGGTAGATAGGGCTGCATGATAAACTTCATTTTTGTTGTTATCGTGATATGAGTTTTCACGATAAATACATCTTTAAGAGCTGTGATGACAGAACAGATCAAATTGCCTCATACATGTCATCTCTTTGCCAGCACAAACTGTTAGAAGCCTAATGAGTGCCAAAAGCCCTGCTGTCCCACATAGGGAACGAATAGCTTAAGCATTCAGCTAAACGACTAATTACAAAACACACATGCAAAATGTGTGCGAGGCAGTAATGGCTACTGTCACAATGAGCATATTTAATAATAATTAAAAACTAATAATAACAATAAATTAAACAAAAATATGTATTCATTTTTATGTGTCTATATAAAAGATAAATATATTTATTTATTATTGTGGCCTCGATTCCCTGGCTGGGCGACCAGGTCCTTTCTGTGTGGAGTTTGCATGTTCTTCCCGTGTCTGTGTGGGTTTTCCTCCCACTGTCCAAAGACATGCAGTGAGGCCAATTGGAGATACTAAGTTGCCCCTAGGTGTGAATGTATGTGTCTGTCTGTCTGCCCTGCGATGGACTGGTGACCTGTCCAGGGTGTTTCCTGCCTTCCACCCAATGATCACTGGGATAGGCTCAAGTACCCCTTGCGACCCAGGGCGATAAGTGGCTTAGAATGTTTGTGTGTGTGTGTGTACTTTTGTAGTCTTTATAGAAAAGGAGAAAAGGCTGTTGAGATAATGCTGTGTTGCCTTTAAGTGCACAAAAATGTGCTTGCAGTTCTAATGTAACTGTTAGTATTTCATTTCTTTTATTTTGCACAGTAGTGAATGGGCTTTTCTAATTTTGCTATTTAAATAAAGGAGAGGTTAGGTAGATTTTTGTTTACACAGCAAAAAAGTCTGTGCTTGCATCGCCTCTTGTCGGAGGCACACTATTGAAAACTTAATTTATGGCTTCTCATATCATAGAGTGATATCCAACAGCTTTATGGAACATTTCATTTTATGTCCATATTGTGCAGCCCTGCTTTTGGGAAACCCAGCCCAGGCTGTTACTGTGGTCAGGGTGCAACTGGTCAGGCTGTAAATGTGGTCAGAATATAACTGGTCAGGCTGTTAATGTGGTGAGAGTATAACTAGTCAGGCTGTTACTGTGGTCAAGGTATAACTGGTTAAGCTGTTAATGTGGTA
This sequence comes from Colossoma macropomum, assembly GCF_904425465.1. Classification (NCBI taxonomy): domain Eukaryota; kingdom Metazoa; phylum Chordata; class Actinopteri; order Characiformes; family Serrasalmidae; genus Colossoma; species Colossoma macropomum. The sequence goes on along the minus strand of NW_023494791.1, from coordinate 28,648,349 downwards.
AGGCCGTAACTGTGATCAGTGTGTAACTGCTCTCAAATTAGATGAAATCTCTTTCTCCTTTACCTCTCTCTCTCTCTCTCTCTCTCTCTCTCTCTTTATTTATCTAGCTTTTCCCTTCTCTCTCTCTTTAAGTTCTCTCTCTCTCTCTCTCTCTCTCTCTCTCTCTCTCTCTCTCTCACTCTCTCATACACACACACGGCTGATGGAGTGACTGTGATGGGTCCTGGGTGTGTGTGTGCAGCTGGCAGAGAGCCGTGCTAATTGAGCCTTCTTTGTGCTGGTCACTGCAGTGAAAAAAAGCAGAGAGGAGGAGAAGAGTGGGGAAAAACAGAAGAAAGAAAAGCAGAGGAAGGAGAATGGAGGGAAATAGAGTAGCAGTGAAAGGCAGCAGAAGCATCTCAGGAAGCCTCAGCTTAATCAATACTGCAGCCTTTAACTCAACACCTAAACAGCGGCCGTCTATTACCACCAACGGCCAGCCACGCGGCCACCGCGTACTGATCGATATCTAAACATAAACCACACACTGATCAATAACTAAACGTACACATCTACCTAAACACTCTCTACTGGTGTTTAAGAAAGGATAGACAGAAAGCAAGAGAAGGGAGAAAGAAAGAAGGAAATGAAAAAAGAAAGAAGGAAAGAACAAAAGAAGAATAAAAGAAGGAAAGAAACCAAGAAGGACAGAAAAAGAAGCTTATGTGACTTGTTTGCTGCATTACCCTTGTAGCTCCAGTGTAAAACTGAAGAAGCAAAAATCAGACACTAACCATGTCTTGGCTGATTAAATGTATTTCAGGAAACTCAACTGGGTTACAGATTTTTCTCTGAACTATGGCTTTAACACTTTAAACAGTGGTTTTAGTGCTTAATGGCCCATATTGTGCTGAAATGTGCCAGCTTAGATTAATTCGGTCAGACTTCTTATTTTCTCCCATTGCACATGTAATGGCTTCATCTCATTGATATTAATTGTGTGTGTGTGTGTGTGTGTGTGTGTGTGTGTATAAACACAGTGGGGGACCTCTTTAGGCCTTCTTTGATGTGAACGATTTCTGGGAACAAAAAATATGTATCTGTAATTTTTAATACCCATTTATTTAATATGATCATTTTGTATTAAACTTTTGTAACACTTTTGTATTTAAACTCTGCAAGTATCATGATAATACTCTTATTTCATTGTGAAGTTTTTGTTGGAAACAAAAAGGTTAAAAGCTTGAAATGCTCAACAGAAAATTTTCCAATCAGCATTTTTATTGCTGTGATATCTAGGTAGATACTGTCAAGAAGCTTTCCCATTGGTTAGGATTTCAGGAGCTGGATTGAAGGCCTTAAATATTAGATTAACTACCAACATAATTAGGTGACAGAAGAATCAACCAGTCATGTTTTGATTGGTTGATTCCTGGGTGAGACTAGTAACTATTACTACTACTATTACTAACTCCTAACTATTACTACTACTATTACTATTAATATTAGTAGTATAATAATTTTGTAGGTAGTTTGACCAGAGGAGGATGGGTCCCCCTTGTGAGCCTTGGTTCCTCCCAAGGTTTCTTCCCCAGCTCTGAGGGAGTTTTTCCTTGCCACTGTCGCCACTGGCTTGCTCACCTGGAGGATTTACATTTCATGTTTGTCCTTAATGGATTTCTGTGAAGCTGCTTTGTGACAACATCAGTTGTAAAAAGCGCTATACAAATAAATTTGACTTGACTTGACCTGACTATTGTGGGGAAGAAAAGGTCACTCTAGGATTCCTGGAAGTCCTAGATACCTCACTGACTGTTTAAATAAACTGTAGTCTTACCAGGCTTCAGATATGCATGGAAGGTAAAGTATGTTAATGTCTGTTAGAAGTAGAACCGTATGATTCTTGATTAAATGTGAACTTAATCTTCCTCAACATAGTTAATTTGGAAAGAGCAATGTGTACTTAGTAAATTCATACATAGTAAACGTTGCAACATGTGTAATAGCAGCTCCGACATCAATTCAAACAGCTATTACAAACATATAAATGCATTTGTATAATAGAACTTAAATAAATAAATAAAATTAATTACATAAATCCTGTTTGTAAAACAGACCAAACAGAAAGAGCTGTTCGACCTCAGGATGCACACATAGAATGTGTACATTTTTCTTTATAGTACTTGATGGAAGGGTTCTGAAGTGGCAAATTTTCAACATTCAGTTTTGGGGGACTTCAGTGCAAGTTGGAAAGTTAGTTTTGCTCTGGCTGTGCAATGGATATAAATATTGTGTGTGAAATGTTGCAGTTTTCTATTTGCGTAACTGCCTTAGGGTTTCCCCGATCAGTAACATGTAAGGGTGCAACTCTCTGACCTCGTAGTGATGCAATTTGATTACAATTCTTAAGGAATTATCCATTATCATGAAATATCAAATTTTGCCTTGATTAGATTCGATTTGATTATTTTGGTAAAATTCTGAATCATTTTAAAGAATATACTATGTAAATTTGACGCAAGGAACTATTTACATACTAGAGGAATGTAGACAACAAAAACAATGTTTGAAATATAGGCAATAAAAACAAAGTTTGATGATGTGATAAGTTGAACACATGCTTCATTGATAAATATTAGAATTGATCATAATTGATTGTAAGATTCTAAAATCGATGCAGTTGAATCACCACCTTCAGATGAATGCAATGTTACACCCATTTTTCTGGGTTATTCTTGTGCCAAATAATTCAGCATCATGCATGAACAGAGCATTTAAACACACAAACAAAGCACTCCACACAAGCAGAGTATAACCAAAACTCCATTAATTAAGTGGAAAGAACAAATAAGCGGTTGTAACGAACTAGCTGGGGTAATTGAATAATGACCCCATTAGCGGCTCAGGGCTGCTTAAGTGGCTAATTGTGCTCTTGCTCTCGTTACTGTGGGGGCGGCCTCAAACTTCAGATCTGAACGTAAAGCTCAACGGCTGGCGTAGAGAAGTTTTTGCTGAACACACCAACACATAAATACACTTTAACGCAGTGGCACATGCCTGCTTAAAGCAATATTCAGGTGAAAAATCTCATTCCCCTAGTAGTCAATCAGCCAAGACATGTCTGGTGTCTGAAGTTTGCTTCTTTCAGCACTGGAGCTATAAGGCTAATACAGCTAATAAGTGATGAAAGCACAGACCTCACCAATTAGCATGGTGCTAACTGCATGCTTAAACCATTGCATACTTGCTTCAAACCATGTCCAGTTGTTAAGTAATCTGAAATAGACTTGCTTATGTGGTTTTTGACACTGTATGACTGCTATCTGTACTGCTATCTGTTATTTGACCAGTGCTAACTGGCACAGTATAAGCTTCCATTACTTGTTAGTTACATTACCTTTGTAGCTCTAGTGTAAAACTAAAGAAGTTCTGTCAACAAACATGTCTTGGTTGATTGACTACGTTTAGGGTAATAGGAAAATTAATTTTTTGTCCAAACGACCACAATGCTGCTCATTTACAAAGGCTGTGATGAACTGTGATGGTGACTGTCCTTCTAAACTGGTTGCCGGCCTGTTTTGTGTACTGTTAACATCTTCTTTGTCTTTGATTATACCGAAGAGTTTTATATTTAGGCTACTTGCAGATATGCAATAGGTAATGTTTGCAATAGCCTATCACATCATGTGAGAGCACAAGTTTTCACGCAGCGGTTTAACTGCAGTAATATATTTTGGCCATTTTTTGCAGCAGTAGTGTTCAGTATACAGTTATGACTACACTGAAAAATAAAGTTGCTTAAAGGTTACTTTAAATGTATGTCATTCAGATTGACCCAATATGAGTGAAATATGTTACATCAACATAATTACTATATGTAAGTACTTAATATAACTTAAGTTGATGTAATATATTTTATTTGTGTGGAGCTGATGAACACATTTGAATCTTGCAAATTCAACAACTTTTCTTTCAGTGCAGACTACTAGCACAGTGATGGTGAATGTCGTTCTAAACTGGTTGCCGGCCTGTTTTGTGTACTGTTAACGTCTTCTTTGTCTTTGATTATATATAGTTATGTTCGATAAATGGCATAACTGCTAAGCTATGTTTGTCCATCATCATCCCTCCATTAGACCATATTACTGTTACTCTGGTCTAGATTATCATAAGGCTCAGCTCCAAGCTCCAGACGCCACCTGAAAAAGTCCCTTTCTTACTTGCGATTTTACTTCCATGTGCTGATGAATTTCACCTCCCACTCACAGCATGCTGGGAAAAGCTGGCTGGGGTAGAGGGGAAATTTGCATGTGCACAGTATTTTTAACAAATATCTATTGTTCTGCTGCAAATACAGTCTTAGAAATAAAGGCGATGGTGCTTCTTTGAAGAATCATTTTGGTAATTGACATGAAAAGTGAAATGTTGGTAATGTTGATTTGAACATTTAACATGATTTTTTTTGATGTGTTGTTTACTGTAATGTTCTTTAATGTTCATATGATCCATGTGGTTATTCTGACTCATAATTCAGTACGGAAAGTGTAGGGGGCGATATGGCTTCTATTGTTTCATTCTAAAAGCACTCTATAATGCTCATACCACACACACGGACATGTTGACAGATTGTAATACATCACAGGAAGTGTAGAGGGCGATATGGCTTCTGCTGTTTCATTTAAAAAGCATTCTGTAAAACTCTATAATGTTCATACGATGCCTGCGCTCTCTCAGACAGATTACAGTGCACTACAGGAAGTGTGAATTTGTAGAGTGTAATGTTTTATGCTAAGCTATTTTTCTGTAGGCATCACATCTGCATGCTAGCAGCATGCAATAAAACAATGCTAAACTTTTCATGTTTTCATTTTATATTCTGAACTGAAAAAATATTTTTTCTTGTTCTGTTTTTCCAGTAGTACTTTTTAAAAATGCAGATATTCAGATAGCAAATATGGTTTAAAAGCCCATTGCTACACCATTAGCCATCCGCTTTAAGTTCCATCAGCTGCAGAAAGAGACGTTAGCGCGTTCGTAAGCAGGTTGGAGTGATTTCGGTTCTGATCAGCGTACAGTAATTCCCTCCGTCGCACAAATAATCCCCCGGTGTGCTAATTGGTCACGGAGATTGCCAGGAACCTCAGTATTTTATGTGCTGACTGCCAAATGAGTTTGGAGAGAGAGAAGCAGGCGGTGGGGGTTGGTGGAGAGTTGGTGGGGGGTGTCTTTAGCTCGGATGGAGACGCTGTTCCTCTCTGCCGCAGATGGAGACGCTGTAATTAAACGCCTCATTGTCGCTCTTTGGGAATTGACGGCGAGTCGCTGCCGTGCGGTAATTATTATTTTGGTGCGTCTGCAAGTCCTCGGCTCCTCAGGTCTATGGCAGAGTGAATTAAATCGGCTCAAAATGGGATTCTGTTCGTGACTCGCGGCAGAAAATCGTTTCACTAAAACCTATATAGGGTTTTGCAAACCAGGTTTATAAAGACTCTTATCAGAATCACATTTTTGGCCACATACATTAACATGTACCTTAACACATATAGGAATTAATATGCATTTTTAAATGAATTTTCTATTTATATTTAAATAAAGATGAAAGTGCCAACCAGGTATAAATACTTAGTCTTACTTCTCCAACAGATGTTTTTCTGGCTCCTGTTGTGAGGTTGGCTTTACAGAATGCCCTCAAAAATTCCAATCAACCTAATGATGTTTTTGTCCTAATGCCTACATTTAGAGTGTGTTATTAATTTCAAGTTATATTTGTATGTGTGTGAAAGGTCACACTGTTCCAGTGTAGTTTGTTGTGTACTCGAGGTTTTTAGGGATAAACATCTCATTGTTAAATAGGCTATGTTGTTAGCTAAGTTAAGTGCAGTCTATTCCACCAGCTACTGCAAGAGATTTGCAATAATTTTGCCTGTTGAACTGCCATCTATACCAATATTGGAGGATGAACAGAAAGCATGATAATATGTAACTTAGCCTCAGGCCACATCAGTAAAGTCTAATAACTCGGTGACAGTGACAGAAGGAGAGACAAACAGAGGCTTAAATAGGTAGTGATGTTAAAACAGCACTGAACTTTCTGATATCAATCAATATTTCAATTACCCAACAACAGTGTGACCCTTCACATGTGTACAAATTAATAGCATTTAAAATTAATAACACACTCTAATTGTAGGTATTGTAATAGAAATACCTATAAAAATTGATTACAGTTTCTCATTAACTTAGCATTCTGTAAAGCTTGTCCATTTTTGCATCAGTAACTATTAAAGAACACATTTGTGGTCAGCAGCATACATTGTCACTGGTATCTGAACTATTTGCAAAGTGTCCATTTTCCTCGCCGTAGTAACGTGACTTTCTGCTTTCTCTGCTCTTCCTCTAGAGGACGCCGGTGAGTAATGGGGAAGCGTTCCGGTGGTTCTTTTAGGCCCAAACCCAGGAGACACCAGGCCATCTTCTGACTCTCTGCTAAAAACTCCTGTGGGGCTCCCAGAACGTGAAACCAAACCCCAGTAGTGGGCGAAAGAGAGAGAGAGAGAGAAATTGAGAGAGAGCCGAAGGGAAAAGATAAGCGACAAAATGGTGTTGGTTTAACTCTGTAATTTCTTTTCCTGTGTAATTATTGTACCTTTCGACAGTATCATAATGTATATTTTTCGGTGTCTATGAATGTGTTTCAGTGTCGTGGCTGTGCCAGTTACAGCCGTTCTTATGTAATGGACTCAGTAGACAATCATTACCACCTGGAATAAATAAACAATACCAATGGAGGCCAGCGGGGCGGCACCCATCCCCAACACCACCACACAGAGCTTTTAGACCTGCAGCAATAATCGGGAAGGTGATTATGCCTTGTTTTGTTCCGTAAAGTTTCTTTCTTGAGTGATTTTATCTGACCACAAAGTCCAGCGGCCTCCACTTCCTCCGAATTTCAGAATGGATGCAGTAGAAAAAACAGCCATTTTTTTCCCAGATTTTCTTAATTTAGGCACCATAATACGCTTAGATTTTTCTGTTATTTTTTCCAGACTGTTTATATTTTGGGTTTCATGATAAAAGGAAGAACATATTGTCTTACATGTTCCTAATTTTTGTAATGTAATATTCTGATTTACACTGGTTCGGTACTACTGACCATTTAAAGGGGAATTTCACAGATTTTTCTTTAATTTCTGCAAAATTAAATGTTAAGATGTGAACAAAAACATTCAGAGTGGTTTGATGTGAAACTCGATTCTAGAGAAGCAGAGTCAGAATTGTACACCGTGGTGGTGATAGGAACCAGATATCTGAAGAGTTTAATGCCTCTAAAAGTCCCTCACAGAAAGTCATTACAAGAAATGGTTACCCATTCAGCGTGAAGAGGTGCATGCAGTGCATAGTATTATATAGCAAAATACTTAATTGGTGAAATTCCCCTTCAATGATCATTTGTACTGCTTATTTTCTTATTTTTGTGTTGAAATGTTTTTTTTCCAACAAAAGCTGTCTTAAGGTAAATAGAGGTACCAGTAAAGAAATTCTCGTTAACAGTAAAACATCTGAATTCAGCATTTTCAAGCGTAAAGTGTCTGGGAAAGTCTCAACAGGAGAAATGAACGCATAAAGTAAATCTGCATTAGTCTATTAGAATAAGAGCAGATTGACACATTCCAACCTGGAGAATTCAATAATTACTCACAGTCATAAGCCCTAATGTTGCATGTGTAAATGTGTTTTTGGTTTTAAAGATTACTGAGAATTTGTATATTGTTGTTGTGATGCTTTTATGTGTTCAAATTAAAAAAGACAAAAAAGTGTGCAAAAAAAAATTTGATGTCATCGAATAATGGAATAATTTTTATTATTCTCACTTGTAAAATTAAACATTATGATCACCTGCGTGTGCGTCTCAGCCTCGATTTCACTTATAATGCAAACCATCCACACTAGAATATATCTACAAGGGAAATCACCTTAAATCTAGTCAATATATCAATTATTTCTCATTATCAGATTATCACAATATTATTTCTAGACATTAATTCATATCATGTTTGGAATAACTATTTTCAATACAGTTTTGCTGCAGAAGCGTTAGAAGTGTCCAGAATGATGAACAGAGCTGTGGAAGATTGCAAAACGACTGAGAAAGCTGTAGAAAACCAAGAATGAAGTTGCAATAAAATTAGTATTCAGACTAAAGTTCCAATGTCTAGAATATTATTATATGAGAAGTTAAAACTATTAATATGGCAAATGATTCCAGACTTGTGAATAGTAATTTACATTTTTCTGAAATGAATGTTGATGTAATTTGTGAACACTATAATTTGTGAATTTGTGATGTCACAAAAAACAACACATTTACTCATAAACATCAGTTACTCACTCATGCAGAAGTTACACAGAGCGTTTCAGCCTTGACTGCTTTTTGAATAGGACATAATATAGGGCAGCCAATGAAAACAACTCAGGCTTAAATGCACAAAAACAGCCTGTTTAATTGTAAGTGGTATGTGTAAAAATGAATTATGACATCTGATGCATAAACATACAAAAGAAAAAACAGGAAAAATGCAAGGTCCTTTAATTAGTCTATATTTCTATATGTGGAGAAATATCAAATTCCATATCTAGATAATTTAGTTCTCCTCATGCTTTATTTCTAAATAAATTATCTGCCAGTGGAAGATCATTTCTCTACTTCAGTAAAAATGTCTATAAATCAGTCAAATAATTGTGTACCATTTTTCATAATGAGAAATATATGTTGAGGTTTAAGAAGATTTCACTTGCAGGGATGTCACTTTTCTAAGTGATGAAGGCGAAGAGGGGGGGAGGAAGTAAAAGAGAAGTGAGAGAGAGGGAGTAAAGGCAGCAAAAGCATGCGCGCCGTCCTCAGCCTGGTTTTCCTGTGGAATACTAAAGCACAGGCTGGAGACGCCAGCGGCTCCCACAGGCACACGCCTTTAAAGAGAGAAACTCAAATCCCCCTGCGGTTCGTCACGCTGGAATAAACGAGGGGGGGTTAACCGAGACGAGCGAGATGCTCCAAGGATGGAGGAAGGGGAAGAGAAAGAAAGAGAGACAGAGAAGGGGAGAGAGAGAAAGAGAGAGAGAGAGAGAGAGAGAGAGAGAGAGAGAGGTTGTTTTCTGAATGATGTGAGGGGGGAAGGGGACAAAGAGGCCAGAAAGTGTGTTTGTGTGTGTGTGTGTGTGTGTGTGTGTGTGTGTGTGTCTGTGTGTGTGTGTGTCTGTGTGTGTGTACGAGAGCTGCCTGAGGGTGTTTGTGTGTAAATTGTGTGCATGTAACTGGGTATTTAGAATCAAAATAATACTACATACATATCATCACTGTCCAACGAAAAGCTTTACAGGAGAAGGCAAAAACATTCTGCTTTTTGTGCAAGTTAATCTAAAGAGGTTTAATTCCAACAGAAAATCTTTCCACAAATAATGTAGAACAAGGGAGAATTACAAAGATGGATGTACTATTTATTTATTTATTTATTTTAGTTTGGACAGTGACTATATGAAGGACTGAACATGTGCAGTGATTTGTGTTTGTGTGTGTGTGTGTGTGTACCAACTCATTAGTAGACTCATATTCAGTAATGAGATTTATAGGGCACATATCCTAAATCTTTCTGTATTTTATTTCTTCCAGCTCCACTTATAGCTTTTATATGGTTTTATGTACCAAAAACAGTCATAATTCATTTTTCTTTGCCATTTCTGAAGTCTCTTTACCCATTACAGTTAAACAGGCTATTTGTGTTACTGTGTCTTTAAGACTGATATGTAAAATATATCATATGTCATATCGCTGCTGTCTGAAGAAAATCTTTTTTTTTAAGTTTTTGACATAATTTGAAAATGCCTATTGCTCTTTACATTGTGTGTAAATTTAATGAAGAATGGACTAAAAGAAACGGCCCAAAATGACTTCGTAAAAAGTCTGGTTCCATTGACTTACATAAAAAGTAGTTACCATTTTGGAGATACGAGGGTTTCTTCTTACAACAGTGATATGTTCTAATTGGCTGTCCTATATTGTGTCTTGTTCAAAAAGCAGTGAAAATTGAAATGTGGAACAAACTGTTAAGTTGGGACTGAACTCCTCAGAGACACAGGAAAAAATTAAGTTTAGCTACTCCTTTCAGAAGTGTGGATTCTTTGGAAGGCTGCAATGATCCATTTGCTTCCGGACAGCAAGGATCAGGACAACATTTAATCATTTTCCCACAATTTCCACTCTTCCACTAACTTCTACAAACTCTGCTACAGACCGTCTGCAGGAACAACAATTCAACAGGAATGGGAGGGGCTAAACTGCTGTAGGGGGACAGAATGGGGCTAAACTGCCATAGGTTGAATAGGTGGGGCAAAACTGCTGTAAGCTAAATAGGTGGTCATATGCAGTCATAGTCATAGTCATATGAACTATTTTCATGGTTGTGATGTAACAACCATGGTCAATTCAAATTCTGGACATTTTTCAATTGGACAAAGTACTAAAATCTCTGGCACCATTGGCCATCAATCCAGTGCTGAAGGGCTTGGAGTTATGATGTTAAAATAAACATTGACGTCCCTGAAAAAGACGTCGTCTAGAAGGCAGAACATGGTGCTCAAAATGTGTTCAGAGTTAATTGTGCCTTCAGATGTTACCCAATAATAGCTCCCATACCATGAAAAACCCTAGCTTTTGAACTTTACGCTGATAACAGTCTGGATGGTCCTTTACTTCTTTTGCCTGGAGAACATGATGTCCATGTTTCCATCTGAAATGTTGACTCATCTGACCACAAAACATGTTTTCAACTGTATACCAGTCCATTTCAGATGAACCCTGAGAAGTCGGCAGAAGTTCTTAAAATTGTTAATATTGGCTTGGGAAAGTGACAAGCCTTGACCCATCCTCACTCATAAAATACTCAGCCTTTTATACCTAAGCATGATTGCATTTCCTGTTTAGGATGTTTCTTGAACATTTCAAATTGTTCCTAGTCTAAAATGCCCATCTCAACTTTTTTGCAACATGTTGCAGGCATCAGTTTAAGAATGAGTATATGTCTATAAAAATCAATGAAGTTGATAAGATGAAACATCACATATCTTTTACTGTTTTCATTCAAATACAGGTTACAGTAGACTTTTAAATCACTGTTTTCTGTGAAAAGAAAAGCAGAAAATGATGTGGAGAAGAGGACGTGAAGGAAGATGAGTAGCAAGGTGTTTGAGGTTGTGTTGGGGCCGATGGCAAGTTGATAAAAGCATCAGGAATGCACAGGACACTCGGATTAGAGAACATCAGAGACACCATAAGCCTCCACACACACACACACATGCAACAGTTTGGTGAAAAATCATCCCCCCCCTTAGCCCAAATGTAGTCAATCAGCCAAGACATGTTTGGTGTCTTAAGTTTTCTTCTGTTGTTTTTGCATTGGAGCTACGAGGCTAATGTAGCTAACAAATAATGGAAGTTTACACCAATTCCCCATTGATGCTCTGCCCAAAAATGTGTTCTTTCATAACTACTGTGAGGTTGGGCAAGCTCTATAGAATGCTGTTGTGTAATTAAATGACCTGTAGCTTATGCATCATGGTGAAAATGTATAGTTGGTGGACTTGTAATACCAATACTCAAAATTCAGAGAACTATCCAGGGAAAGTTTTCCTATCTTTCCCATTTCCCAGCCAAAGGCCCCCTGGAACACTCTGTTAAAAATAAAACTCTACAGAAGATTACATTAAAAGCTCAACATAAAACAAATTAACAAGTAGGCCTACTGCTGTGTGTTTGAGAGACTATAACATAACCGTTAGAGTTGTGTGATTGGCCATTTACACAGTAAACAGCAATGTTAACTTACGCTACATAGCTAGGTGCTGTATTTGTCTTTTGCTGTCGCTAGGCAGAGATGAGGCCATAAGGAGAGCTAGAGGTGAGGATTTTAGGTGGGTTTGTACGGTGAGGTAAAAGTATATTTTTATAAGGTGAGATAAAGGTGAGGCTATAAGTTGAGGTAGAGGTAGTTTGTGTGGTGACTTATAGGTGAAGCTATAACATGAGGAAGAAGTGAGGCTGTAAAGTAAGGCTAGAAGGTGAGGTAAAGGTGAGGCTTTAAAATGAGATAATGATGACTATCTGAGGTAGAGGTGAGTCTGTGAGGTGAAATAGAGGCGAGGTATATATGAGGTAGAGGTGGGGCTATAAGGTGAGATAAAGTTGAGTTTGTAAAGTGGAGGTGAGGCTGTAAGGTGAGAAATGTGAGTTTATAAAGTGAAGTAGAGGTGAGGCTGTAAGATAAGATCGAGTGTGTGAAATATCTCTTGGTATTCGGGGGGTCCGATATTGGCTGGCTACTCCAGGGCTGGCTGGCTGCTAACTCACTTGCCTTAGTGGTGCTGATGCTAGCTTCAATGGAAACAAAATATTTGGTTTAGTAACAATTTCCACCAATCTCAAGTTTCAGGTTTACAAATATGCTGTGGCTTATTAAGTTTTTTAAAGACATCCAGACCATAGTTAGAGTTTCTAGGCTGTTAAAAAACAACTGTTGAGGTAAAGTGAGTTGGTAAGGTGAGGTGGAGGTGAGGGTGTAAAGTGAGGTAAAGGTGAGTTGGTAAAGTGAGGTGGAGGTGAGGGTGTAAAGTGAGATAAAAGTGAGTTTGTAAGGTGAGGTGGAGGTGAGGGTGTAAAGTGAGATAAAAGTGAGTTTGTAAGGTGAGGTAGAAGTGAGGGTGTAAAGTGAAATAAAGTGAGTTTGTAAGGTGAGGTAGAAGTGAGGGTGTAAAGTGAAATAAAGGTGAGTTAAGAAGGTGAGGTAGAGGTGGGGGTGTAAAGTGAAATAAAGGTGAATTTGTAAGATGAGGTAGAGGTGAGGGTGTAAAGTGTGGTAAAGTTGAGTTTGTAAGGTGAGCTAGAGGTGAGGGTGTAAAGTGAGGTAAAGGTGAGTTGAGAAGGTGAGGTGGAGGTGGGGGTATAAAGTGAGATGAAGGTGAGTCTGTAAGGTAAGGTAGAGGTGAGGGTATAAAGTGAGGAAAAGGTGACTTGGTAAGGTGAGGTAGAGGTGAGAGTGTGAAGAGAGATGAAAGTGAGGTAGAGTTGAGGGTGTAAATAAGATGAAGGTGAGTTTGTAAGGTGAGGCAGAGGTGGGGTGTAAAGTGAGGTAAAGGTGAGTTGGTAAGGTGAAGTGGAGATGAGGGTGTAAAGAGAGATGAAGGTAAGTTAGAAAGGTGAGGTAGAGGTGAAGGTGTAAAGTGAGGTAAAGGACGTTGGAAAGGTGAGGTGGGGGTGGAGTCTGTAAGTTGAGGTGGAGGTGAGGGTGTAGAGTGAGGTAAAGGAAGTTGGAAAGGTGAGGTGGAGGTGAGGGTGTAAAGTGAGATGAAGGTGAGTCTGTAAGGTGAGGTAGAGGTGAGGGTGTAAAAGTGAGATGAATGTGAGGTGAGGTAGAGGTGAGGGTATAAAGTGAGGTAAAGGTGAGTTGGTAAGGTGAGGTGGAGGTGAGGGTGTAGAATGAGGTAAAGGTGAATTTGTAAGGTGAATCCCTCTGCAGGTACATGGCTTTCTCTCACTAATCCCTTCAGGGAGAGAGCTCACACTGCTGGAGCTGGAACAGAGCCATGTGATGGCATTTCCCCGACACACTCACACAAACACACACATACAAACACACACACACACACACACACGCACACACACACTCACACAGCCTCTAGGGAGGTTTTGGGCAGAAACAAAGACAGAAAAAAGAGGAAGGAAGAAATCTGTCGTGTGTGTATGTGTGTGTGTGTGTGTGTGTGTGTGTGTGTGAATCCTCATTGTACAGAAGTGTGTGTGTGTGTTGGGCTTCTGTCGTCTGTCGTATTGTCTGTGTGTGGATTATCAGATTTGGTAAATCAGTTTAATTAATTTACCGCGCTTTTCATTATCATAATATCATGGTCCTATTGTATAAAACAGGCAGAAAGGCAGCAGCATTTAGAGACGAGGCCAGAAACAGTGATGTGATTTGAAGATTTCTCTTTCATTCACTGAATGGAATGCAGTACACTTTCCTCCATCATTTAGCTCTGACACATTCAGCCCTCTCTTAGCAGAGAGAGAGAGAGAGAGAGAGAAAGAAAGAAAGAAATAGATAACAATGCAATAGGGGCGTAAATATGCATGGTGATGCAGCGATCTGAAGGTGGTGATTCAATTGCATCAGAATTGTAATGTTATAATTATATATATTATAATTATTTATAGTAAAGTTAAAAAAATTGTGCATTATTTATTTATTGGCAAAATACAATTCTAAAATCTAGTTCAAAAACAGGAGGCAGCTGATACAGGATTCATGCTTTTTGTTAAATGGTTTGAATGAATGGAATGACTCTGCCGTACCTTTAAAGGGCTCTTATTATGCTTTTCTGTTTTTTCCCTTTCCTTCAATGTGTTATGTTGCTTTTTGTACAGTCTGCAAAGTTACAGAGCTCAAAGTACACGCCAGAGGGACTCTCTCACACACAAACTACGTCTTTCAGCTACCCTTTTCCTTTGTTACAAGATGATGCAATCTTATAACACAATCCTTATTGGCCGCCTGTAGCAGCATGCCCCTACCACTTTTGCCCGCTCTGGCAGCTGACCAGTCAGAACAGAGAGGGAGCGCTGACCAGTCAGAGCACTAGGCTTATCAGGAGAGGGCTTAAAGCCCCAGGAGCCCTAACAGACAGAGGGTAGAGATGTACAGTATTAGAAAAATAATGTGACTTTGTGCTCTTGAGTGTGTGTAGATTCTGTTCTTACCTAAGAACAAATAAAAAAAAACATTGGTGAATGTCAGAATCTTTGTGAAAACTCTGTAAGTGGGTTTTTTTATGAATAAATTTCTTCTTAAGAACAGTTGGTAAATGAGGCCCATTCTCTCTAATGTCCATTTTATGTATCCGAGAAACATAGCAAGCTAGCAAACTACATCGCCACTTACTACAGGGGCTTGTTTGAGTGATAGACACTCTGAGTGGTTTTAAAAGCAGGACTTTTTGCTGACAGTGATGAGAACCCAAGTCCAAAATTGAAATTTCCTCTCACTCAGTCAGATTCACTTTATTCAGTTCTAAAGTAAAAAGTTCCTCTCATCCGGTCCAGTACTCTCTATTTAATTCTAAAGTTTCCTCTAGCCTGGTCAGATAAACTCTCTTTAATTCCAAAGTTATTTTTTCCCTCTCCCAGTCACTCAGTTTCCTCTTATCTAGTAAGATAAACTCTATTCACCTTCAAAGTTCTTCTGAGCATTCAGATACACACCATTCAATTGAAAACATAAAACTTTGCTTTAGCCAGTCAAAAAACACTCTGTTCACTTCCAAATTCAAAATAAACTCTCACCCTTTCAAACTCTATTCAGTTCTAAAGTTAAAATATCCTCCTACCCAGTCAGATAAACGACAGTGATAGAGACACAGAGGTGATACAAAGATAACTGTAGAAAGAGACAGAAAAGTGTTTGTGTGTGTGTGTGTGTGTGTGCGTGTGTGAGAGAGAGACAGAGAGGGAGAGAGAGAGAGGGAAGAGCTGAAGCTCACCCCCTTTTTCATTATTTATTTCCTGTCTGGCGTTTTTTTTCTCGGCACGCATATTGATGTGCGGAGAGCAGGGTGTGAGTGTGTGTCAGAATCATTTCCTGACGAAGGAGACGAGCTGGAAGTAATCAGCAGAGCGCTGATGCAGTGTGACAGGCTGAGCAGCACACACTCACTCTCTCTCTCTCTCTCACACACACACACACACACACACAGGCAGGTAACATGGGGAATGGAGAGAGGACATGGCCTCTCACATACACACACACACACACACACACACACACACACACACACAGGACATCTGGTTGGAAAACACGCTGCACCAGCTCAGAGTCTGAGGAGAGAGAGAGAGAGAGAGAGACCAGGAAAAAACTGTTGATGTCTATTGACATTGTAAATATCTTATATCGTATTTTATATATATTTCTATTTCTGTTTTTCATTCTTATTTCAGTTTATTGTTAACTGCTTACAACTGCAACTTGAAATATTCCAAACTGAACTGAGAGAGAGAGAGATAGAGATATATGGAGGGACTTCAACTAGTTCAGCTGAGCTAATCTCATAATGAGCATCAACTAAATTGAACTCACTTTAACTCAACTCAGCTAACTGAACATTGCCCAATGCACATTAGTTCAACGAAACTGAACCAGACTCAACAAACTCAATTCAAATTAACTGAGCTCATCTTAATTCAACTCAACTCCACAGATGCAACTCAACTCAGTTCCCCTCAACTCATTTCAACTCTGAACTGAACTGAGTTAAACTGATCTGAACTTAAATGAACTGAAACTGAACTCATTTCAGATGAACCCAACTAAACTTAGCACAACTGAACTCAAATCCACTCAGCTTATCTCAATTCAACTTGAACATCTTAAAGAAAACAGCAGCTTTGACTTGTTTATAATCACTTTTACCTATTCAAGACACAACTACACCTATGTGAACATCTTTCAATGAACTGATAGAAATGGTCCATAATTACTTGAAAAGAAATCTTTTACATTAACTTCCATTATAACTTAACAAATTTTTATTATTGTATTTTATTTTATTTTTTGGATCATTTTGGAGATATGTAGATATGTTTGGAGATATGAAGATATATATAATACATAGGGGACATATGTATGTCCCCACATACTGACAAGATATAAAAACAAACCTGTGTGTGCGTGTCTCAGTGGGGACGGCTCTGGCAGTTCCTGTGAGATGTGTGTGTGTGAATATGCTTATATGTCTCAATGGGGATGGCTCTGGCAGATCGTGTGTGTTGATTGATTGGTTTTCCAGGTGCCGTCGCTGTGGTGCCCGAAGCGTGAGCGTCAGTACCTCCTGCTCATCCTGACAGACCAGGGGATTCTGGGTAATTGATGAATGAGGAGGTTTAAGCATTTGCTCTCACACACACAGGGTGGACAAGGGCAGTTTTGATTGGTGGGTGAGTGTTTACTGTGTGCTGAAGGAAATTCCCTTGATATTCTCGGATCACTTAGAGCCGGACCATCACTGAGTAATTAATCAGCCTCAGCAGACGCCCAGAAAATTAATATATTCCTCCAGTCAGATACTGCTGTCTGCCTCTACACAATCAGCAGGTCTGAGGGAATCAAGGCCCAGTCACACTAACGTTTTGACAACAAAAAAATGTCATGTACGAAATTACATTCATTATAATGGAAATCATCACAATCAAGGATTTTGCATTGTGGGCTACAGTAGCGAAGAAAGTTTTGCTTTGAATTTAGTTTTGGTGAATTTTGAACACACTTCTGGGAGCTCCTGGTCAAAATACGTTTTGTTGATTTTCTAAGAGAAATAAAGCACACATTCTCTACAGGCAACGAACATCTGTACATTTTAATGCACAATCACTGTTGCTGAATTTAACATACTGGGGAAAAATAAAACACGGCCTGTGTAAATGTGTTATGTGTTATGGCACATCTCAAATTTTATGTCTTTTTTTTTATTCAACGTGTTAAAAAAAATTTAATTGTGCACTAAAATTAGCAGAAAAATGATGCCCCATCGCTCAACTTTTACTTTATCTTAACTTAGTTCTTTAAAAAAAAGTGTTGTTCCATCTCAATAGCCCTGGACTATGTAAATCTGGATAGTCTGAATGCATTTGCCACATAATCTCATAAAAAGCCACTGACAGTCAACTTCAGTCTGACTTTCTACATACACTCTTACAGTATCTGTTCATCAGAATAGCCACACAGCAAAATCCCCAGCATTGCATTAACAGCTACAGTATCATATTAATGCTTACAATGTTGAATTAACACCTACAATATTCCAGCTGGACTATAATGAACATTTAAAGTGTTAATTCAGCACTGGGGATTTTGATGCATGACTCATTAGCAGCAAGTCCTTTGGGTTTCATGACTGAAATCATCAAGTGCATAAGAATTGGAAGCATTTGGTGATTCTCAGCGTTGTACAAACAGTAAGACCAGACTGTGACCCAGCTTCATCCCAACACCCACTCACTTTAGTCACCTACATCAGGTCTTTGCCACTAATACCCAAATGTGCATTAAAACGGCATGATTAAGGCATCTGAAATGCCCAGTAGGGAATGTGAAGTTAAATCACACTGCGTGGAATGTTCAGATGGAGCCACCATATTGTGCAGATCATCTAGCTGTTATCCTTTGTCGTCATAAAAAAGCATGAAAAAAACCTTAGTAGGCTTTATAATCGTTAAATTACTGCTAATTGCAAGCATTTTAAGCTTATAATTGGTGCAAATAATTTTCTTACATAAGGTATGTCTCGTTTGGCCTTTTGGTACATAAACATATAATTGGTGATGGCAAATATACTTTACACTGTCACTCTATCTAACTTTATTTGTATGAATGATGATGCATGTGTACCAACAGCATTATTGTAATGGGGACCTATGTTCCCAGGGTCCTATGTTCTTATTTGCTAATTTACATTTGTAGGAAACAGCCTTATGTTTCCAGGGCCCTCTTTTTCCTAGGCCCCTCTTCTTTCTGGTGTTCCCTCTGTGTAATTTTAGATGTTGTCCTATGTTCCCAGGGCCCTATATTCCTTGATATTTTTGGTGAAACAAGGCTGCATTACTCCAGGTTTCAGCCCATCATATCTCTTCAACATGATTAAGTAGATTAGCATCCATATCTCTATATCTACATATTTACACATTTACAAATTTAAACATATAGTTACACATGCTTAGTAAATAACATCTGAAATTAGGTTTTGTACATGCTGCTTCCAAACACACTGTGGTTAAACAACATCTATTCAGGATCTATTCAGTGATTAGTGTTTTTCTGCCAAATATTACTTAAGTTGGCAATCATGCTAGCAATAGAATATTTGACCACATCATCACTGAGAACATCTATATCTATCATCCAGTTCTGTACTGTTTTAAGCATATCATCATCAATTTACTTACACCATTTCCTCTTTGGAGAAGCCCAGATGCCATCTCATGGGCTGTTCCATTACTATATCAGCTCAAGTGGCCCCATTGAGCAGCAAGGGATTGTGTCAATATAAATATAGACTTCAGGAGAACAGCTTGCTCAAAAATCATGGCCATTTGACCCAATATCCATTTTGTCCATTACTTATAGTGTGTTCCATTCTGGAGACAACTTCCTTACTATTCACTGCTTTCTAAGGTTCCTCTCTTGTTGGGCAGCATTTTAACTGAAAAGGAACCTCAGTAGGCATCGCATTCGGCACACTCTTCAGAAGCATCACACATCATAACTTTTACTGCACTACGCAGGTAATATCTGCTTATTCGCAGTCACTTAGTAGCTTACAGTTAAGGCCAATTTTAAAGTTAAATGTTTACCTCAGTGAATAAGGATTAAGATAAAACTGCTTTAATTTTGTACAAAATGCACCCAGGAAAAAAAGGATCACACACAATCAGCTAAGCTGGCTAGTATGCATTTTATAACGTTTTTCATCCAGCTTTGTCTGATTTCTGTGTACCTAGTGTAAAATTTAGCTTCCACCATTCACTTATGCTGATGTGACTGTGATAAGCATAGCATACAAAACAAAAAAGGGCAGTCAAAAATAAGCATTTGCTGCATTTATTTAGAAAAATCTTAGAAGACAGCTGACTTATGCTACCTTCTTAATGGGACAGCCTTTGTCTCAGGAGCATGCAAATGCTGCCTTAAAATGCTGCCTACTTAGTAGACAGCTGCCTCCTGAATGGACTGCACCATTAATATTTAAAAACTATGACATTGCTAACTAACACACTTGAAAAATACAGTCCTGCTTGGCCCCTATGTGACCTTTGGTGACATTTCATAAGTTTCTGTAATGTATCATACTGAATGATGTATCATCTAAAGAGCTGAGAGAATGTACAGCTCTTGGAACTTTAGACCTTCAGAGCATTGGACCCTGGAAACATACGATGCTAGAAACATACAATCCCATTGTCATCATGTTAGGCTACATTTGGGGGTACATATGATATACATATTAGGCTACATGTAGGTGGCCATTAGCAGTGTGTGTGGTTAGTGGGTGTTGGTCAGTGTGTGGAGTTTAGCAATGGGTGTGGTTAGTGAATGTGTGGCGTAGCAGCGTGGTCCGTTAGTGGGTGTGCAATCAGTGGCATGTGGGGTTTAGCAGTGTGGTTGGGTAGCAGGTATGCAGTCAGCAGCATGTGGGGTTTAGCTGTGTGTAGCAGGACGTACAGTGGGGAAAAACTGTTGGTGAAGCAGCTTCTGCTAGTAACAAGAATTTCGGGCCACAGACTCCTAAGGCCGTGTGTAATTAGTGTAAGTGAGCTTAGTTTTTTGTGGGGATAGCAGTGTGTGAGATTAGTGGGTGTGCGGTCAGTAGTGCGTGGAGATTAGCAGTATGTATTGTAAGTGCCTGTGTGGTCAGTAGTGTGTTGGGGTTAACTATGTGTGTGCGTGGGATTTAGTAATGTGTGTGGTTAGTAGGTGTGGGGTCAGGAGTGTGTGCGGTTAGCAGTGGGTGTGGTCAGTAATGTGTAGTAGTTAGCAGTGTGTGTGGTTAGTGGGTGTGTGGTCAGTAGCATTCAGTATTGTGTGAGGGTTGGCAAGGTGTGTGTTTAGTGGGTGTGTGGTCAGTAGTGTTTTGGAGCTAGCAGTGTGTGTGGTTAGTGGGTGTGCAGTCAGCAGTGTGTGGGGTTTGACAGAGGCTGATCTCAGATCACTTTTAAAGAGCTAAGGCCAGCAGGGTTGTGTGTGCTCCCTCTGGCAGGAGGTGACAGATAACCTTTGACCTCTTGTACTGCTTCATCATCTACACAATACAGCCCTGCCACTCAGGCACACACTGTGCCCGTGTGGGTGTGTGTGCGCCTGTGTGTGGACGGTGTAAATGGAACGTGTGACCCAGATATTCCACTCAGACTGAGACTCTTCTAGCCCATTAAAATACGATCAAGAGATGGAGAGAGAGAGAGAGAGACAGAGAGAGACTGAGAGAGAGAGAGAAAGAGAGAGAGGGGTGATGATCCACATGGAGGATTTTCTTATGTTCCTGAACCATAACATCCCCAGAGGGAGAAAGGGGGAGAGGGAGAGGGAGAGGGAGAGAGAGAGAGAGAGAGAGAGAGAGAAAGAGAGGAAGGGAGAAAGGGAAGAAAGAGAACATGAGACAGTAAGAGAGAAAGTAGGAGAGAGAGGTAGAGAAAGAAAGTAAGAGATAGAGAGAGAGAAAAAGAGAGAGACAAATGGAGAGAGTGGCAGAGAGAGATAAAAAGAAAGAAAAAAGAAATAGAGAGAGGGAGAGCGAGGTAAAGAAAGGTCAGAGAAGCATTAAGTGCCCTTGACTAGCCGTGTTAAAGAGGACCAGGTTGAAACACTGCTAAGGCTGGCCGTATCGACTTTCAGCACAAACAGCCTCCACATACCAAGCACAGCCAAGCAGAGTGATACTCATGTGTGGTTTATTCTGCTGTCTTATATTTTTGGTCATGGAACTTTTATGAATAAGTGGACAGGCATGGACTAAGCAAGTACAAAGAAATATAATAATGAATTATGTTACAATTTATTTACTTTGCTGATGTGTATAAACAACACTTTTACCAGCAATCACACAGATTCAAGAGAGAAAAACTCTAGTTAAAGTAGGGGTGAGGGCAGCACATTTTCAGGTAACGTGCATAACTCTAATACACTACACCACCATTTACCAGCTTGAGCTAAGTCATGTTATCTTAAACTATTTTCCAAAATTCGGCCTAAGCATAAATTATGTTAAAATACGGAAGGGTCTTCTTTTCCAGCTGTTTGTCAACTCAACTAAACTCAGCTCAATTATAATCAACTCAGCTAAACTGAACTGAACTCAATTAATTTCATCTCAGCTCAGCTCCATTCAAACTCAGCTCTGCTCAGCACAGCTCAAACTCAAGTCGATTAAACTAAACTCAGCTTTAAGTGAAAGTGAAATTTCCCTGTTGTGGGACTAATAAGGGTCTCTTAATCTTAAATTCCACTCAGCGCAGTGCAACTCAGTGTGACTCAGCTGAACCAACCCTAAAATGATTTAAAAGAGTTAGTGGCTTTGACTTGTGATCATCTTTTACTGAATTAAGATACAAGTACAGCTTAATTAAGATACAGCTACAGCTTTTTATGAGTCAACTACGGCTTATTAAAGGTACAACTTACAGTTTAATTAAGGCATAATGTACAGCTTAATTAAGACAAGGACCTCTCCCTGTCTGTCAGCAGAAAGACGGTGGGAACATAAAAATATAAAAGAGCTGCTGGAGAACACAAAATCTCTGTCATAATGTCTGTTCTGAGTTGAGAAACGTCACGTTTTGTTTCTCTTATTGTTTTATAAACAATTTCAGTTTAGTGTTCACAGGACTCACAGTAATTGTAGTGCTAAATAAAAAAATGCCTGTGAAACCATGTAATCCAGTGTAGCAGGTAGTGGACCTGCTAGCTGACTTACCAGTTTTTCTTACACATGTTCTTAGGGACTGTTTCCTTTTGAGTCTTGGTTCCTCTCAGTGGTCTTCCTTGTGCTTTTGGGAGTTTTTCTTTTGAGTGTTGGTTCCTTTCAGTGGCTCTTCCTCATGCTCTTAAGGAGTTTTTCCATTTGAGTCTTGGTTCCTCCCAGTGCTTCCTCTACATGCTCTGAGGGAGTGTTTCCTTTGAGTCTTGGTGTGTGTGGTAATTAACAGTGAGAGTAAGCAGTGCTAAGCTGACCATTATTGGTTAAATGTGTAAACTGATTAGAATGTGTTTTTTATGTGTATAACTGCATTGATCTGAAGGTGGCAATTCAACTGTGTTAATTTTGGGACATTAGTATTGCTTTTAATCAACTTTAACAATATTCAATAAAGCATATATCCTTTTGTTGAGCAAAATGAAAAAGGGGACTATATAAGTGCAAAAATACAACTTTATCTAGAAATAGCATTGTCTATGGACTACTCGGGCGGCACGGTGGCGCAGTGGGCAGCACTGTCGCCTCACAGCAAGAATGGCCTGGGTTCGATTCCCGGCCAGGCGACCAGGGTCATTTCTGTGTGGAGTTTGCATGTTCTCCCTGTGTCTGCGTGGGTTTCCTCCGGGTACTCCGATTTCCTCCCACAGTCCAAAAACATGCAAAATTGCCCCTAGGTGTGAATGTGTGTGTGCGGTGTATCCTGCCTTCCGCCCAATGACAGCTGGGATAGGCTCCAGCACCCCACCGCGACCCAGAAGGATAAGTGGTTTAGATGATGTATGTATGTATCGACTACTCCTTGAGTTACATTTGAGTGTTGATTGTATTTTTAAAAATAGTTCTGAAACATAGCAACATATTCAAGACAAATTGAGATTTTGTCTTGATTAAACCTTTCCCTACAGACTCCTAATCAAATGAGGTCATCATGAGGTCAGAGGTTATAACCTTAAACAGCATGTTATAGCTACATTATATATATATATATATATATATATATATATATATATATATATATATATATATATAAAGCAACATCTAACGAAAAACGAGGAGGCACCTTCTCCCCCCTGGCCTCTAGTGCCAAAGAGACAGAGCTGAAATGAGCGCAGGCAGCAGGAAATGTGTTTAAATTGTGTAAAGGCTGCTCCTGGATGTGATTTCCATTGAAATTCTGAGCGATAACTCGTTCTGACGTGATGATAATTGCGCGGTTTGATTAGAGGTGCTGGAGCATTGTCACGTGTGCCGCTGTTGTTTACAAACGAGCTGCAATTACCACGCGCTCTGCAGCTCGCGCCGCCCTGACAAAGGCGAGGGGAAAAACAACGTCATAAAAATTCAGCGCGTGTCCTTGTGCGCGCGAGGGAGAGGCGCGTGTGCTCTCTGAGGAACTGAGAGGAGAATACTCCACTGAATCTCCACAGGCTGAGGGAGCACGCGCGCTTAATAATTAACACCCGGGCTGCAGGCACAGCCAAGCTAAACTTCCGCTAACAACCACACACACACACACACACACATACATGTAAGCACACATAGACGCACATTTTTTAATGCACAGATACGCACACAGACATATGCACACACACAAACACACAGGCATATACACAAACACAGTTTCATGAATTATACAGTATTTATTTACTCTCTACCTTAAAGAAAAAAAAACAGTTTTATACACTTGAACAAACTGAACCTAATCACCCTCTAGACAGCTTGATTAATATGCTTTTACTTTTCTCCATATTCTGCTGGTTCTTGGAAGTAGGCATTGCCGGGGGTTACTGGGTGACCTGTCTGCCTGCTGTCTGTCACATTAAACCCATCAGTAATAAGCACTAATGAGTTTGGAAAGCCATTAGAGTTGGATAGAGGGGTCTGGACCTCATGTGTATTTCAGGTGAACAGAACAGCCAGATTCTGACAACATAAGAAAAAAAGAACATTCATAAGATGAAAGTTCATATGAGTTCATAAATGCAGTTCTTAAAAAAATTTAAAGTTAAACTTAAAAAAAAAAAAGTTAAGAAAAATGTGCAGGTTATTTATTATGTAGCCTTTTGATATTTGTTACATTTTACAGTCTGGCATACATTTCAAATAAGTTTTAGCCATACGGGCTATTTTATATTTATTTCAGTATCTGCAGAATCTGAAGAACAACACTGAAAAACAACTAAATATTGAAAAAACCTTAGTACCTAAGAACTAGAAGTGATGATATAGTAGTAATGCATACAGTAATGAATGTAGTAAGCTAACATTAAGAGTCAGAAAATCTTGGTTTGGCCACTTAACATGTCAAAGAACTGGCTAACAGTAAGAGCCTTTTGACTAAGAAGCAAACCAAACCATTGGCATGGGAACCAGGTGGGATGGGTGGGATTTGGCCCATCCAATATTTCCCCACCCAAAAATTATACCGTTTGGGGGAGAAAAAAATTATTATGAAAGTGCGACACTGAGGGTAATGTGTTTTGCCAGCAAATTAGATAACCCTGTTGTGTGTTAAATGGCTCTGGGCCTTCTTTTAGCCTTTGTTAATGCTTGTGTTGAGGTGCCCATTCAAAAATAAGGAGCATTTGCCTAAAAAAATCATGCTGTGTTTGTATCCTCCAATCACCAGCCTCACTATCCTCAGCTTTCACCTCGATGAGCGTCTTTGAACTTGAGATCAGTAAAGATTTGGGTTAACTAACCTTAATGTTACCTATGCTCCAGTCAGAGGTGTAAGTAACGAATTACATTTACTCTCGTTACTGTAATTGAGTACAATTGTCCCTGTAACGGTACTTTTTGGAGTAGAATTAAATCATAGTACTTTTACTCTTACTTGAGTTCATGTTTAATGAAATACTTGTATTTTTCTACATTAATTTTCATAACGTTACAGAGTAAAAATACATGATGAGCGTATCAGCTTATCACCCAATAATAACAAAGCGCTGTTAAATTTAAAGGATTCAACAATCAAAAAACAGCAGCTCCGGCAAGAAAAACACTACAGAGATGTCCAATTTAGTGGACAAGGACAGAGGAGACCTAAACCAGCACACACAAGGCACAGACCGCATCCAAACGGTTATCTGTATTCATTTTCACATGAATTATTATCAGCCGCCAAACACAAAATCTCCTGAGATCCACTTTCACAACTCGACTCAAGCCTGAGGCAGCATTAGCCGAGCTAGCTGATCTGAGCTAAATAGGTACTGTGTTTATAGGTTTCTTCTTTCTTTTGTAATGCTTCTGTTTATTAAACTTAAAATCTGTTGCGTACATTTATAGCCTAGTTTAGCTGCTGTTTTGTAGATAAACGGTTGTGAACGGCTGAGATAGAAATCTAGTCTAATACAGGCTCTTCGTAAACTCTGCACAGTGATTCTGTTGTGCTGTCGACTGGCCTGATCTGATCTCTTCCCGTCTTCTCTCTCTCTCTCTCTCTCTCTTTCTCTCTCTCTATGATGGCGTTTTAGGGCCACTGTTAATAAAAATAAAAACAGTAGACTTCGAGAATAAAGTCGTAATATTTCAAGAAAAAGGTCGTAATATTTCAAGAAAAAAATCATAATATTTGGAGGCTAACTGTAGGGGGGCTGCCATAACGCGTTGGGGTCTCGGTTGCTATTCTGGCACGCCGGACTTCCACTCACTCCAGTCTCTTTGTAGATCGCTAATTTTGATTATCATTCTCACTGTCTGTGAAACTTCATGCCCTCTTTGAAATGGCGCGGAGATGTAGCCACCGATTGCTGTGTAGACTACCCTGCCTGCGATTCTCCTTCAACAAAACAGACAGACAGTTTCCTCCGAGTCTGTCTTGCTCTTTATTCTAAATAAACACAGTTTCCTGCACAGTTTCAGCCACTTCTTATACTAATAACAGGCTCGTGCTGATGTGCCAGGAGAGACAGGGAGACTGAGTATTTCTTTATGGATGAAATCTATATGAAAGTATAACTCCACCAACTCCTCAACACCCCTTGTTTTAACATGGTGAGGTGCTGCCTTCCCTTTGCAAAGCCTTTGGCCACAATATTGCGACCTTTCCTGGTATTAATGCCACTTTAATGTTGTAATCGTATGACCTTTTTCTCAAAATAGTACGGCTTTATTCTCGAAATATTACAACTTCATTCTCGAAATATCGTACCGTACAACTTTTTTCTCTAAATATTACAATTTTTTTTTCAAAATATTACGACTTTATTCTCGAAGTCTACTATTTTTATTTTTATTAACAGTGGCCCTAAAACACTGTCGTACTCTCTCTCTCTCTCCCTCTCCCCCATTCTCTTCCTCTCTCTCTGTCTCTCTCTTCCTCTCTTTCTCTCTCTCTCTTCCTCTATCTATCTACCCCCCCCCTCCTTTCTCTCTTCCTCTCTCTCTGTTTGTCTGTCTCTCTCTGCCTTGGTGTTTGTCTTTAACTGTGAGAAGCTGTGTAGCTGTGTAACTGTGAAATGCAGCAATAATCTCTGATTCTGTATGAAGTGATCAGCTCGATGACTGGTGAAATATATTACAGTAAAAAATCGAAGCTGGGTAAATTGCTGATGTTGCTGTTGATTTTAACGGTAGAAATGTTCTTAACAGAGATCAGTGAAAATATACAGTTGGAAGGCTGTGAATGTGTTTACTATCTGTAGAGGGTCATACCTGTTAACGTAAGCTAGAGTCCAGGGAGTTGATGGGCAGCAGGACTCTCACTAAAATTAGACTATTAATTAAGCAATCTACTCATAATTTTGTTTTATATAATCATCTAACCATGAAATGCATGCAGTTTAATGTAAACCTTGTTCCTTACACAGGTCACAGAAAGGTGTGTAAATGTGCACTAGCAGAGTGGACTGTGATCAATCTCAGCTCGCAGAACTTTTTTCCCCACATATTATCATGTTTTGCTTTAGTGTTTTTCTGTACAGATTATTTCCAGTGATGTAGCCAAGTCAGCTCAGAAATATGTTCAGGTTGTGACAGCGGAAATACGAAAAAGTAACTAAGTAACTCAGTACTTAAGTAGTTTTTAATGAACTATTCATTTACTCTTACTTGAGTAATTTTATTTACTAATACTTTTACTTGTACTTGAGTAAATTATCACTACAGTAACAGTACTTGTACTTGAGTAGGGATTTACAGTACTCTTTACACCCCTTGCTCCAGTGATCAAAAAACACCCTGAAACATTTGGTAACATTAGCCTCTGGCCCAAAGTCCCAAAATGCATACTGCCGCACTAAATAGTATGTAAAAAATAGTATACCACTATGAGAAGTGCTTTCAGTAGTGCAGCATGTAAAGTTCCAAAGTGTGTCATTTGTTTGGTCATTTCATTTCAGAAAAATGCCACCAAAAAAGGTAAATAAAACATTCACAGGACACAACATTTTTTTATTTATTTATTTATTTTTTTTTATGAGTAGCCTTAAGCCCTATTCGGGCAGGATTAGTTTTTCATAGTTAGGTGTGTTCATGCCAGTTTAACTCAGGACATCTGTAATGTTTAAAACATTTAATTTAGCCCTCATTTTGTTTACACTAATAATTTAATCTCTGTCTAAAGTGAATTCAGTGCATTATTAGCGTCACCATTAGCTTGGGAATTTACAGCAAACAGCCAACTTCACTGCATAAAATCAGTTTTTGTCTGTAATTTCTACGTTAGACAGGACAGTACATGTTAAATATCGGCCTGATTTTAGCCACAGAACAACAAGGCTGAAGTCAGTTTCCTATTTGCCAGCTTCTTGTTCATATGCACATTCCGCCTTAAATGGTGCAACAGTTACATTCTGGCACTAATAACAGCCACACCATTTAAGGTGGAACGGGAAAATATGAACAAGAACTAGCAAATAAAAAGCTGACTTCAGCCTCGTCAGAGAACATAAGTAAGCGCTTTTTGAGTGTCTCCATAGTGTTCAATGCCAGTTTCTCAATCAAAAACAAATAATACAATATGCTTAGTTTCTTATAAGCCTCTTGAGTCACCAAAGAAAGTGTTGGAAAATGCTTATAAATATAGCATTACAATAAGTTATAAAATTAGGGTTTTAGAGTCTGAGATCACAGTTCATGGACAAAGTATACATTTAGCTGCAATGCAATGCAGCCTGAAAGCACAAGCTACGTTAGATTTGAAAAAAATACAATTATGACTAATATGACAATTGCCGATGCAAAACAGAGGTAGGCATGATTTAAATAAACATGTAAGAGTAGTCTAATATGTGAGATTAATTCCAAAACAAATATAAGAATTTTGAGAAATAATTACAGACTTGTAAAATTATGCACTCAGACAACTATTATTAAATTAATTAAAATTATTAATTTTACTGAAGTACAGGCAGTACCTTTAGAGTCTAAACCAGCATTATTTTAGAGCATAATTTGTCATTAGAAATTAGTTTTAGAGCCTATATCATCAAGAGAACTTACAATTTAAAGTTTTAATCATTAGATGTTAGTGTTGTAGAGCCCAAGCCATCACTAGAAGATACAGTTTTAGCATTTAAATCATTATTAGAAGTTAAAGTTGTAGAGCCTAAGTCATCTCTAGACAATACAGTTTCAGTGTAAAAATCATTAGAATTCAGTGTTTTAGAGCCTAAATAATCATAACTAATTAGAATCAACATTGGATGTCACAGTTTCAAGTCAAAATTAGCAACAGATGTTACAGATTTAGAGTAAAATTATAAGAAATTACAGTGTTTGAATCTAAATTATTACAGTTTAAGAATCTAAGTCAGCAATAAAAGTTATACTTTAGAACATAAATCAACATTAGAAGTTACACTTTAGAGTCTAAATCAGCATTAGATGTTGCACTTTAGGGCCTAAATCAGCATTAGATGTTACACTTTAGAGTCAAAATCAGCATTAGACATTACACTTTAGAGTCTAAATCAGCATTAGACGTTACACTTTAGAGTCTAAATCAGCATTAGACGTTACATTTTAGAGTCTAAGTCAGCATTAGACGTTACACTTTAGGGTCTAAATCAGCATTAGATGTTACATTTTAAGGTCTAAGTCAGCATTAGACGTTACACTTTAGAGTCTAAATCAGCATTAGAATTTACACTTTAGGGTCTAAATCAGCATTAGACGTTACACTTTAAGGTCTAAGTCAGCATTAGACGTTACACTTTAGAGTCTAAATCAGCATTAGAATTTACACTTTAGAGTCTAAATCAGCATTAGACGTTTCACTTTAGGGTCTAAATCAGCATTAGACGTTACATTTTAGGGTCTAAATCAGCATTAGACGTTACACTTTAGGGTCTAAGTCAGCATTAGATGTTACATTTTAGGGTCTAAATCAGCATTAGATGTTAAATTTTAAGGTCTAAGTCAGCATTAGACGTTATACATTAGGGTCTAAATCAGCATTAGACGTTTCACTTTAGGGTCTAAATCAGCATTAGATGTTACATTTTAGGGTCTAAATCAGCATTAGACGTTACACTTTAGGGTCTAAGTCAGCATCAAAAGTCTAAATCAGCATCAGACATTACACTTTAGGGTCTAAATCAGCATTAGATGTTACATTTTAGAGTCTAAGTCAGCATTAGACGTTATACATTAGGCTCTAAATCAGCATTAGATGTTACACTTTAGGGTCTAAATCAGCATTAGACGTTACACTTTAGGGTCAACATCAGCATTAGATGTTACACTTTAAGGTCTAAATCAGCATTAGACGTTACACTTTAGGGTCAACATCAGCATTAGATGTTACACTTTAAGGTCTAAATCAGCATTAGAAGTTACACTTCAGAGTCAAAATCAGCATTAGATGTTATACTTTAGGGTCTAAACCAGCATTAGACATTACACTTTAGGGTCTAAATCAACATTAGACTTTACACTTTAGAGTTCTAAATCAGCATTAGAAGTTACACTTTAGGGTCTAAATCAGCATTAGATGTTACATTTTAAGGTCTAAGTCAGCATTAGACGTTACATTTTAGAGTCAAAATCAGCATTAGACGTTACACTTTAGAGTGTAAATCCATATTAGACATTACACTTTAGGGTCTAAATCAGCATTAGACATTACACTTTAGGGTCTAAACCAGCATTAGATGTTGCACTTTAGGGCCTAAATCAGCATTAGACATTACACTTTAGGGTCTAAACCAGCATTAGATGTTGCACTTTAGGGCCTAAATCAGCATTAGATGTTACACTTTAGGGTCTAAATCAGCATTAGAAGTTACACTTTAGGGTCTAAATCAGCATTAGAAGTTACACTTTAGAGTCTAAATCAACATTAGATGTTACACTTTAGAGTCTAAATCAACATTAGATGTTACACTTTAGGGTCTAAGTCAGCATTAGACGTTACACTTTAGGGTCTAAGTCAGCATTAGACGTTACATTTTAGGGTCTACATCAGCATTAGACGTTACACTTTAGAGTCAAAATAAGCATTAGAAGTTACACTTTATGGTCTAAATCAGCATTAGACGTTACACTTTAGGGTCTACATCAGCATTAGACGTTACACTTTAGAGTCAAAATAAGCATTAGAAGTTACACTTCAGAGTCAAAATCAGCATTAGACATTACACTTTAGGGTCTAAACCAGCATTAGATGTTACACTTTAGGGTCTAAATCAGCATTAGACCTTACACTTTAAGGTCTAAGTCAGCATTAGAACTTACACTTTAGAGTCTAAATCAGCATTAGACCTTACACTTTAAGGTCTAAGTCAGCATTAGAACTTACATTTTAGAGTCTAAATCAGCATTAGACGTTACACTTTAGGGTCTAAGTCAGCATTAGAAGTTACACTTTATGGTCTAAATCAGCATTAGATGTTACACTTTAGGGTCTACATCAGCATTAGATGTTACATTTTAAGGTCTAAGTCAGCATTAGACGTTACACTTTAGAGTCTAAATCAGCATTAGACGTTACATTTTAGGGTCTAAATCAGCATTAGATGTTACACTTTAGGGTCTACATCAGCATTAGATGTTACATTTTAAGGTCTAAGTCAGCATTAGACGTTACACTTTAGAGTCTAAATCAGCATTAGATGTTACACTTTAGGGTCTAAATCAGCATTAGATGTTAAATTTTAAGGTCTAAGTCAGCATTAGACGTTATACATTAGGGTCTAAATCAGCATTAGATGTTTCACTTTAGGGTCTAAATCAGCATTAGATGTTACATTTTAGGGTCTAAATCAGCATTAGACGTTACACTTTAGGGTCTAAGTCAGCATCAAAAGTCTAAATCAGCATCAGACGTTACACTTTAGGGTCTAAATCAGCATTAGATGTTACATTTTAAGGTCTAAGTCAGCAGTAGACGTTATACATTAGGCTCTAAATCAGCATTAGATGTTACACTTTAGGGTCTAAATCAGCATTAGACGTTACACTTTAGGGTCAACATCAGCATTAGACGTTACATTTTAGAATCTAAATCAGCATTAGATGTTACACTTTAGGGTCTAAATCAGCATTAGACTTTACACTTTAGAGTTCTAAATCAGCATTAGATGTTACATTTTAGAGTCAAAATCAGCATTAGACGTTACACTTTAGGGTCTAAACCAGCATTAGACATTACACTTTAGGGTCTAAACCAGCATTAGATGTTGCACTTTAGGGCCTAAATCAGCAATAGATGTTACACTTTAGGGTCTAAATCAGCATTAGAAGTTACACTTTAGGGTCTAAATCAGCATTAGACTTTACACGTTAGGGTCTAAATCAGCATTAGATGTTACAATTTAGAGTCTAAATCAGCATTAGAAGTTACACTTTAAGGTCTAAATCAGCATTAGACATTGCACTTTAGGGCCTAATTCAGCATTAGAAGTTACACTTTAGAGTCTAAATCAGCATTAGACGTTACACTTTAGAGTCAAAATCAGCATTAGAAGTTACACTTTAAGGTCTAAATCAGCATTAGACATTGCACTTTAGGGCCTAATTCAGCATTAGAAGTTACACTTTAGAGTCTAAATCAGCATTAGACGTTACACTTTAGGGTCTAAATCAGCATTAGACCTTAGACTTTAAGGTCTAAGTCAGCATTAGACATTACATTTTAGGGTCTAAACCAGCATTAGATGTTACACTTTAGGGTCTAAATCAGCATTAGACATTACACTTTAGGGTCTAAATCAGCATTAGACCTTACACTTTAAGGTCTAAGTCAGCATTAGAACTTACACTTTAGAGTCTAAATCAGCATTAGACGTTACACTTTAGGGTCTAAGTCAGCATTAGAAGTTACACTTTATGGTCTAAATCAGCATTAGACCTTACACTTTAGGGTCTAAATCAGCATTAGAAGTTACACTTTAGGGTCTAAATCAGCATTAGACATTACACTTTAGAGTCAAAATCAGCATTAGACATTACACTTTAAGGTCTAAGTCAGCATTAGAAGTTACACTTTAGGGTCTACATCAGCATTAGATGTTACATTTTAAGGTCTAAGTCAGCATTAGACGTTACACTTTAGAGTCTAAATCAGCATTAGACGTTACATTTTAGGGTTTAAGTCAGCATAAAAGTTACACTTTAGGGTCTAAGTCAGCATTAGAAGTTACACTTTAGGGTCTAAATCAGCATTAAAAGTTACAGTTTAGGGTGTAAATCAGCATTAAAAGTTACAGTTTTGAGTCTAAATCAGCATAAAAAGTTACAGTTTTGAGTCTAAGTCAGCATAAAAAGTTACACTTCGGCGTGTAAAGCAGCATTAAAAGTTACACAATAGAGTCTAAATCAGTACAGGTTAGAGCCTAAATGATCATTAGAAGTTACAGTTTAAGAGACTTAATCATTATTAAAAGTAGCAGATTAAGAGCCCAAGTCATCAGTAGAATTTACAGTTTTATAGTTTGTGAATATACTGTTGCTGTCAGAACAAAACCTTGTATCTCCAGAATGGTCACTTCATGAAATTTTAACACAGCATGAAGGCTAAGTGCTCTTTACATATTGCGTCAAAAAATGAAAAAAGGACAAAATGGAGATATAAGGTTTTGTTCCACAACAGTGATATTTTTCAGAGCCTAGCACTTGTTTTTAGAATTATTCTTAAGAAAAAAAAAAGAAATTTAAACAATTTAAACAATAAAGAAGTTGATTATGTCTGAGGTTCAGAAAAAAACAACATTTTTAAAAGATTTTATTTCTTAAGACATTTTTGTTCATCAGGCACCTGGTCCATGAGGCCCATGACCAACACCATACAAGCTCATTTGGAGGAGGGAAAAAATCATCTGACCAAAAAGGTCAGCAACTGGGTCATAAACTGCATAAAAATAAATCTAACACTGGCATGCACAGCTCAGTCATTAAACTTAAAAGTGGATGCAAATTTTTTCACATGCTGCACTACTGACAGTATGTTTTTTGGAGGAAAAATGAGTGTTTTGACGATGTGTTCTTTGGAGACAGAGCAGCAAACAGTCTTAACTGAAAGCATTTACTATCAGTTCCCCTCACTCCCCCCTAATTTTTCCTTTCTTGCTCTCTTTTCTCTTTCTTTTTCTTTCTCACTCACTGTTTTTCTCTTTTTCTTTTTATCTCGCCCTGTCTCTCCCTCTATCTCTCTCTCCTTCTCTCTGTGTTAAAGCTGAGTGTAGGTCGCCTGGCTGTGTCTGCATTAGTATTCAGTGCTGCTCTGGTTTCAGCACTGTGCTCCTGATGAGGCTGTAATTGTTTCATTATAATCGTTCTGCGTTCAGATCCCAACCCCCTCAACATCAACCTGACCAGGACTACAGCTCCCAGAATCCCACTCTCTGCTCTGCCTCCAAAACCTGTTCTGGCTCTAACTCAGTCTGAAGAAGCCCCAACACCAAATACTCCACTGTCATTCAGGATGGAGAGCAGGGCCTGGGTTCACAGAAATGTTCAAGAGCAATGACCTTTAGCCATGCTATTTTAGCTTCTCTGCTGTTATTCAAGGATAATGGCCACTGGCTGTCATGACAATCATTGATGGGCCAAATTTGTGAAGAAATTAGCAAAATTACTAATAACATGATAGAAATCAGAGCTAGAATTAGTGGCAAACTGTCACTATTAGAGCTAAGCCTCCAGTTTGCCATAAATGTGAAAACTGCTAGCAATCCAGGATACTAGTAGCATGTTAGGGCTGAGCCAGCGCCAATTCACATTTTTATCCATTCTAGATTGAAAACAAAGACTTGAAGCTTGTAAAAGACATTCATGTTTTATCTGAAGCTTGTAACAGATGACCAGTGGTGATCAGCATAACAGATTCTATTGCTGCTGACCAGCATACCAGCATCCAAAACACACACAAAAAAATCCTGATTGGATAATTTTTTGTTGAGCATTTCAAGAATTTAACCCTTTGTTTCCAACCCAAACTTAACAAAGTATTACTGTACAGAGTATTACTATAATACTTTATTTAAAAACATGATGATTCTATTAAATGCAAATGAATTTAAAATTAAATTTTCATTTTTCACTTTTCTTAAGGCCTAGACATCCTCAGTGGTAAATTAAATGTAATTACTGAATTATTTTCGATATTATGTTTTGCTCCTCCAGCCAAATACTATAGCCAGCTAGCTTCAATATTTAGCTAGAGGAACAAAACTGGTGCCTAACCAGCATTAACAAAATACATCATATGGCCAAAACTATGTGGACATCCCTCCTATTTAGTGAGTTCAGGTGGGGCAGACATACCTATTGCTAACAGGTGTATAAAATCAAACACCTTGCCATGCAATCTTCTCAGACAAACACTGGCAGTAGAATGGGTTGTACCGACTCAGTGACTTTAAACTGTCACAGGATATCATCTTTGCCACAAGCCAGTTTTTGAAATTTCTTCCCATGCTAGATCTATCCTGGTGCTATTACTGTAAAATGGAAGCATCTAGAAGCGTCTAACAGCTCAGCCACAAAGTGATAGACCACACAAACTTACGGGGCTGCTGAGTGCTGATGCCTACCTTCTGTTGCATCGCTCACAACAGAGAACTGTGCATCGGAAGCTTCATGAAATAGGTTTCCATGGCCGTGCAGCTGCACACAAGCTGAAGATCACTATGTGCGATGCCAAGTGTTGACTGGAGTGGTGTAAAGCATGCCACAACTGGACGTGGGAGCAGTGGAAATGTGTTCTCTGGAGTGATGAATCACACTTCACTATCTTGCAGTCTGATGGATGAATCTGGGTTTGGTGGATGCAGGAGGACACTGCCTACCGGACTGTATACTGCCAACAATAAAGTTTGGTAGAGGAGGGATTATGGTCTGAGGCTGTTTTTAAGGGTTCGAGCTTAGCCCTTAGTTCAAGTGAAGGGTAAAATTAATGCTACAGCATACAAAGACATTTTTGACAATCATTTGCTTCCAACTTTGTGGCAACAGTTTGGGAAAAAGGCCCTTTCCTGTTCCAGCATGACTGTGCCCCTCTTCACGAAGTGAGGTCTATAAAGACATAGTTTGACAAGTTTGGTGTGGAGGAACTCCAGTGGCCTGTACAGAGCCCTGACCTAAACCCTGCTGAACACTCTTGGAATTAATTGGAACACTGATTGCAAGACAGGCCCTCTTGTCTAATATCAGTGCCTGGCCTTACAAATGCTATTTTGACTGAACTGGCACAAATTGTCACAGACACACTCCAAAATATTGTGGAAAGCTTCCCAGAGTTGGAGGCTGTTGTAGCTGCAAATGGGTGCATCTCCATATTAATGACTATGATTTTGGAATGGGATGTCCAACAAACTTATATAGGTGTGATAGTCAGGTGTTCACATACATTTGGCAATATAGTGTAGCTATAATATTTGGCTAGAAGAACAAAACTGGTTTTGCTAACTGGTGTTTGCTAACTTCACAGCATGTGACTTTAACACTAATCAGCAAGACAAGCTGATGAAAAGACAAACAGTCATAAACAGTTAAACAAGCATTCAATAAATTATCATGTGCAGCAATGACTTTAAAACAGAAAACTATTGGCACAATATAGAAAAGTACAATGCAGCCTATAAAATTACACCAATAAAATGTAAAAGTAAAAATAGCATTTTCTGTTAATTAACAGTTTTTAACTGAGAAATTACATCTCTTGCCATATTTGGGAAATTGTCTACTGTAGTGATGCATGTTTTGTCCTTTCCCCCAACATTTAACAAGGGATAACATTTAGGTATAATGAAAATGTAGTCCAGAGGAATTCCACCAATTTTTCGAATTTCTGTATAATTAAATTAATACATATAATTATATAATTAAAAATGTAAACAACGTTGCCCAGGGTGCTTGATATGAAATGCACCATTTTAGAAAAACTTGCTTAATTGAACTGTGAATTGTTCACAGTGATGGTAATAGGAACCAAACGTGTGAATTAATGCCTCTAAAAGCTACATCTCAAAAAGTTATTAAATGAACTGTAATAACTGATGCTTGAGATTTTGTTTTATGGTCATTTCGAGATAATATTCTAACTTAAAATATATTTTTTAAAAATCAATTCATGGCAGAGAGGAGAAGGCAAAATAGCCCCCAGTGAAAACTTATTTTTCAGATTTACCACTATTTTACCATCATCAACAAATAAAAATCAGAACTCATATGTAGGTTCACTGATGGTTTTGAATAGTAAAAAAATGTCTATATTTGTCTTGCAGACATTGTATCCCCTGGTTCCTGTCATTACCACTGCAAAGAAAGCTGAGTCAGTAATTTTCTCTACAATAATTTTGTATCTGAATGACTTTGTTTACATCTCAACTATTCAATTAAGCAGAAATTTTGAATAATCTGTGAAAACAGGTTACTGTTGGATTTTTACTGTATTTTTAAAGGATTTTTATAGTGCAGCTAAATGTCCCACACTCACAAAAATATTCATCATGTCTATCATCCTGA
Source organism: Colossoma macropomum (assembly GCF_904425465.1). Lineage (NCBI taxonomy): Eukaryota > Metazoa > Chordata > Actinopteri > Characiformes > Serrasalmidae > Colossoma > Colossoma macropomum. The sequence goes on along the minus strand of NW_023494791.1, from coordinate 28,610,894 downwards.
GGGGATTTGGACACCGCAAGGAGGTAAACACACACACACACACACACACACACACACACACTCAGCTCCATTATGTACATTAGCAGTGGAGGCCTGTGGCTGGAATCAATGTTTTTTTCTTTCTCGTCTCCCTTCGACTTTGAGCTGAGAGCCAGACGCCTGTGCCACAATCCGCATTAGTGTAGATAGGCACGGAGAGGGCGAGTATGTGTGTGTGTGAAGGGTGGCTCGGAAACAGCCATCAAAGGCAAAAGTGTTTCATGCGGATGACAGAAGCTGAGGTGAGACGCAGTTTTCACAGTTCATGCGCCGGGCTTTCACACACATACACACGTGCGCGCAGTCCTAAAGCAGCTTCAGAGGTGATATGACAGGTCAGTCAGAGCTGCTGGAGGCCAGAGGAGGGATTGGCATCATGCCCACTGAGTTTGGGCTGGCATGTGTCTCAAGTTTTTGTAAAATTTAAATGAGTAAATAACTTTTTATTTACTGCGTTCAATGTAGTCTGAAAACCGAAACAAGCCAGTAGGCATATCCTCCCCTCAAAAAGAGATTAACGTCAGACAGCAAGAGGGAATGGTGATTGGTAATATAAGCCACGCCCCCTCTCACTCTGACTGAACCTACCTACAGCATACAGTCTATCCACATTATATCACACACACACACACACACACACACACACACACACACACACATGCACTTAAATGGAAATTCCACTGATTTTTCAAAATTCCCTCATAGTTCCTAATTTGCTGGTTGAGATGTAAACAAAGTCATTCAGAGTGTTCTGATGTAAAAATGTAGAAAAGACTAGGCTTTCTTTACGATGGTGGTCACAGGAACCAGGGCTGACTACAACACAAATGCAGCCATTTTACTATCCAAAACCACCAGTGAACCTGCACGTGTCTTCTGAGTTTTTACATGTTATGTTGATAATAATCAATCTGAAAAATAAGTTTTCTTTGGGGTCTATTTTGCCTTACAGAACTCTGCATGTATCTCTCCGCCACAAACTGATGTAAAAGAATATATTTTGAGCCAGTTCTTTATCCCAAAATTATTGTAAAACAACATCTGAGGCATCAGGCAATCTATTCATAACCATTTCATATAACTGATTAATAATCATCATATGAAAATGAGTGACTGTGTCTCTGAAATGTAAGCAGTACTGGTTACCACAAGTGAAAAAGAAGGATAGCCATATTGAAATATATAACTATTTTCTTACTAAATATGTAAGTTTTTTATTTGATATATGTCTGTGAAGCTTTGTGGAGGGTCAGGGTATAAATCATATTTCCTCTGTCTTTGCTGCTGGATGCCTGTCACAGAGCCCTGGGGCTTCCAAACTCTCCATCAGATAGAGTGCACTGCCCTTAGCCAATCAGAAACACTGACAAATACTGGCTCAGGGAGCAGAAGAAAACCATGAATAAGCAGATGTAACACATTGTTTTAAAACAACTGGCTGCATTTTTTCTTAAATCTTAAATCCATTTGACAGAACTCTTGTTGAAAATGAAATGTTTAGTGGACATAATTCATGTAGAAATAGGACAGAGACTTTTCATTAGTATCTCCAAAGGGATTTTAAAATTGTATGCTAGCTTTTTTACATTACCCTGTCCAGTTTATTAATGCTGTGTTTATTTTGAATGTTTTGGCTGTTATTGTCTGCACGTTCTGTGGATAATTGTCTATGTACTGGCATGTCAGTTTGCTAGTCTTTTATTTTAAATTTTGGAGATTTCATATATGTAGCGTCTGTTGTGAATGCTGAGCTGAGTGTGTTTTTGAACTGGCTGCTTGTGTGGCAGACTTGTAACTCACACTCATTTAAGTTCAGCAGTCTGAAGGCCCTCCACAAGGTGCTCGTGTAGTACTGCCCTCCCAGTTGGCAAAAATCACGCCACTGATTATGAGGTAGCATTTTTAGGCCTAACATTTTCCATAATCATGTCAACACTGATGTGGTCAGGAGAAGAAAGGCAGAAGAACAAGGCTGGAGGGGAGAGACTGGTTTCTGTACAAATGTTATTTGTGATTATTTAACTAAAAATTTTATTCATGACAAGAAATAGTCACTGTAGCTTTCATTCTGTTGTAAATAAAAGTTATTTCAAAAAAGTGTAAAAATGTCTTTGCATAAAACTGTTTTTAAAACCAGGCTTCAAACACATTTTTATCGATTAACATTCAACAGCTGTTGAACTGTAGACTGAGGTCTGTACACTGTTGTGTGAATGTATGGTAGTGGTGTTCGGAAGGTGTGGATCCTTTTTGTGTTTTATTGTTAAGCACTTTGGTTTTAAATGTGCTAATAAATAAAATTTACTTACTTATTTACTTACACAGTATTTGCTCAAATAAGTTGCAGTATTCATTACATTACATTGCTGAGGTGCAAAATAACTTTAAATGCTATATTTAATGTAATTAAATCATAGTCGTGTTACTTTTACTTCAGTATATTTCTTAAAAAAAACAGTTTTCAGCTCAGCTTTTTAAAGTTTTAGTGATTGTTCTAATGTCAGAAAAGCCTTGTTGATTGGTCCAATAAAGCTTAGCTACTTTTTAGCTACTTTTTTAAAGTACTTTCTTGTCAGAATAACAAGCATGGCTGCTCTTTATGTTTTTTGTATTCAGCAGTAAGTGTCTGTTAGCTAATTTAACAGCCAATGTTTTACAGTAAGCTAGTGCTTAGGTTGCCTACCCAATAAGCCCAGTAAAAATTTGGTGTTTTTTGAGCATTAGCTTCTTTTTTCTATGAGGTGAATGTTTAATTTATGTAAAATTCCACATTTTGGTTGTAAAAAGTGCTGTATCCTAGCCTTCTTAAAATACTGTTTTCTGGATTAAAAAATGCTAACAGCTAATGCTAACATGGCTAAATGTTAACAGTTAGCAGTGAGCTGTTGGTATCTTGGGAACATCAAGACATGTGGCTGTCTTCAGTGCATCTGGAATGTGATTTGGTTACAGTCAACTTTGTCACAACACTGTCTTTTGTGGTAGAGGTAAGTGATGCTTTCTGATACAGGGCAAGCAGCATGTGGCAATAATCTTATGGCAAAAAATTTGAATGCTCATAAACTTCTGTTCCAAAGTTCCAAAGCTATATTAAGTCAATATTATTTTATAATCAATAAGATCTTACAAAATGTAATTATTATTAACTAGACACCAAAAGGTATTAATGTATGTTTTACTCAATATTTAGGCATCAAGAATAAATTCTGAAATGACAAACAATTTAGTGTTATTATCTATGTAGAAGCTGTCTGCCTTGAGATTTGAGGTTTGACCACTGGAGCTCCAGTCCATCACAGGGCATATTATAACTAGTCATAAGTAAATTAAAGATATCTTGAATTAGTATTTCTACTAGTCGAAATTCAATTATTGATATGTGGACCTGTATTTTTTACTAGTCAAAGTTAAAGTGTAGATATCTGTAATTAGAATTTCTACTAGTACAAATGTAATTGTAAATGTCTGTAATTGTATTTTTTACTAGTAAAAATGACATAATAGATATCTGGAATCATAGTTTTTACTAGCAGAAACTGCATTACAGAGCTCTCAAATTTGAGTTTTTACTAGTAAAAACAGAGTTACAACTTGTATCACTGCTGTCATTCTAGGCTAAAACAGCTTGCCATAAAGGACTGTTGTTACTGAGCATCTCTGAGTTTGGCAAATTATAAGGGGTAATTTGCTCCTGAATTATTGCTTAGCAGACTTCTAAAAACTATGGACATGGGAGATTCATACTGGATTAAAATTATCGCACAGCCCCAGGTAATACTAATCCCACGGGAATAGGTCTTAAATTAATGTGAGGTCAGTGATTTAGATCTGCACATTCTGTAAACTGGCATGCTAAGAAAGAAAGCCGGTTTCAGTGACTGTTAAAGAGGGATTCTGTGGGTAGAAACAAAATAAGGCTACATAGCAGCCTTTATAAAACCCATAACGTTAAGGCCAACTATGACATCTAGACTTTATTTCAACATTACCATCTACCAACTATCTCAGACCATTAGTACCTAGCTGGCAGTTTTTTTTACTTTCCACTCTTTACTGTGTTTAAGCTTGTGCTATATTTTCCCCCTCCCAGAGCACTGCAGATTCAGTGATTTCCTGACCCAACACACCTGATTCAGCTCATGAAGGGCTTGATAAGCTGAGGAGCTGCATCAGGTGTTTTACAGTAAGGAGCAGTTGAAACCGTGTGGAGCTGTAGGTCGCCAGAAGCAGGTTTTAGAAACACAAAGTGTGTTTACATGCACTTATAGTCTGATCCCAATTTCTGGGTTAGGGTTAGGGTTAGAATTTCTGCAGTTATTTAATTATTCAAATGGTCATGTAAACAGCATATGATAAAGAGAGCTGGATTTCAGCTCAAAAATTCAAATTCTCAGTGCATATATACTCTTACTCAGACTTCTCAGCCTGCGCATGTGTGAAAACGGACCGTGGTACTGGACATAAGCAATACTAACACAAAGCTTTTTTTTGTTGGATCCCATGTAAACAGCCCAGTAAAAAGTCAGTACATGGTGTATACATGCATTTATGCCTGACAACACCACTGATCTGAGCCATTTACTTATGCAGGAATTTAAAAAAATCTATATAATTCTTTTTTTAAGGTACAACAAAGGTGTAAATCAAACTATTTCATGTATAATGTATTTCATGTATAATGAATATTTATTGGTGACCTGCCATAAAAAGTGCAAATTCAGACCGTTTTATGGTAGCTAGCTAATTAGCACCAAAGCTGGCAAGTTAACTAACTGCCAAATTTGAAATTACAAATATACTGGTTCCTATGATTTTTAGATTTCCTAAGTAATTTCATAAAGGGGACCAGTCATGCCTTCAGACTGATCAATTTTCAGCTCTCTAAGTAAACACTCAACAAAAATCACAACATTTTGTGGTATACTTTTAAAGACTGTTCCCCTTTACAGTAAGCTAGCCGTCTAGTTAGATTTTTGCCCACCAAAATGGCTCCTCTCCTCCATGACCTTGAAACTGATTTGATAATGTCATCTTGCTGGCTGTCCCAATACAGAAGAAGACAGGAGAAGCTGCTTCAAACACCTGCCAAAGTGACTTTAAGTAAAGGATACGTAAGTGTCTGCTACCCAGGAAGTCTTTAACAGACTGTAGAGTGACATCACTGCATATGCTCCCAGAGAGGACTGACAACATGGAGGAGGCCAACTATGCTTTTTGCTCAGTATTTTCTTTGTATATAAATAATCTTAGTGTTTTGTGTATTTTGTACAGAAAAATATGTTGATCTTTGAAAAATGTAGTTAGTGGCTATAAGAAAGGATTGTAATACACTGCAGAAAAATTATTATCGTGGATTTAGGGGTGTTCAGCTATCTGGAGAACTACAAGAAAGATTTAAAGCTGTGTTACTGTATATATACCTTAATATATATTATACATTAAAAAGTTTTCACATGATAAGCATAAGAAATTGGCTTCCTAGCAGTAAAAATCTCTTTAGCACCATTAGCCTAGGGGTATTAGCTAGTGAGCCAGCTAGCAAAAAAAATTCAAACAGCCTGCTCTTACGAATCTAACCCAAAGCACTTAAGTTTTTCAAAATATACTCAAACTCCAACATGTATCTTTAGAATATCATCTCTGAATTCAAAGTTGGAAATCCTGCTCTCTACTCTTACTCATAAGTTAAAGTATAAGAGAGTAGAAATAAAAGTATATCTATTTGCATATTTACATAGTATATAAGACAGATTTGTTGTATTTACATGATAGCAGGCACTAAGTGGTATGAGATAGTCTAAAAGCACAATGAGTATAGACATAACTAGGAGTTATGGTGGTTCTTCAAGGGTCCTTTAATAAAGACAGTGGTTCTATATAGAACAATTACCATTCCAAAGAACATTTGCATGAATAAGTTGCATGGTGAAACGTTTCCTCAGATTGATGGAGAATTTACTGTATATGGTCCTATATAGCACGAAAAAGGACTACGCTACTGTTACAATGTCAGCTTGTAACAATGGAAGAACTCTTTTTGGTGCTAATAGAACCATTTTTAAAAAGGTTCAATACAGAACCATGTACACACTTTCTCTGTCAATCTGAAAAACCTTTTCATCATGCAAAGCACCATTTAAGCTTTGGGCATGTTTACAACAGATGAGAGTTTTCATTTTGTCTGCTTTAAAGCTCTCTGTGATAATCGGGGTTTTATGTGTTATAATGGCAGTAAAATCTTGGTCATTCTGTACCAGCCAAAATCACATGATAAAGATTATCTTACCATCGGCCTATGATGAAGGAAAATTACCACATTTTTCCCGGGTCATCCATCAGCTCCACCCACTTGCAATTGGTCTGAGTTGTGAGTCATCCAATGCTTATTTCCTACGGGTGGGTTTTTATCTGTGGGGCTCTGAAAAAAAGCCAAATTTAAAAAGATGTACACTCTTAAAAAAGACGGTTCTTCAGGGTTTTTTAGGTAAAGAAAATGGTTCTATAGAGAACCATGAACGCTCAAAGAGCCCTTTGCATGATTAAAGGGTTCATTGCCTGGTGATAGGGTTCCGCAGATTGATGGAGAATGTGCTGTAGATGGTTCTATTCAGAACCTTTTTGAAAGAGGTTCTATATTTTATATTATAGGGCTCTGCTGTTGTTATGATGTCAAGCTTGTAACAACAGGAGAACAATATATACAATATATAGAATCATATACAGCACATTCCCCATCAATCTGAAGATCATTTAATCATGCAAAGGGTTCTTTGAGTGTTCATGGTTGTATATAGAACCATTTTCTTTACTAAAGAACCCTTGAAGAACCATCTTTTTTAAGTGTGATAGGAGAATAGAAATTAAAACCATGATTATAAACAATAGATTTAAAAGAGAAGAAATCAAAGTACAAATCAAACTAAAAATTAAATTATGATAATAAAGTATTTTAAGACATCAAATTTAACTCAACATCAAAGAATCCTTTCATTATTTGTGATTTTTACCTGTGGACGCATCAGATATATCAATCGTATACCTACCTTTAAAGTGACAGTTTGGCAAAAATAAATAAAATGTACAATGTTGTCTAATCTAATCTAAAGACTACTAATTAGCATTTTATAAACTTGTGAAAAAAATTACAAAATTCAGGCTTCAAGATGGCTGCTGTTTTTAGCTATGCTAATGGACTTTTGTCCATGTTTGTAGATCACAGTATGTCAAACAGTGCCAGAAACCACATCAGCAAGTCTATAACACACAGTTTGAGACAAGTGTGCGATTATTTAGGCATGTGAACTTAGGAAGCAAACTTCAGATCCTGGCTGATCGATTCCTTTTGGGGGTCAAAAGGGAAAACTGTGTAAATATAATTTTCCTCTGAGCTATCATTTTAATGGAGGAGCTGATTGTTAATTTTACTGGTGGCAGATAGCTGCTTTAAAAGGGGAATGCAGACACCAGACAGTCGCATAAACAGCCTCTTCAAATGTCCGCGAAATGTGGCATTCTTTGTTCCTTTCAGGAGGGGAAGGCTTTTCTTCATGCATGGTTTCCGCGGCACCCGGTGAAGAGCGCTGTTACCAGGCAACAGGCATAACAATGACACAGGTGCTCCATCTGCAGGGGAGGGGCTATCATGCTTCATCCCTCCATCTCTTCTTTTCTTCTGCTCTCTCCCCTCTTCTCCTCCACTTCTCTGCCTAATTCCAGTTCCATTTAGGAAATTAACTTTATGAGATTATTTTTTGTTTACAATGTGTAAAGGATTACACATTTTTCATTTTATATACATAAAGAGAAAGAAAGAAAGAGAGAGAGAGAGAGAGAGAGAGAAGAGAGAGAGAGAGAGAAGCGAGAGAGAGAAGAGAGAGAGAGAGAGAGAGAGAGAGAGAGAGAAATCGAGAGAGAGAGAGAGAGAGAGAGAGAGAGAAATAGATTTGTTGAAAAAAAATTAAATATAGTTGTCTCTACTATTTTATTACCCCACTAGATTTTTGGTTTTAGAAAAAAAATTACACTCCAAATGTTCCCCAGGGCAGGGTTTCCCAAATGTTTACATGTCAGAACCCACTTGAAAAGGTAGAGTTTCTCCCAAAACCTACCAAATATGCTGTGAAATGAAATAAGATATAAACTTCTCAAAAACTCCTTAAATATTAAAGCTTATATGTATATATATATATATATATATATATATATATATATATATATATATATATATATATATATATATAGCTTTCTCACACTGACCCAAACTTGAAAAAACTTGTCTGTGTGTACACTGACCTCCTGCCAGTGCTTTTATAAGACCCTCCCCTACACCACATACCACATTACCCTGCCCCCAGCTGAAAACATGGCGGAATCTAGTTAACAACCTCCAAGCTTAACAAAAACTGTGCAAAAGCAAGAATCAACATTGGAAGCATCTTAAATGCTGCTGTAGAAGTGATATTTGCCTAATAGCAGCCCATTACAAAAGAAAACCAGGACAGCAAAGACACAGTTGACTTTTCTAGAGCACCAAAACGGTATGAGCCGATTCCAAGTTACGAAGCTTTACATTCACCAGCTTCTTCTTTGAATTTTTTGTTCCACCCTATGTCATCTCAATTAAACAAGTAGAATAAATCAGTACTTTGCTGGGGGAGAGCAGTATTGTAGCCCTTTCTTAATGCCTATATCTTTTAGCAAGATTACTGAAAGCAAGTACAAGAACCCTGGGATAAGCCCTGGGATACTCGTTAGCCATAGTATTCACTGTTATCAAAGTAGTTGATAGTTTTAGCTATGGTCACACTCAATATGTAAGGCAACACCCTTAAAAAACAGCCTTCCTCATCATGAAGTGAAGTCATAACAATGCTGGCTAAAAATGCATAACAAAGCTGGCTAAAAATGAAGCTAACTAATATCTATAAAGCAGGGGAAGGCTATAAAAAGATATTAAAGCACTTCTCCCTTGCAATTTCCACTGTCTGAAATGTCTTTGAGAAATGGCAGGAGATCTGTGGAAGTCAAGGCAAGTTCTGAATGACCAAGAAAACTCTCAAATAAAACTTCTTGTATGGTGACACAGGAGCAGTGCCTGCACAAACATCAACATCTGAATACTTCAAAACAATGTCTAGATAAGCCAGAGGCATCTTGGGACCAAGTGCTGTGGACTGAAGGCAAAATGAAACTCTTGAGCCAAATTCAGTAAAGGTATTGTAGCGTGTTCAGAGGATGCCTTCCTTAGTGGTATCACTACAGTATGTTTAGAGACAAACAAGGAACAGCATGTGATGAAAAGAACACCTTGCATGGAACAAGCATGGGAGTCAGTCTGTTATGTTTTTGACTGTGTGGCAGCCAGTGTCACAGGAAATATTATATAAGTAGGTGGAAGAATGAGTTCCACTAAATATCAGCAAATTCAGGAAGCAACTGTGACACAGTCAGTCAGGAATCCAAAGCTGAAAAGAGTTCGCCTTCTACAACAGGACAATGATCCAAAACACTCTTCAAAATCCCCCATGAACTACTTCAAGAAAGAGACAGCCCAGAAAATCACAAAACTAGAAGCATTCTGCTAGAAAGACTGGGTGAAAATTCATAAAACAAGAATAGAAAAACTCCTAGCTGGCTACAAAAAGCACTTGCAAGCTGTGGTATCTGCCAGACGGGATGTTACCTAATACAAACCTCATAGCGTATTTGAACTTTAGAAAATGTTATTTTTTATCACATAGTTTGCTGCAGAGGTGTATACTTCATATGTTTACTTATTTTCACTTCATAAAACAACAAAATGTATAACTTGGCCAGCGTTGTCTATCTATCTATCTATCTATCTATCTATCTATCTATCTATCTATCTATCTATGTCTATTCACCCATCCATCCATCTAAATAGCTCAGATGAGTTGTGTGTTCCAAAAAATAAATAAAATAAATAAAAGTGTAATAAATCGGTACTTTTATTTCCAATTGCTTCTATTAATGTGGTTATATGTATTACAGAGAGTGAGAGAGAGAGAGAAAAATGCTCAGTCTACCAACCCTCTATCCCTCCGTCCGTTCAAGATCTTCAGTCCCTTTTGGCTGTGCTGTCACCCCGTCCTCCCTGCCACTCTCCCACTTTTAATCAGAACGGCCCCTCCCCTTCTCCCCCGGACACACGCGCGCGCGCGCGCGCAAACACACACTCACACACACGCCCCTGCAGTTAGCGGCTGCCAGAGGCCACTGGTGTTCATCAGAGCGCTGCGCTGCGGGCAGAAGAGAGAGCGGGCGGGGGGTGGTGGGGTCGTAATTTCTCCAGCGCTCAGAGACCGCACACACACACAGAGCACAGGGAGAGAAGGAACAGCAGCGTGTGAATGGCAGGACATGGGGAGAGAGAGGAGAGAGAGAGACAGAGAGAGAGAGAGGAAAGAGTGTGGTAGGAAAGTATATATATATATATATATATATATATATATATATATATATATATATCACAAAATATATAATATATAATATAATACATAATATAGTTAATCGTGATTAATCATATTTGCGTTCTTTGCTAAAACTTGACCCTAAAGAACAGGCGAGGCCACTTTGTCATGGGTGGTGCAAAAAAAAAAAAATCTCTACTTCCACTTGCAATAGCTTCTATTTCTTTGTGAAATGAAACTAGGACACTTTCATGTCATGCTAATAACATGTTTCTATGAACCCGTTCATGAGAGGTTTTGTGATTTTTTTTTATTTGGTTCAGATGGTTTCACTGCCAAAGTGGACAAAATTACACACAAGGATGTTCGTTTATTGGTTAGAATTTTGCAGGGATGCAATCACTCTGTTACCCTCTCATTTAACATCATGAAAATGTAAAAATATAACTGTAAAATAGATAACATGTATGTGTATCACAACACCAAGCAATATTAATAAACTTTACTTGATGTCTGCTTCTTTATGAGTGGTTCACCAACTTGAATTTAACCAATCAGGTTGCTGATTCTTGGCCAAAAATATGTTCTGTGATCCATGTGCCAAAATTAAACGCATATCTATGCAATTATTTATATTAAAAAACTTAAAAAAGACAAAAATGGAGACATGCTTTTTTCCGACATATACATATTGCTGCTCTCTGAAGAAAACCTCGTATCATTTTTCAGTTTTTGACATAATTTGAAAATGCCTGTTATCCTTTACATTGAAGAATGGACCAAGAGAAATGACCCAAAATCACTTATAAAGAAGCCTGGTTCCATTGACTTACATTAAAAGTAAAGTAGGTTTTTTCCTTTCCTGTAAAGTTACCATTTTGGAGATACAAGGTTTCCTTCCTATACATACATATATATATATATATATATGTGTGTGTGTGTGTATATATATATATAATATATATATATATATATATGCACACATATACAAAAACATGAATATCTATGTCAGATACAGACCTACCACGAATTACCACACTAAGCCCAAACTAAACCTGAGCCTGACAAAATTTTGGCAAAACCCAACCTGGCCCGAACCACATTATCATGTTTCGAGTCCGAAACTGAAATGGAGTCCAAGAAAACTTGACTATGATCACTCAAAATGGCAAATAAAACCATATTAGCCTCAACCTGTCTTTACAATCATACACAACATACAATTTATTGGACATATTACAAATTTTTGGAGAAGCTAATTAAACATAAACATCTTTTTGCTGCACTAAACTGTACCCCCCCTGAACAAATTAGCTGTTTTACTTCCCACATATCCATTTCCTCACAAGTGTGGGCTTCATGGACCTCTAATTATGGGGAAAAGCAGGGTAGAAGTTGTAAAAAGAGTAAAACTAAAGCAGTAGGAAATGTAATATCTGTTAAAAGTGAGAGGCAGGCTGTGACAACCCTAACGTGAAATTTACACCCAACACCTATTCAATAACCAATATATAAAATAAATTTTTATATACAAATTTAATATTTATTTACATTCAATCACACAGAAAGACCTGCAGCTAAAGGGTGTCTTTCTTGTCTGTTTGTCCAAACCCAACGGGACTCAACTGATTATGTATAGTGTGGATAAATATTTCAACCTCTAGCTGTAGGTCTTTACTGTGTATTTAAATGTAAATAAATATAAAATGTAAGCATATTTTGTGATGCTAATATAAATGCAATATAAATAGTTCAGAAAATGCTACATGTTGCATTCTGCATGTTTATTTAAAGTCTACTGAAAATCAGATCTACTTCTTATGTTTCCTGTAAAGCTGTTGTGTGTGTGTTAAGATGCTCTGTTTCTCTTGAGCCTCTGTAGGATGTGATAAAAAGATGATTATAATTACACATTTTTTACCTATTCATTATATCATGTTGCCCTATTCTATACATATTCCCAGCAAGAAATGATAAGGGGTATATATGGAATTCAGTATACGGGAGAAAAGAAAAAAAGAGAGAAGAGGAGGAGGATGAAGAAAGACAGGCAAGGACAGGAGAGAACGGACAGGTTGAGTCAGACAAACGAAATGAGAGGAGCAGAGAACGGCAGAGAGAGAACACTCTTTGTGTGTTTGTGAGTGTGTGTGTGTGTGAGGACACCTCCATCCAATCTGATCAATGGTGATGTTAATCTGCGCCGCAGTCAGCCGGCCGCCCGCCGTTTGATTAAAACATGGGAGAAATATGACGTAAGCGATAAATCTGTTTGTCAAAAAGCAGCGCGTGGCATGAGAGGAAATACAGAGAGAGATAAGAGGGAGAGGGAGAGAGGGAGAGAGAGAGAGAGAGGGAGAAGGATGGAGGGGGAGGGGTGGTGCGCTGACCTCTGCGGCGTTTCCGCTGCATGAGTGGAGCGAAGCACTCAACCTGAACGAAATCTTCACCTCCCTCCTCCCTCCCTCCTCCCTCCCTCCTCTCTCTCTCTCTCTCTCTCTCTCTCTCCCTCGTCCTGGCATCAGCAGCACCAGCAGACAGAGGGAAACAAATCCATTCTTTCGCTAAATACATGACTCCCAGACTGCACTCCCTCCAACAGCTTTTTTCAGGCTGCGTGTGTGTCCAGACTGCCCACAGAACAGCAGGGCACAATGATGCCTACCAGCCAGACCACTAACCACAACAGCACAAACAAACCAAACTAAACCAGACCACAATAACCATAATAATAAAGCACACCAAACCACACCCCCAAAAAATGACAAACTAAACCAATCTGAACTGTGTCCACCCAAAGTAATTAAATCGCATGGAACCAAACCACATCAAACCACTTTAAACCAGATCAAATCTAATCAAACCAAACCCAACCAAACTACACTAAACCAGCCAAGCTCAACCCAAACAATATGAAGACTGAATCACACTCAACCAAACCAAGCTACAACCCTGTTTTCAAAAAAGTTGTAGATAAATACAGAATGCAGTGATGTGCAAATTATTTAAATCCTATATATAATCAAAAACTAAGAAATTTTATTGTTTGTTGAAAAAAACTGTCCATTTTGAAAGAAGTTGGGACAGGGGCATGCTTACCACAGTGCTGCGTCACCTCTAACAACACTCTGTAAGCATTTAGGAACTGAGGAGACCAACTGCTGTAGTTTTGAAAGTGAAATGTTTTCCCATTCTTGCATGATATAGGATTTCAGCTGCTAAACAGTCTCCCTTGTTATTTTTTGTTTCATAATGGACCAAATGTTTTTAAGGGATGGCAGATCTGGACTGAGGGCAGGCCAGTTTAGCACCAGAACTCTTTTATTAAAGAGTTATGCTGTTGTAATACATGCAGAATGTGGTTTAGCATTGTCTTGCTGAAATAAACAAGGCCTTCCCTGAAAAAGATGTTGTCTGGATGACAGCTTATGTTCATTCAGCATGGTAATGGTATGGTATCTTCACAGATGTGCACGTCACCCATGCCATGTGCACTAATGTTCCCCTATACCATCATGGGTGTTGGCTTTTGAACTGTGTAATGATAACAAGATGGATGGTCTCTCTCCTCTTTAACCTGGAGGACACAGAATCCATGATTTCCAAAAAGAATTAAAATTTTGATTTATCGCACCACAGGACACTTTCCACTTCATCTCAGTCCATCTTAAATGAGCTCAGGTCCAGAGAAGGCGGCAGCATTTCTGGATCCTGTTTATATATAGTTTCTTCTTTGCATTGTAGAGTTTTACCTTGTATTTGTGGAAGCAGCGACAAACTGTGTTCACAGACAGTGGTTTTCAGAAGTGTTTATTTAGCCCATGCAGAGATTTCCACTACAGAATCATGTCTGTAGGCAAAATATTGGCTTTTAGCCTTGTCCCTTGCATACAAAGATGTCTCTGGATTCTATGAATCTTTTAATGATATTGTGTTTCATAGATAATAAAACCCTTAAGTTCTTTGCTATTCTACTTAGAGAAATGTTATTCTTGAATTGTTGCACTATTTGCCTGCCAAGTTTTTCACTAGAGTGGTGAACCCCTCCTTATCTTTACTTCTGAAAGACTCAGTCTCTCTGGGATGCTCTTTTTATACCCAGTCATGTTACTGACCTGTTGCCAATCAACCTAATTATTCATGAGATATTCCTCCAAGTTTTTTTGTTTACATTACACAACAAGTTTTGTTGCCTCTGTCCCAACTTTTTTGAAATGTTTGCTGGCATCAAGTTCAAAGTTTGCATATATTTTTCAAAAAACAATAATATTTCTTAGTTTGAACATTTGATGTGTCATCTTTATACTCTTCTCAGTTAAAAAACAGAGTTTAAATGATTTGCCCATCATTGCATTTTGTTTTTATTTACATTTTTCACAGAATCCCAACTTTTTTGGAAACAGGTTTGCAAATCCAACCAAGCCAAACTAGATTAAACTGAAACTAATCAAACCAGAAGAGTCCACTATAAACCAAAGCAAACTGAACCAAACCAAATCAAGACAAAGCATACCAAAACCAGGAGTGGTGCCACATCCCAAAAAGTGGTAGAAAAAAAACAAAACAAAACAGACTAACAAAAAACAATTAGGCTAACTAACTAAAACTGAACCATAGCACTACATGTAGCCATGTCATGGTTCAAGGCTACAATATAGTACCCAACATACCATTTCGATTATTCATAAACAGTGTCAGTGTATGTTTTGAATCTGTAAGTTCAGTGGGTTCTGCCAAAGTCCTTACATAAGGAGGAGGAGGAGGCAGCTCACTGGATGAAAAATGAAGGGAATAGCTCATAACCTTTTGTCTCTTTATAGGGACAGTCCCCCCACTTCAATAAAAGAGTTGTTAAAATGTTGTTAGTAGTGGCAAGCAGGAACAGTTCACTTACTACATACAAAATCTACAAAAGGTGCAAAAGGTTTCTTTGTTCGGGAAATGTCTCACCCCTATCTTGCCAACTAACTTTAAGCTTAGTCTGAGAACTTCGGATTTTCAGTTTCTTATCCTAACAAAGAAGTTTGTTAACTGTTTTTGTATAACGACTTAAACCAAACAACACTGCTCTAAACTCCACAACTCCAACCACATCAGACTAAACTAACCTAATTTCATCCAACCCATAGTAAACCAACAAATCACATCACACTAAAATTAATTAACCAAACGAAAACAAACTAAATCAGACTCATGTTCCATCTAATAAAAGGTCAGATGTTAGATGTTTAAGATGCTAAAGTTAATAGATTGTGTGTGTTTAAGAGACTGTAACCTGAAGCCCAGCTCTACGTGTGTGACGAGTCAAACAGAATCAGACGCTCACAGATATAAACTACAAAGGAGGCTTTACTAGTAGAAGTGCAGTACAAGTTCGTGGTCAAAAAACAGGCATGGTCAATTCCAGAAAGCTGACGAGAAACAAAACAATCATACACCAGGCAAACAGTCCAAACAGGAGAAGGCAAAAATGTGGTCAAAAACACAAGCAGAGGGTCTAAGTCCAAAATCCAGAATCAGGTAAACAACCCAAAGGGCTGGGCAAAAAGACAAAGTCAAAGAACAAGGCAAAGGTCATACACGATAATCAGAGTCAGAAATAAACGCTCAGTAGATCACGAAAAAACGGATGCAATACTTCGCAAGTTACCTAGTCTAAAGCCCGGGCTTAAATACTACGCTATAGTAGTCATCTGATCAAAACACAGGTGACATTCATTAGTATTCAGGAGATCGTGAACGCGGATAGGAGTTTGAGGTCAGGTGGGGAGTCATGTGACCTTCCGGAGAGTTCTGGGAGTTTGAGTCCAGCTGTCTATCTTCGTTGGTTGGCTGTGTGGAAGTCAGGTGATCTCCCAGAGGACTCTGGGAGATCGAGTCCGAATCCAAAGAGGCACTAGGTGGATGCGTGACAGTACCCCCCCCCAAAGAGTCCTGGGTGGCCCCGGAACGAGGACGACCACCACGCCCACCGCCGGACTCCTGAACAGGGGTAGAACCAGAGCTGCCGAGGCGCTGACCCGAAGGTCAGGGTGACGACTGTGAAACTCCACTATGAGAGCCGGATCCAGGACATCCCTTGCAGGTACCCAGCACTGCTCCTCCGGGCCGTATCCCTCCCATTCTACCAAGTACTGAAGTAGCCCCCCTCGTCTCCGGGCATCCAGCAGCCTACAGACAGCGTAGACTGGCTCCCCATCAATCACATCCGGTGGGGGCGGCGTGACGTCTGGCAAAGACTTGTCCAAGGGCCCTGCAACAACAAGTTTAAGTAAAGACACATGAAATGAACGTGAAACTCTAAAGCGAGGGGGTAAGTCTAGCCTATAAGTGACCTCATTGATTCTTTTAACCACCTTAAAAGGGCCTATATACTTAGGTAGAAGCTTCTTACTTCCCTCCATATTTCTGAAGTCCTTAGTAGCCAACCAAACTCTATCTCCGGGCTGGTAGACCGGAGTCTCGTTCCAGTGACGGTCAGCTTGCTCCTTGTTCCATTGTAGGACCTGTTCTATCCTCTGATGCGTCTGCTCCCACACTTGTTCACTCCTTCGCATCCAGGAGTCCACAGCAGGAACATCAGAGGAAGCCCCCGTCCAAGGGGCTATGGGAGGCTGATATCCCAGAATGCACTGGAACGGAGAACTTGTGAGGGAGTTTTGAGCTATTTCCGCCCAAGCCAGATATCGGGACCAGTCTGATGGATTTTCCTGACAAAATACACGTAGAAATTTGCCCAGTTCCTGATTCATCCTCTCACATTGTCCATTAGATTGCGAATGATACCCTGAGGTAAGACTAATCGAAACTCCAATACTCTCAAAGAAAGCGGACCAAACCTGAGAGGTAAATTGTGGTCCCCAGTTGGACACAATGTCTTCGGGTATCCCGAATAATCTAAAAACATAATTGAACAGGGCCTCTGCTGTCTGGAACGCACTGGGAATAGATGTGAAGGGAACAAATCGAACACCTCTGGAAAAACGATTAATAATAGTAAGTATGGTAGTGTAGCCTTGTGATTCTGGTAAGTCTGTTACAAAGTCTATGGCAAGATGAGACCAAGGTCATTCAGGTACTGGTAATGGAACCAATTTACCAGCTGGCAAGGATTTAGGAGTTTTACATTGAGAGCACACAGAGCATGAAACTACAAAGAAATGAATGTCTTTCTGCATGGACTCCCACCAATATTTGTGTGACAACAACTGACGTGTTCTTGTTTCTCCTGGGTATTCGAGGTTCTTGTGATCTGTTAGCACCAGAAAAGGATGATTCGCTCCCTCTAGCCAATGTCGCCATTCCTGTAAGGCTAATTTTACAGCCAGTAACTCCCTGTCCCCTATTCCATAGTTTCGTTCAGCGGGAGATAGTTTGTGCGAATAAAAAGCTACCGGATGTAATTTTGGAGGATTTCCTGTGCACTGGGATAATATGGCTCCTATACCAGTCTCAGAGGCGTCTACTTCTACGATGAATGGTTCAGACGGATCTGGGTGTTTTAGAATGGGGGCAGTAGTGAACGCTTCTTTTAGGGCCTGAAAAGCGCCCTCTGCCTGCGCTGTCTACTTTTTGGGACCACCCTTGAGTAAGGACGTAAGCGGTGCCGCGACAGTGCTAAAATTACGAATGAATCGACGGTAGAAATTTGCGAAACCTAGAAATCTCTGCAACTCTTTCACTGAGGAAGGAGCAGGCCACTGAAGAACTGCATCTACTTTATGGTCATCCATGATGACTCCTTGTGCGCTGATAACATATCCTAAAAAGGAAACAGATTCCAGATGAAACTCATATTTTTCACCCTTCAAAAACAAATTGTTATCAAGCAAGCATTTCAAAACTGATCTAACGTGTTTTACATGTGCGTCCTTATCGTGTGAGTATACTAGGATATCATCCAAATATGCGATCACGTATTTACCCAACATGTCCCTGAGGACCTCATTGATGAACGCTTGAAAGACAGAGGGGGCGATAGATAGAGAGCCCGAAGGGCATTACCAAATACTCATAGTGCCCCCTTGTGGTCACAAACACCGTCTTCCACTCGTCCCCCTCCTTAATCCTGATCAAGTTATAAGCGCTTCGGAGGTCTAACTTGGTGAAGTATCTGGCTCCCTTGAGTTGTTCTAAAGCTACTGGAACTAAATGAAGAGGGTAGGGATAGCTCTTAGTAATCTGATTAAGTGCACGATAGTCAATGCATGGACGCAAACCACCATCTTTCTTCTTTATGAAGAAAAAGCTAGACGAAATGGGAGAAGTTGAGGGTCTAATGAATCCCTGTTCTAATGCTTCCTGTATGTAGGTGTCCATTGCCTTCTCCTCCTCTTGTGTCAATGGATATATTCTAATTTTGGGAAATGTGGGATTATCTACCAGTTCTATGGCACAATCATAGTCTCTGTGTGGAGGGAGTTTGGTGGCGTTCTTCTTACTAAATGCTTCCTTCAAGTCTAAATACTCTGCTGGGATCTGAATATTGAGATTGGCGTTCGGACTTTCTACAGATGTGGAGCAGACAGATAAGGAAAGTTTTATAAGACAAGTTTGGAAACAATTATCAGACCATTTGAGAATGGTGTGATCAGACCATGAAATGGAAGGATTATGTTTTTCTAACCAGGACAGACCTAAAATTCTCAAATTCTGACTGTTCCAGAATTAAAAAGGATAGAGTCTCTTTGTGTAGTGAACTGGTTTGTAAAACTAGTGGTAGAGTCACTTTTGAGATGATCCCCAGGCCCACTGGTCCTCCATCAAGAGCAGCCACCTTCAACGGGGTCTTGAGTTCTTCCACTGGAATCTGTAGCTGCTCCACCAATCGAGTGTGAATGAAATTCCCTTCTGCTCCGGAATCTATTAGGGCTGAGAACACAACAGATTGGGGATGACAGTATACAATCACTGGCAACATGAATGATTTGGAAACCAACCCCTTTGTGGGCACACTCACCACGTTAGCACGTGGAGTATTCTCCACGTGCTGTCCAGGGGTCGGCGCCTTATGCAATTGTGGACGTGCTCTGCATTCTCGCAGCTGATGGCCAGCTCTTCCACAATACAGGCATAGATGATCTCTCATCCTACGCATTCTCTCTTCTCGTGACAGATGGGAGGAATCACATTGTATGGGTTCAGACGTGTCCCCTTGCTCTGATGCTATTCGCACCCTGGTGGAGGCTCGTCTTACATTTCTTTCAGACCTTGACTTGTGGCGTTGATGCAGGAGATGATCCAGGCGGATGGCGAGAGTGATGAGCTGATCCAAGGTTAGGTTGTCATCTTTACAGGCTAGTTCTGCTAACAATTCGGAGTTCAATCCTTGTCGAAACATGGTTAAAAGTGCTGCCTCATTCCAACCACTGCTAGCAGCTAATGTACGAAACTCGAGAGAATACTCTACCACAGAACGATTCCCTTGGCGTAACTTGGCCAATAATTCACCACTGACTTTTCCTTCATACTGATGGTCAAAGACAGTTTTGAATTCCTTGATAAACTGAGCATATGAGAGGCGATTAATGTGATCCCAGCTAGCCGTAGCCCATTCCAGAGCTTTCTCAGTCAAACGTGAGAAATTTTTGCTTGATCCGAGCTGTTTGGTGAATTATCGAAATAAATGGCACATGGTCCTTTAAATGGTCCTTTAACACTAGCGACTAATTGAACCAACTAAGCTTGCTGCTCAGATTGTTGGTGTCCCAAAGATTCAAGAGAATTGCGTGACTCCAGACAATACCTGTTGGTGCCTTCCCAGGAGCTGCCCTTGCTCAGCCAGAGCTTTCTGAAATGCCTCCGGGTCTGCCGTCTGCATTGGTGGTGAAGTATTCTGTGACGAGTCAAACAGAATCAGACGCTCGCAGATATTAACTACAAAGGAGGCTTTACTAGTAGAAGTGCAGTACAAGTTTGTGGTCAAAAAACAGGCATGGGTCAATTCCAGAAAGCTGACGAGAAACAAAACAATCATACACCAGGCAAACAGTCCAAACAGGAGAAGGCAAAAATGTGGTCAAAAACACAAGCAGAGGGTCTAAGTCCAAAATCCAGAATCAGGTAAACAATCCAAAGGGCTGGGCAAAAAGACAAAGTCAAAGAACAAGGCAAAGGTCATACACGATAATCAGAGTCAGAAATAAACGCTCAGTAGATCACGAAAAAACGGATGCAATACTTTGCAAGTTACCTAGTCTAAAGCCTGGGCTTAAATACTACGCTATAGTAGTCGTCTGATCAAAACACAGGTGACATTCATTAGTATTCAGGAGATCGCAAACGCGGATAGGAGTTTGAGGTCAGGTGGGGAGTCATGTAACCTTCCGGAGAGTTCTGGGAGTTTGAGTCCAGCTGCCTATCTTCGTTGGTTGGCTGTGTGGAAGTCAGGTTATCTCCCAGAGGACTCTGGGAGATCGAGTCCGAATCCAACAAGGCACTAGGCGGATGCGTGACAACGTGTGTGTAAAGTTATGCTCCGTTACTCCACTCTAAAGCCTTATTTCATCATTCACCTCTTCATCTGCCCTGTGCTCTCTCTCCCACACACACACACACACACACACACACACACACACACACACACAGATCCTGGCAATTTCCTGTTCATTTTTCCATAGTATTTACCAGCAGCAGCACATATATGCAGTTTGAGACAGTACATAGCAGAGTGAACCAGCATTTACATTACCATTCAACAATTTGTTTCAAAAACTTGTTTTATTATCCAATCAAACCAAAACACCCAAATAAAATAACAAAACTATAGTAGAACCATTCTGCAATTACGAATGGGTGAAAATTTCTAAAACAACAATATAAAAACTGCTAGCTGGCTACAAAACTGTGATATCTGCCATAGGAGGCATACTAAATATGGACTTGGCAGGGTGTCCATACTTTAACATGTGACAAATATTGTACATTTTTTTTCCATTTTTTTAAACTAATACAATATCATTAATACTTACATTAATAATTAAACTTTTACATACTACTGTATTATAAATTACACACCCAAAGCAGCAGTCGACATTGTTTTTATCTGTTTTCAGATTTGGAAAGAAGTAGAAAACAGAACACTGCACTCTGTTAGGACATTGAATGACTTGTTCTTTTTCATACAAACTCCCCAGCTTTGGAATACCCTTCCAGTCAGTTTCCCTGACTCAGACACAGCCTCAGTTTGATGCTATTGCTTCATCTGCCTTAATTGGGTGCCCCTGCTTGCCTTCTGGACCAGTATGACCACCATGGAGCTTCCTGCTGTCCAATACTGTGCAGAAAGCCTTACCTGAATGCCACTCACCCTCCTGATGATACTGGTGCCTGCACAAACTCAGTCTATTTAATCATAGACATTGTTTCACCTGCCTCACAATACACTGAGCTCTTCTTATATTCATGCTAACATATCATCATAATAGGCTTCTAACAGTAGTTATGGATGTTAATGGATATAACTATGTGTTCATGGATACATACAACTGTATTCTTAAATAAACACCCAAAGGTACTGTTAGATGTTTTATTCAATATTATTTTGAGAATAACAACATGCTGAATAATATTTGACGAGTCCAGGGAAGAAGTGGGACCCAGAAGTATTTGGGAAAACATGCAGTGCTTTAGATGAATGCTGCTACGTAACATTGATATAAGCTTGTCATTAAAATTCTGATCAGTAATATAACCGTGCCATGTTACCATTACTGGTAATTGTCATGACTTATGTCACATGCTATTTTTTTGCCGAGTGTACTCTAGTTAGCCATCACAACTTCAAACATTATAACAAATGCCATGAATTAACAGTAATGGTAACATGACACTGTTATACTACCTGAGATAATCTGTCATGACATCTCATGACAGCACATGAAATCTGCTATGACATGTTTATGGCATGGTTATGTTAATGTATTGTAGGAGGGCTCAAGTAAAGTGGTACCCAATACTCAAACCTACACTTACAGCACCAGCTTAAGCATCTGCTGGTTGGCCAGAAAACTAATTAGAGCTACATGGTTAATGTTTACTCTACAACAGCGCTAGGCACAGGCTCATGGGTATGCAGATGAGGCAACACAACACACACAAAGTCCCCACTTTTGAAACACAAGGCATTCTGCATATTAAATTGATAATAATTCTGGAATAAAACAGAATTCTGGAAATTAACAATGGAACACAGAAACATACAAAAATATGCATGACCTAACAAAGAAAATCTTTTTTCTTCTTCTTCTTCTTCTTCCTCTATGAAAGTAAAGGCATGTTGCACTCAGTTATGTGTCGCCACACCACAACAAAAAATGTGCACCCACAACAGCTGAGATCATGCTGCTTGGGGGAGGTAATGATAAAAAGGGACAAAGGAAAACTAAAAACACAAGGCCTGTAAATACAGTCAGACAAGAGTGGTAACACCTGGGGACAATAACTACTGGGTGGAGTTACAAACTACACACAGGTGGAAACACTAATGAATAGGCAGAGCTAGGGAGGACACTGGATAGGGCGGACATAGAACAGGGGAATGGTGACAATTGAATTACATCTTTCTGCATAGTAATTTTATTAGAACTTCATTCTGAGTATAATTTAATTAGAACTGCTTTCTGGAGATCAGTGTTATTAGAACTTTATTCTGGGGATTATTTTTATTAGAATTGAATTCTTCATGTTTATTTTATACACTTATCAGTCATCAGTCATCATCAGTCGTGTAACTTAGGGTCATTGGGTGTTTCGGGTCATTTAACATCAGACCCTCTCAACCAGGTGACCCAACCAGAATTAATTAGACCCCAGTTTGTGTCCAAGCTGCACTTGCAGTCCACGGTTCATCCATATTGACTCACAGCCATCTAGAGGTTTTTAGAGGCGGTGCCTCTGATACTCAACTGGCTGAAGGCCTTACCGAGGGATGGGTACGCATCAAGCGCTCCAACTTGTGAACCAAGTCTGAATATTTATCTCTTTTCTCATTGGCCTCCTCCATTTTGTCCCCCCATGGGATAGTCAGCTCCAGCATGACCACCTATCGTGATGTTTAAGATACCAGGATAATATCTGTATATCTATCTCGTGGTTAATGCAATGTTTTTTGAAAACTTGAGCTGTCAGCCCAGGTCCACGTGCGATTGCCAATCCTTTGCTATACCCCAAAACACTTTCTGCTGCATAGTCTCTAGCTGATAGTGAGGTCTTTCCCCAGATCTGATGAAGATGATGGGCTGTTTTGCTGGATGGCAAAGTTTGGTTGATGCCCAGTGGTGTGACAAGTCACCCACAGGACCATATGTAGAGCTTTAGGGCTGAGGTCCCTTATCCAAGACACAAATCCCCAGCCAAGTCCAGCAAAACTGTTATTTTGCAAAATCTTAATAGAGACAAGATTAATATAATATAACGGTAGAAGATGTAACTCTGTATAATATATCAGTACCAGCGGAAAACTCTCACACTCAACCCAACCTCCACAATCATCCACAACTACACATCAGATGAAAAGAACAGAATTGGCACGGTGGCACAATAACATTTAATAGCTGAAACCCCACAAAAACTATGAATGAATTGTTCACCTTTCAATAATCATTTGAGTTCGACCATTTGTGAAAGCTCACAGGCAGACAAAGCCAAAGTCTTTTTATTTGTTTTTGGCTTTGGTAGGAAACAAAACACTGTACTCAGGTGTCAGGTATTATGTGTCTTTTTAAAAATAATTTGCTGCAGAGGTTGTGTTTACTTGTTTTCACTTCAAAATATGTAAACTGGTCAGCGGTGCCCAAACTTTTACATAGAACTGTATTATAAATTACACGGGAGCAAAGGAGCAGTCGACATCCTTTTTATCTGTTTTCAGTTTTGGAAATTAGTAGAAAACAAAGTACTGCACTCTGTCAGGATATCAAGTATCTTTCTCCCCAGCTTTGGAATACCCTTCCAGTCAGTTTCTCTGTCTCAATTTGATGCTATTGCTTCATCTGCCTTGATCAGGTATCCCTCCGCAACTGCCTTCTGGACCAGTCTGACCACCATGGAGCTTCCTGCTGTCCAGTGCTGCACAGAAAGCCTCATCTGCATGCCACTCACCCTCCTGATAATACCGGTGCCTGCACAGACTCAAATTATTTAATCATAGACATTGTTTTACTATACACTGAGCTCCTCTCATATTCATACTAACATATAATCATGATTGGCTTCTAACAGTACTCATTGACTTTCATGGTCTTAATTCTCATTTTCACTGTGATACACTCCTAACAGTAGTCACTGATTTTCTCAGTGTTACTTTGACAGGCCTCAAAGAGTAGTTATCAGTTATCATTGGTTAATCTAAATGCTTCTATTTAATGACATGCTAGTTTCTTTTTTGTTTTTATTATTTTTACCCAATTTTTAGTCTCCAATTCCACCCACTAGTTAGGACTTCCCCCAGTCACACGATACTACCAACGCTAGGAGGACAAAGGCTAGCACAGGCTTCCTCCGAGTCCTGTGAAGCCAGCCACAGCATCTTTTCGAACTGCCGCTCACGCAACGTCACTGGACAGCTGAACACACTCAGAAAAAAGCACCAACCACCAGATCTGTTACGTCAGCTAACAGACGCCTGCGCTGACTAGCATCGTGTTGAGTGATGGGGGGGAAGGGGAGCCATCCTGCCCACCCAGAGAGAGCGAGGCCAGTTGTGCTCTCTTGGACTCCCGGCCAAGGATGGCTGTAGCATCACCAGGGATCGAACTCACGATCTCCTGATGATAGGGCCAACGCTTAGACGGTTGCACCACTCGGGAGCCCTCTATATACAATCTTGTAAATTAATTGTAAAATTTAATCCTCCATTTGTATTGCTCTTGTTGTGTTACTGTTTTGCCATTTGGTGTCAACAAAAGGAAGATGGATTCCCCTTTTGAGTCAATGTTTCATTCTCTTGCTCTTAGGGAGTTTTTTCTTGACACTGTCACCATTGGTTTGCTCACTGGGGCTTGAACTCAATGCAACTGCAAACTTAAAGCTTGACAAAAGTATAAGGATCCTTAAAGTAGGTGAAATAAGTTATGACGTGACTGGGCTAGTAACGTGAGCTAAAGTAAAAGATGGTCAGCATCTGGGCAATAGCGAAAAATTGCACAAGGGTTTGTGGGATAGCAAGCGGCACTAACATGACTCGTGGTGCTTCATGAAAAGTTGGGCTGGCTTCTTTTTTTGCAAATTTCACATGGCAGCCATGCGACACTGACCAATCAGTTCCTTTTGGATGACATGGACACAAAGTTGACAATGACATCATCTGATACTGTGCAGAGTTCAAAGACAGTAGAGAAACGGGACAGTGATGAATGTCACTGAACTGCAATGCGCGTTGACTTGGCAAGTTTGTGTATAACCTTAAGAAAATTAGCAGGTCTTCATCTGCTAAGAAGCAGGCACGATTATCCATTGATAACATAAAATGCAGAGGCAATTCATGGGCCCTTATGTAAGCGCACACCATGCATACCTAGACGCTATGACACTGCAGGTTTCAGTTACCACCTCCAGCACCTGGTCACGATGCCAACAGCAGTGACCCTCTCCCAGGACTTTTGAGCAGCAGCTAAGAATGTAAAAAAGCAAACCTCTCTTTTGGCACAGCTGGCATGTTAATTTTATTAGAACTTCATTTTTGATGTTAAATTTATTAGAAATTAATTTTGGAGGTAAATTAGAATAAGAGCTTAATTTTGTTTAGTAATTTATTAGAACTTCATTGGTGATATTAATTTTATTAGCACTTCATTCTAGATATTAATTTTATTATAAATGCATTCAGGATTTACATTTTCCCAGCATTTTATTCTGGATATTAATTTCATTACAACTTCAGTTTAGATATTTATTAGAACTATATCCTGGATATTAATTTTCATTATTTTAATTCTGAATAAACAGCTTTCTCGGTCATTTTAGATTCTGCTATAGCTCTGTTCATCATTCTGGATATGTTTAACATTTCTTCAGTTTTCACAGCTTCCTACTTGTTATGAAAATAATATAATATAATCATTTTATAAAATTTATCTACAACCAGATTTGTTTTACATCACTGAAAACATTGATATGAATTGATACCTTTGAACAGTAGTGTATTGTCTCTGTCAAAAACCTTTATTTCAGGAATGCCAACTTTGTAGGAGAAGGTAAAAAATAAGATATTGTATTCCAAGCAACTTCTAATGGTCCATTCATCCCAAAATGTTCACACAATGTGAAGGACAAATGGAGTTTTTAAAGTATGTTTAAAAAAAAACCCGTAAGATTATGAGGATTTTGTATGGCAGCAAAGGTATCTAAACAGTCAACAGTGATTAATATGGGCGCTGTATAGATAATATGTGTGGGATTATATAGTATATTCAGTGGTCAGCTGTTTCATTGCCTGCTGACCCCAGCTTGTGATGGATGTGCATCTCCATATTTCTTATTTAGAGTCAGTGTAGGAACAACCTGAGCTTTTGTGTGATTTTTCTGACTAATGTTCATCGGTGTGGCATTCTGTGATGATTCAATTACACTTTTATACAATGAAACACAGAGGACAGCAGATTCAGCATCTGATTACTGTGCTAAAGATACAGAGAGAGAGAAAGAGAGAGAGAGAGAGAGAGAGAGATGGTAAGGAGAAAAAGAGAGCATCATGGGGAAAAAGACAGAATGGGGGAGAGATAGAGAGAGGGGTAAAACAGAGAGAAAGAGAGAGAGAGCCAGGATAAAGAGAGAGAGCGGGAAGAGATGGAAAAAGGACAGCTGGAAAACAGAGAGAGAGAGAGGTGGAAAGCAGAGAGAGAGATAGAACAAAAACAGAGCAGTGTGAAAAGGCTGTTCTGATTCAGAGTGAATGTGTCTTTTCATGTTTAATTGAGACTAACTGTTGTCTGAAGGAGCCAATTACAGTTTCTCTTCTTCACAGGAGCAGTGCAGAGTGCAGAAACATTTCACCATTACACTTGGCCAGCATCAGCACGCAACTCTAGGTGCTGCCTTTCCTCTACTGTAAAATAAACTCATACACAGCCAGAGACTTTATTAGGTATGATACCATGGCACAACCCAGCTTGGAAGAGGAAAAGAAATGCAGGATGTCACTGATGCATGCATGTTTGCAGTCACAAATTGGTCATGATTTTCATGTATGTGAAATAAAAGGCCAGAAACCATGATGAGCATACCCTACATAGGAACACAGCTAAAGTTCGGAGTTAGTTAAAATATTTACTAATTAACTATAAAACTGCAGCATGCAAAGTAAAAATATATGTTATGTGAATATCTGTTAGAAGCTTCACATGTCCACATTTAGGCTAGAACTGCTGTGACTAATTAAAAATAGTTTGGCTAAATCAAGGCAGTTAGCTGCCTTAATTAAAGTGCTTAATTGAAGGTAACAACAGCATAGTGGTGTTATGTGGATGAAAAGGCTTCTTATATGAACACTACTATATGTGTTTATGACTAATGGACAAATGTGTTACCATGCTTTACTGTTTTTGGACATCTGTTTTAGTCAATTATATTGCAGTGCTCACCACTATGATCTACAATGTATACAATATGTGACACAAAGAACAAAAAGATTGCAATATATTGTTAGTTCAAAGCTAATGGGAAGCTAAAGGAAAAAAGTATTGTGGACTAAAGAAATAAAAAATTGAGATGCATTTATAATCACGTCTTGGCACTCTGAATTGAAATTGAATTAAGTGGTGAGTTGGCTAGACATTCCCATCCCACTGTAAAAAATGAAGTCAGCTCAACTTAAAATTATACTACATGACCAAATGTATGTTGACACCTTTTCGCATAAAAATCACATATCCTCTGTTGCATCACTCACTACAGGGTTCAAAACTGCCTCTGATCAGCTCAAGAACTATACATCAGAAGCTTCATAAAATGGATTTCCATGGCTTTACAGCTGCACACAAGCCTAAGATCTCTATATGCAATATGCAGGGTCATCTTTAAACTAGTTTGCCTGAACAGAATATTGTGGGTGTGGCACAATCTATTGCTATGGTAAGGCATGGCTGAATTCCTATATGTTGGTGCAATGTGCACCCACATATTGTGTTTGTAGGGAGATTCCAGAAGCTGAGAAGATTTTGTACGGACTATTCAAAACTGAATTCTGTGACATATATAGTTACATTTCCTATTCCTAAGATTGACGAGACGCTGACAACATTGACTTTAAATGGTTCAGTACACTTGATCTGGCTAGTGGCTACTGGCAGGTGGGCATGCATCCAGATGCCTGCACAATGACTGCTTTTGCTATTGGGCTATTCGAATTCCAATGGATGGCCTTCGGCAATGTCTGTGCAACATTTGAGAGATTAATGCAACATTGTTTGAGGGGCAAAGTGACTGAATTTTTGTTAGTATATTTGTATGACATTATTGTCTATTCTGCTGATTTTTCCATGCATTTACATCATCTAAAGCAAGTCTTTGCTTTGAACACCAGTATAGGCTGAAAATACAGCCAGACAAGTGTAAATTTTTCCAGCAACAGGTGAAATTTTTGGGACATGTGGTCGATGGACGTGGTGTACATCCAAATCTGGAGAAGGCTGCAGCTGCACAAGACCAAGATTACCCTGTTCCTGTGACTGTGAAAGAGGTAAGAGCTTTTCTTGGTCTCCCTGGCCAATATAGACATTTTATCTCTGGGTTTGCCAAAGTGGCACAGCCTTTAAATGCCCTACTGGTAGGAATACCTTTAGACCAAAAAATTCTCATCAGCTGTATCAGTTGGATATCAGCATGTCTTAGTGCTTTTGAACAATAGAAATTATGTGTGACCCAAGCCCCTATTTTAGCATATTTTGATTTTTCTTTGATTTTCATTTTATACACTGATGTCAGCAATTAAGGGTTGGGAGCGGTCTTGTCTCAGGTAAAAGATGGTCATGAACTATGTTATTTAGAGTCTCCTTCCTAATGAGAAAAATTATGCCAATTACAGCTCATTTAAGTTGGAACTGTCAGCTCTTAAGTGAGCCATCACCGAGAAGTTTAGAGACTGTCTGACAGGAGTTAAGTTTACTGTCATTACTGACAACAGTCCTTTGGCCCATTTGCAGACAGCCAAGCTAGGAGCGACCGAACAGCAGTGGGTAGCCCAGTTGGCTAATTTTGATTTTACTGTCAAATATCATGTTGGGTGTGAAGGTCTGTGTGTTAAGGTCTCTTACAGTGCAGCAGTTACAGCGCATAGTGGGACAAAGAGACTTAAACTGTGTATTTTCCCACTCACCATAAAATACAGATACTTAGGTTAATCTCAGGTTAGGGTTTGCCCATGAACAGAGATCTATCGAACGATTGTGGAAATTACACCCACAAAACCACCAGTCATAGCTTTAATAGAGATTAATTTAATGATGAAGGTATATAAGAACTAAATGATAGACTACAAAAGGTATGTAGGCACTAAATATTAGAAGAACAGGTATGCAGAAGA
The DNA here is from genome assembly GCF_904425465.1 of Colossoma macropomum. NCBI lineage: Eukaryota > Metazoa > Chordata > Actinopteri > Characiformes > Serrasalmidae > Colossoma > Colossoma macropomum. Next base: position 28,580,906 of record NW_023494791.1, on the reverse strand, counting down.
ATCAGAAATATGAAATTCACCAGATAAACATGCTGTAATTAGCTGAGACTCAAAATTGTTATGTCACTTGAGCAGCCTGCAGAACCGAATATGAATGATTATGTAATGAGTATCCTAAGTTAAGATTAAAAAGAGGAACAGAGTGACATAGTGAGACTGAGCCATCTCAAGAAGTGAAAGTGTCTTACAGCTTTGAGACTTGAGGGGACTCGCAGAGCTGCGTAGGTTGCACTGGAAGTATCCACAGGTTGCAGTGGAGTCACTAGGCCATTACCCCAGAACACCACAAGACCAGCCTAGGCGGATGAGCACAGTGAACCTTGACAGGCTTTCATCGTCTCACGGTCTCTCCTATTTCTGCTCTCAGCAGTGGTTGTTTTAAAATTCAGTCTCTGGCAAGGTTGTAAAGGAATTTACAAGGCTGAAGAATTTCTAGAGTGTCTGCCAAGGGATTTGTGAGGTCCCATTAATCCCTCAACCCAGGGTGATTGGTGGTGCCATCTTAGTTTTTCGTGTCAAGCCAGATGTCTCTCTCTGTAGAAAAATGAGATGTGTTTGTGTGTGACATAGGGAAAGGAATTTCCAAATGTCATAATTTCCACAACATCCCTGAAGGAAAAGAAAGTTCTGCTTTGTCCAGAAAGTTCAGATCAGTGTATGAATTAAAAATAGCCAAGTATGCTACAAGCATCTGAGCCGGAGGTCTAACATCTGGAACAGGAGGAAGCCATGGGAGCCATAGACTGATAAAAGGTCCAGCAACAAGACTGTGATTTACATACTGCAACGAAGTATGTGGAGGCTGGTACTTTTCCGAAGGCAGCCAAAAGAAAGGTGATGTCTCGAACTGTACAGCAGTTGCTTTGCCAGAGGTTAAACTACAAAGAAAAGACAGTGTATTGTCCAGAGTGATTGTTGATCTCCATACTAGTGAGCTGTACTTTCAAATTGATTGCCTTGAGAACAGGAGGATGGTGGTGTGGTAACATTACCATGAGGCCACAGGCCATGCTGGGATGGATAAGACACTGCTCCAGCAGAGACATCATTTCTATTGGCCTCAAATGGAAGATAAGGTTAGAAGGTTCCAGTCCAGGTGTGTCTCCTGTGGTCTACAGAAAGGTAAAGGTGATCCTAAAACTCCATGAAAGTCAATTATAGTGTTCTTTCCACTAGAAGTTGCTGCGTTGGATGTTTTATCCTTAAGCAGGCCTGTTAATGCTTACCAGAACATTTTTGTGGCAGTAGATACATGTACTTGTTATGTCTGGACAGTCCCAACTAAAGATCAGACAGCTAGGACTACTGTCAGGGCATTGTGGTCCCAGATGGTTAAAATTTTTGGCTGCCCATTGGGGTTTCATTCAGATAGGGGACCAAACTTTGAATCTGACATATTTCAATAACTGTGTCAGTCCTATAGGGTGACTAGAAGTAGAACTTCTCCTTATCATCCAGAAGGTAATGGCAGAGTAGAGCATATGAACCAGGCCTTGCTTAATATGCTGTGTACCTTGGAAGAGGAGAAACAGTGCAGGTGGCCAGTGTTCCTCCCAGAATTGATGCAGACATATAACAATATGGTGTATAGTGCCACAGGGTTTGCCCCTTCCTATCTTATGTTTGAGCAGTACATGCAAACTCCTGTAGATGCAAACTTGGGAGCAATGGAAGAACAGCCCAGGGTTTGAGTGGGTGCAGGACAATCATTGCAAATTAACATGAGCTTATACTGTGGCTAGCTGAACGATAGATGAGGTGGCAGAACAGTCTAAGTAAACCTATCGTTGGACTGTTAAAGCTTCATCCCTACTCCCAGGACAGAGAGTTTGGGTAAGAGATCAGAATCGACAAGGGTGAGGGAAATTGTGTGGGTGGTGGAATCCTGTCCCCTTTGTAGTGAAAGGATTACTGTGGGGAAACTGGAGTAGTTTCTAAGGTGAGGCCAGAACAAGGTTGAACAGAGAAATTAGTGCACAAATATGTATGGCTATGGCCAGTAGTCCCCAACAGGAAATGCAACTGAATAGCAAGGCAAAGGCAGAAGTAGGTCCCCTATCTTATAGTATTTGGGTGGCTTCTGCCATTGAGCCCAAAGTGAGAGAGAACGTAAATACATTTTGCAGTCTACCCATGCTAATTTTGGCCAAAGGCCTGTACGTTATCAGGAATGCTTATAGCAGGGACTGCTATTGTTTTGATATGGGGGGATGTTAGATGGGTCCAACACTATGGTAGTAAAATATTATGATTATTTATATAAATTTCTTCCTTTTCTTTAATTTGTGTGCAGATGTGGATTAGAGTTGTATTAGTATTATTATTTTGTTGTGGATTTGCTGTAAAAAAAAGTGTGTCTAATTTGTAATTCTGATTATTTATTTTGGGTTATTTTTGTATGGTATGGAAGAGAGGTGTGCACAAGTGGGGACCTTTACTTTAAAAAGGTGACTTCTACAGGTGAGAGACAGTGATTGCCAGCGAGTGGTTACCTGATGGCACGGTTCTGGGAAGGAGTAGAAAGCAACTGGAGTGAGTATGTGATGATGACGACAAATGATTGCGAGCATCTTGAAAATGGGCCGAGGACTAGCCTATACACCACCAGCAAGTTTCTGCAGTCTCTGGGTGGTAGTTACGATTGCCTGGATAGGTGTGTTTTTTTTATCTTCTACACGTAGTGGTGTGACACTGCATTGGGCCGCTCTCTATAAAACTAGGCCACCGTAAGGAGATGCATTATCTTTTAGCGCTTTAGCTTACTTTATTTTTAGCCACCAATTTGTAAGTTACAAGCTGGGTTAGTTTGAGGCTTGAGAACGAGTTATTGCTAGTATTTCTACTTGACAGGTTGGATGTGAGGTGAGCTGTGGAAAGCTTTTTTTGGGACTCCTGAGTTTATATTTATTATGTTATGGTTGTCTTATTTATTTGTTTTTCTGTTTCCTTTTTGCTATTGTTTTAAAATGTTTTAGTGAAGAGTAGAGAAATAAATTCTTTTCTAACAGCCACTGCCATATTAATGTCTGTGGTTTAGCAAAGAGATGTCCAGAAAGTCATATAGATGTGATGGTCATATAATGTATATGTCAGCTTATTACACTGTGTCTTTTGAGTTAACTTAACTTAGAAGTTCTCACATTTTTAGGACTGCATCTCAGTAGATGTGACTCTTTCTATTAAATAATGTTACCAGGACATTTGTGGTTCACCACTGTTCAAACCCAGCAAGACGTCTGTCTTCTTCTTCTTCTTCTTCTTATTATTATTATTATTATCCAGAAAAAGAAAATGCACTTTATCTTCATCTGTTCAGCCTGGGTTTTGCAACAAACTTGTTAAAAGAGCTGGAAACTTGACTGTAAATATCAAAACTCACAAAAATCTCTAGCCACAGTCACAATCCTAAAGATATGTGACTTGATGATCATTAACCAAAGTCAGTATGTGTGTTATTTTCAGACTGCACAGTGATTCTAACCATGGCAATGTGAACAACTCCATGGCAGCAGGCTTTTAATTTTTTTTTTCTTTTATAAGCTATTATTTTCTGGCAGGAGTTGGTAAAATATCGGATTACAGAGGTAAGTTCATTCCTCGGGTCTGATGGATAAGTGATAAGTGTGTTTGTGACTAATGCAAGTAGGAATTTTACCAATCATCTAAACACCACTGGCATTCGCCAAAGTATAGCACTGTGGCTATGGTGGACAATAAGTCTTGTTTCTCTCCTGTTTTGGCATACTGTAAGACATGGCCCACATGGATGAAAATAATTATGGAGTACTACCAGTAAAAGAGGAAATTAGCGCAGGACACCACATAAACATACATACGTAAACAACTTTTTTTTAAATAAAAGTTTTAAATTAACACTGGAAAAGTTATTATTGTGTATAAAAGAACAATAAATAATAACATGACAAATTCCAAAGGTTGGAACTATTGTGTACTTACCTATCAAAACCCTTCTGTGTCTTTTTTGTGTTGTTGCTAATGCTGTTTGATGAAAGACAGACCAGACATACTTTAGACATAGGTTATTTTAGAAAGATGTTACAAGCAAAAATGAAGCAGAAACCCAGATGGACAGTGATAGTTCAGCAGAAACCCTTGTACAGAGGTTTTGTGCAGAATAAAGGGCCGCATTAGTGCAAGGGTAAAACCCACAGCAGGATGCCGTGCTTATCTTGATGGAGATCCAGCTGATAGCCGTTAGCGCTGCAGCTGATGGAGAAACACAGCAAGCAGACACGGAGCTGCTGCTGGATTTTGAAATGGTGATGGAGAATGAAAGCTGCAAATACATCGAAACCATTCCACTGTGGACTGACAGAGGAAAAATAGTGCACTATATAGTGAATAGGGTACAGTTTCAGATATAATCTGTATAGTGAACTATATAGTTAATATGGCATAGTTTCAGATATTGCCTATATAGTGCCTGATATAGTGAATAGAGGACAGTGTTAGATATAGCCTTTAAAGTGCCCTCTATATAGGCAATACCTGAAATCATGCCCTATTCACTGTATAGCACTCCATATTCACTGTATAGGCTATATCTGAAACTATGCTCTATTCACACTTTAACACACTATATAAGCTATTTCTGAAACTATGATCTATACACTATTTTGTGTACTATATGGGCTACATCTGAAACTACGTCCTGCTCACTATATAGTGTTCTATACAGACCATATCTGAAACCATGTCCTATTCACTATAAAGTACTGTATAGGCTGTACCTGAAACTTGGCCGTATTCACCATATAGTGCAGTATTTAATGCCCTATTTTATAATGGGATTGTGTGAGTGTACTGGGTATTCTCCAATATGCTTTCAGAAGCCATTATAAAATATACCCCAAAATAGGGCATTAAGTACACTGTACTCTAACAGACAGAGAATACCCATAACTATAATGTGTTGTATGTGACATATTATACAACAGGTAGTTCCGGCCACGCAAACTGATTAGTGGGGGAGCGTTCTAATCATGCTGATGTCTCCAGAACATCACGGGTTTTTCACATTGTATCACTCCGCTAAGACGCTGTTGCTACGCAACGAGTTTGACAGCTGTAGGAGATGCTCAAGCCATTTGAAAGTTCTTACGTTGCGCACAAAGAGAAATAGGATACTTTGATGAGACTACATTAAATTCCGAACCTGTCATTACCGCTGAGCAAGCTTTTCAGTCGGCAGCTGTGACAGAAGAAAACCTAAACAACCTGGAATTAGCCAGAAATGAACCGAATACCATTTGCCAAATGTGTAGTCTCATCTTCAGAGTCTGACCAAATCGCACTGAACCATAAAACTGCTGCAATAAAAAAACAAAAAAGCTTGCTCAGTGGTGATGATAGTTTCGGAATTTAGTGTAAGGAGCTGGGGAATGAACTGCCGGCTGTGCAGCGAGTGAGCGGAGCTCATTAATGTGACGTAGCAACAAGCTGCTTGTTAAGGAACTATAATTTGGCGGAAGGAATTGCTGACATTAAAACATATTAAATGACATGTTCATGGCCCAATTTATTAATTTCTTACTTTATTTATTTAACTGTTGTATAAAAGCAATAGAACACTCGAGGTCATGTGTTATCGTGTATAACATCACGGCTTTGATGATCTGCGACCAAATCACAGCCATGATGCTATTTCGCAATAACACACTCCCTCTCGTGTTCTGTTGCTTAAATATAGCTACTGTCACAGCATGACAAACAAACCTGCAAACAAACAGATAGTTAGTTCACAGTATAACAGCACAATTTCACGCTCAGCACTGAAAACACAAGACTGTATTTTGCAAGGTAGTGTCTCTTAATTAAGCTTAATAATTTAAGCCTGAAGTAAAGACTGCCTAAAAGAAATATTCCTTAGCCACCATTTTCCCCATTCATCATTGGTCAGTTTCTGACTGCTAGGCACAAACCATTCGACTCATGATGGCACTAAAGGTTAGTGAGCCTCTAGTATGTGGTAACATGGGAAAGTCACTGGCATTACTCTATTAGACTATTGAGGGTTGTGCTTAGCACTTGCAGTGGGTTAATAATGGTTATAGTTTTAATAATGATGGTGATTAATCACGCTTTTGTTTTTGTATGCTAGCTTCTCAGAGTATAAATTCACATATTTTTAAATTTAAAGACTACGTAGACCATTTAAAGCACTAAATAGTCTTAGCACCTGAAGGTCTGATGACTTCATTCCAGACCTAGGCTCATCAAATTCATTCTCCTGTAGTAAAAACAGGAAAAAGTTTTTACTGTTTTCTGTTTTTATGCTCCGTAGATTTGGAGTTTTATACCTGCTCAGATCTTCTGCTGACTGTTAATGTTTTTTTAACTTATTTATTCACTTCAGCTCTTTCATTTATATTTTCATCTTTTTTGTCAACTTTGTAACTGCATTTCTCTGTATGAAACATGCCATTTAAATCATTATTATAATTTTATTATGGATTAGGGATTATTATTTATTATTTGGAACATGTCTATTGCTCTACTGCTCCATGCATCATTACATTTGAGATGTTAAAAAAACACATTCATACAAGATATACACCGATCAGGCATAACATTATGACCATCATGTTTCTACGTTCGTTGTCCATTTTATCAGCTCCACTTACTATATAGGTGTACTTTGTAGTTCTACAGTTACAGACTGAAGTCCTTCTGTTTCTCTGCATACTATGTCAGCCCCCTTTTACCCTGTTCTTCAGTGGTCAGGACCCCCATGGACCCTCACAGTGCAGGTATTATTTGGGTGGTGGATCATTCTTAGCACTGACGTGATGGTGGTGTGTTAGTGTGTGTTGTGCTGGTATGAGTGGATCAGACACAGCAGTGCTGCTGAAGTTTTTAAACACTGTGTCCACTCACTGTCCACTCTATTAGAAACTCCTACCTTGTCATTCCACCGTGTAGATGTAAAGTCAGACACGATAGCTCATCTGCTTCTGCACAGTTTGTGTTGGTCATCCTCTAGTTCTTCATCAGTGGTCACAGGACACTGCCCACAGGATGCTGTTGGCTGGATATTTTTGGTTGGTGGACTATTCTCAGTCCAGCAGTGACATTGATCCACCACCCAAATAGTACCTGCTCTGTGAGGGTCCTTGGAGGTCCTGACAAATGAAGAACAGGGCAAAAGGGGGCTAACAAAGTATGCAGAGGAAAAAGATGGACTACCGTCTGTAATTGTAGAACAACAGAGTGCACCTATATAGTAAGTGGAGCTAATAAAATGGACAATGAGCGTAGAAACAAGGATGTGGTCATAATGTTATGCCTGATTGGTGTAGATCATCAAAGACGCATTTGAACAGTAATTCCATAAATTTGGGAAAAGTGCTTGGACCCGCATTATTGCTACTTGTGGCTATTCTTCTTTTTCATATTATTATTATTTGAACTATTTGGAAATTGTCCTTGGATCCCGAAGGTTAGAATATGTGGAATATTATCATAAATACTGTATTATTATTATTATTATTATTATTATTATTATTGTTAGAGATTCATCAGTACCAATACTGGTATTGGATATCTGCCTGATACCATGCTCATTTACTTGTGCTTGACCTCACTGATACCAATGTCTGATACCACCTGATACCATGTGATGTTAGCCTAGTGTACATTGCTGGGCCAATTGAAAAAAGACTTAACCTGGCAGTGAGTGAGGGTCTGCTTACACAGAGAGTTACTGACACCATGGACGTTGGACACAAAGTCACGGACCACTTTAAACATTCTGCCTTGGCATTTTATACCCACCAGGAGTACACTGTGCAATTTTAGCAAGTTTTTAAATACAACACAATCAATTTCCAGTATGGGTGGAGACACATAGGCTAGCAAAACAGGTGAAAAAAGTTGACAATTACTACCAAAGTCTGTATATAACGACCTTACTTGTTTGACTGTAGAATAGCATAAATATGAATACGGTGATTTTTACATTGTATTTGTATTGTAAATTGTAAAATAGTACAGGAGGCTATAGAGAGACTGTCCTACCACGTAAATTGCCTGGTTTTAGTAGTTAGCAGAAGTAATCAGTGTACAGCTAATTGTTTAGAATGAAACAGATTTATTTGAAATTGTTCATAGACCGCGCTGTTGGTAGAGCCTGCATTTCACGTACCATGAACAGTGTTTTCATATAGTGTAGGCACATAAATTGTAGGCTTTGTCTGTACATGATGATCTATTTAGACATACAGTGTTAGTCCCCAAAGAACAAGATTTCTAAAATTGCACCGTGTATGCCTGGCTTTCGAGGACATTCAACTACAGTTCAACCAGCCGAAAAGACTCCAACAATATGAAACGTGAGCTCTTCGTATGCTTTATCCTCAGAAGTGATTCCTGCCATTGCTGTACTATACAGACTGTTGTTGGAAGAGACAGATGGGGACCAAAACTGTGAAACGTACTTTACTTCCAGCTTTAACTTCCGTACTTTACTTCCAGAAATGCTTTTCTGACATGGAACAAAGCTCACTCTTCTCCACTGCAACACTATGCAATCCAAGGTAACTGTAGCATAATTAGCTAATGCACGTCATTTAAAATCAGCTAGAATTTAATGATTTAACTGTTAATGTACATTACACTCACTTCAACTAACAACAACTTAATTCTAAGCAGGCTACACAGTATGGAATTTGACTCGGTTTCGGCGAGTACTAAATAATATGCACTTATACTCGGTCTGACAAAGTGGTATCAACAACAACAACAACAATAATAATAATAATAATAATAATTATTATTATTATTATTATTGTTATTTCAACCAGTTAACCTATATTCCACTGATTCTAAAAACAGCCATTGATCAATATGGGATTTCACAGGCTTGCAGCTACAAACACAGCACATCCTTAAACTGACTAAACTTTTCACACACACACACACACACACCCAATTATAAATTATACATTCACTACAGTACACGCAGATAAAGTGTCTGGGCTCAGAGGGCCTGCGGTCTGCGTGCCGTCTGACCTGCTAATCTGCTGCTCTCTGCACTAACGATGCCACCACTATTCCTGTCAGCCTTTTACCTGCTGCTGTCTCTGCACCCCCCTCTGCTTCCACACAGATAATGAAGCCATCAAAGCACACACACACTCACACCCGTGCTCTGTCTCCATGGTGAGGAGGCGGACAGGAGGCGATGACTGGCCGCTGCATCTTAAAGGGACATGCAGTAGGGCGATGAGGAGGTCAGACAAAAGCAACACAGATCTATCAGACCTGAAGCATCATTCAAAAATACGGACATGCGGTTGAATGGATGTTTTTCATGATCTTAAAGACAGTTTGATCCTAAAGCTTAGACTTGAAAAGTCAGTGAAAATATTTTTTGGAATTTATCATTTTTTCACCTCATCCTGAATGTAGCCAAGATATTTTGGGAGGACTGTTTGATTCTAAGCTGTAGAAATCAATGAAGTGAATTCAAAAAGTCAATTTCTCACAACAATTTTCTTAATTCTTGATCCAACAAAATCAACTTTTACATTGGAATTTACCACTAATTTAATTGGAAGAGGATAACTGTAAATACAAGCCAGAATCTAAAGTACAGTAACATTGCAGGTGCAAGATAGCAATTCCCCTGTGGGAGACCCAGGCCGTACATAAAAGAAATACATGGCTATGTATTTTTAATATGTGACAAACATTTCAAATATATTGTTTCATTTAAAAATATATTCCAAACTCTAAAGTACATTGAGCCATTATTTGGCCATTTTCATACATTTTCAAATGTATTTGACTAAAACACATTGCATATTGCTGTTGTCGGAAGAAAACCTTGTATCTCCAAAATGGCAACTTTACAGGAGAAGGTAAAAAACCTCCTTTACTTTAAATGTAAGTCAATGGAACCACACTTTATTCCAAGTCATTTTGGGCCATTTCTTTTGGTCCATTCATCATGAAATTTACATACAGTGTAAAGGGCAATGCGCATTTTTAAATTATGTCAAAAACTAAAAAATGACAAAAATGGAGTTATGAGGTTTTCTTCCCACAGCAGCGATATATTTATTTTCTGTATGGGAGTGTAACTCCTGGAAAATTACTGTGAACATCTCCATGATGTCCAGCAAAGCTGACTGTTTCTGCAACACTTTAAAAATTAAACGCCGAGAGACATTTTACAAGAAACTATTCTACTTTTAAGGAAAGGTTTCCTGCCGCAGATGCCAGACAGCTGAGCTAAAGAAAGCAGAGCAAAGTAAGTCTGCTTTTTTTTGTTCATGTTATATTGTTTAGCCTATTCTAGTATATTAGCACATACTGAGACATATTTACAGCTGAGATGGTAAAATGGACATAAGATAACATTTGGGTTGCCGCCCCTGCACTAGACACTAAAGAGAAAAAAACCTTTGGGCGTTTATCTCTTTTGTTCCAAACCAAAGCTTAACAAGAGAATTTCTACAATACTTACAGAATTTAAATACAACATGCATGATTATATTAAACAAAAAATGAACTAAAAACCTGTAATTATTATTAATTTTTAATGTTGCTCTTTAGTGCAGTTTCTGCTTCGTCTGCACCCTGATATGTTTCCTGCTCAGTTTGAGCCATTGAGGATTCTTCCGGTGTTCAAACTGAAATCTGTCACTCCTGAGCTCTATATGTCTCTAACCATGCAGCAAGAAGAGTGTTGCTGTCAGTTTCACCTCCACAGTTAGTCTCCCATCACTGTCCTCTGGCTCCGATTGTTCGGACAGCTAAACCTCTCTGACACACACTGATGGCACTAATGCTGCCTTCATGTGCTGTCAGAATTATTGCAAATAGTTCCTGATCTAAAAGCTGCACATGAACATCATAATTATAAGTAAGTGTTTTGAAGACAGTGATGATCCCCAAGCCTCTTGTTTATGCTGTTTGGATTCAGTTTTCTAGGCTGAAATAGAGGTGGGCAATATGGCAAAAATACCCTGGCAGTCAAAAAGAATTGCTCACACTGACTGATGTTTAGCAACTTGTTTTTATGTGTTTGCCCTGTCTCAGTGGAATAACTAGAATCTTATGGGCAAGTTGTGAGGGATCTTTTTTAAAAAAGGTTATCATGGACGAGATGCAAGAATAAGAGGCAGATAAATAGAAATGATGGGTGTCTGTGTAATGTGTGGGAAGCAGTTCCTTTAAATCATTAAAAAAAAGCTTTAGGAAAGTATGACAAAGCAGTGTGAGGAGAATGCAAAATGGTGATAAATACCACACTATGAAAACAAATTGCTCAAAGGTTGTATTTGTAATCTGACCCACCAATCAATTGAAGGCAAAGTAAAAAAAACACACTAGCACATTAAAGTATTAATCGGTTTTGTTTAAATGATTTAAAGGAACTGCTCCCCACACATTCTTTACTGTCATACACAGGACATACATATTGATTAGAATTTTAATGAACATCAGAGCATAACATATGTGCTTGTGAGCAATTCATTTTGACTTCCAGTGTACAATATCACATGACTTGAAGACATTTTCACAATATGTGATATATATCACAGTATTGTGTATTTCTAAGGATAACATAATGAAATATGCAGTTGATCAAAGTTCTCCAAGTACTGACAGAAGCAATGTTTCCATCAATCTATCCAATAAAAATTAAGTGAATGACTGATACAGAATAATGCTGAATTTGAATTAGCTCTGTACAAGAGAATAAAACTCTTTGGCACATTTGTAAAAACGTCTGAGAATGTGTAGTAAGTTCACAGTGAAATTTTAAATGTTGAGCAGCTTCTTGTTGTTTTGTTTAATTTTATGGCTATATTTTACTTTGTAAGAGCGCAGAGGCAGAAAACTCTGGCCTACAATAGCTGGTGTGCCAGGGAGGGTGTCTGGGATTCTCCTGAGGGGAAATGCCAAGGGAAAGTGAAGAAGGGCCTGATAAAAAACAGTACTGAAATACTGAGGGACTGTTTCTAGTTTTGTTACAACTTTGCAAGTTGCGAAGAAAAGCTTTCAGTGTTTTTGTGTTATGATTTATTGCCTTTGTGTTGTGTTTGAGTCTTGGGGGTTTTGTATTGTATTTTAATGATGTCTTATTGTGATCACATTGGCTTGTGGTGTGTTATTGTTGTTATGACTTCATGTCTGCGTTTTGTATTTTCAAGCATTCACTGAGAACATGATGCAGTATAATTGGCATTCTTGGGACAAAGTGTTTGTCCAAAGTGGCATTGTTAGTGTGTGTGAGCTTTCTGAAGTGTGCAAGTGGTTGTAAAGGATTTAACCCAGTGGAACCTGTGTGCAGGTTACAGCAGAAATACCCCCCACAGCACTGCAGCCTGATGCAACACACTGTTATTAACACAGAAATCAGCTTCCATCCCCAACTCACATACACTCTACACACACTGCAGAGAATCAGCACAAACTCTCCAACTTTTCTAAAAACTTCTTCTGTCTCTCCTTCACACACACGTCACCGTGCTAACGTGGGCCTGCTGTCTGGTCAAAGGCTCACTGTGAGTGTGCATGTGTGTGTCTGTGTGTGTGTGTGCGGGAGCTCCCAAACTAACACACAGTACCCCAAATGAGGACACCCAGTCAGCTCTCTTTTTCTTTCTCTTTTCTTTCTCTTTTCTTTCTCTCTCTCTCTCTCTCTCTCTCTCTCTCTCCCTCTCCCTCTCCCTCTCCCAGATGTTTCTCTTTTGAGGTTTAGGAGACTGAATGATGATTGAAGGAAATGATGAGTTTGTGTGTGTGTTTAGAGCGATCACGCCGCTGAACTGCGGTGTCTCCACCCCTCTATCTACCTGTCCAATCACTCTTACAGTAATGAACACTTCATCTTATTCAGAGACAATAATAACGAGGCTGCAGTGTGATCCATTATTTTACACACAAATGCTAACTGTTCATGTCTTTATCGCTCAGTTGTGATTTTTCTCTCACTTTTGAACTTCCTATAGCTAAACGTATCAGTCTGCCTTTAAAGGGGAAATAAAGGAGGATTACCCTTAACAGATGGCTAGGTAGTGAACTTGGTTTTTGTGCCTGTTAATTTAAAACATTAGTTGCTGTAAAGAAGCTTCTGTGCTTCTACACTCTCCTGCAGTCCCTCACTCTCAGGACTTCTTTTTTGCATTTTGCTGCCTTTGTTGCTAAATGTTTCACCTTTCCTCTTATGATTTTTCAAAGGTGTTCTTCTCTCCATCTTGTCATTTTTCAATCTATAGGTTTAGTCTCTCTCTCTTTTTCTCATTCTCTCTTTCTCTCTCTCTCATGCTCTTTCTGTCAGTAGTTCTGATGGTCATCTGTCTGTGTGTGCGTGTGTACACTGGTCACACATCTTCCAGTCAGCCTCCTGATAGCTGCCAGACTGCCTGACCCCAGATGACCCATGATGACCTTTGAGTAATGAGAGGCCTCCACTGGCCATGACCCCCCCCCACTGCCATTAAAATACACACGCACACATACACCACAATCTTTTTCTCCCTCTTTTCTCTCTGTCTCTCCTTCTCTCTTTTCTCTTTCTCTTTCTCAGGCTCTTTCTCTTTCTCTCTCTCCTACATCTGTCTCTTTCGATCTCTCTCTCGATCTCTCTCTCTCTCTCTCTCTCTCTCTCTCTCTCCTCCACCCCTCTCTCTCTCTCTCTCTGTAGAGGTACCTGAGGGATGTAATTATCTAGATTAACGGAGCGAGCAGGTGAAGCTCAGCCTTGTGCTGCTGTGGCAAAACCAAATACAGCCAGATCCCACTGCACACATGCTCGCTCGCTCGCTCTCTCTCTCTCTCTCTCTCTCTCTCTCTCTCTCTCTCTATTACATTTCCCCTTCTCTAGGTTTAGTTCCATTCACTACATATTGCATTGGTGTGTATCATGGTACAATGGTATATTTATATTACTGGAAAAAGAATTATAAAATAAAACAGTAAAAAAGGAAATACTATGAGAACAATGGTTACAATATAATATACAATATACAATATATATAATTCACTGTAGAAAATATTGGCAGAAAGCTGACCAGCTAACAGGCTAACATCACAACAATAAAAGACAGATTTTATATTCAAGCCTTTAAACAAAGTGTTATTTTAAAAACTGAGACATACAAAGTAAACAATGTTGCCTACATTCCCGTTATGAGCTGAAAAAATCTCCGTTTTTAAACTGACATAAAAATCCCAAATAGTGCCAAGCTAACCTTGCTACCATGACGTTAACATGGCTAACTAGAAACCATGGTGAAAATACGAGGAGTATTATTGAAGTGATGGTTTAAAAACAGATTTCTACATTAGACATTGTGTGTAATGGCATTGGTTTATGGTTTTCTGTCTGTATCAGACCCTCAGTGTAAACACATTTTAAACATTGTAATGAAATGACTTTATTGTGTTAATATAATATATTATATGAATATATTCATATAGTCTATAAATTGGATCTCTGACTAAAGTGTTTCTCTCATGAAGACTTAGGTTTCTGTTGACAGACTGATTAAGCTACAAACATCTATGTCCAGCAGAGTTTGGTGATCTTGCTGCTCAGACACATCTGGTTCAACTCCTCTGTTAAACTGCAAACTAACAAACTGTACAGAACACCGGCCCTCCAGGACTGGAGCACCTCTGCATTACCTGAATTAACTGGTTTTCTAGGATCAATAAAGTCAATAATAGGACAAACTGACTTTTCACAACCAGTACAGCCAGAAGCCATTCAGTAATAAAATCAACAGGTTATCCAGAATCAATACAGTCAGGAACTGAACTTTCTAGCAATATTAGGTCTAACTGGCTATCCAGGATCAATACAGTCAATAGCTGTATTAACTGAGAATCCAGGAATAATACAGTCACAAACTATATTAACTGACTATCCTGAATCAATGCAGTCAGTAATAGGACTAACAGGCTATCAATACAGTCAAGAAGCAGATTCATTTAATATCCAGCATCAAAATAATTAATAATAGGTCTAACTAGCTATCCAGGATCAATACAGTCATGAACAATATTAATTTCCTAACCAGGATCAGAAGAGTCATATAAACTAGATTCCCTGGCTATCCATGATCAATACAGTCAATATTATCACTAACTGGCTATCCAGGATGAATACAGTTATGAGCTGGATTAGCTCACTACCCAGAATCAATGCAATCACTAAAAGGATTGACAGGCTAACCAGGATCAATACAATCAGGAAATGGATTAACTCATTGAGAGGGATTAAATCAGTCAATAATATGTATAACTGGTTATTCAGGATCAATACAGTCATGAACTGGATTAACTGGCTATCCAGGATCAATACCATCATAAACAGCATTGAATTGCTATCCAGGATCAATACAGTCCTGAACTAGATTAACTGGTTGTCCAGGATCAATACAGGTAATAATATGACAAACTGGCTATCCAGAATCGATACAGTCATTAACTGGATCATGACAATTTATAACTAGATCAACTGGAGGGCCAATATAGTCATCAACTAGATTAATTGACAGTCCAGGGTTAATACCATTAAAAATAGGATTAATGGCTTTTAAGGGTCAGTACAGTCAATAAAAGGACTAATTTGCTATCTCATATTAACACAGTCATTAAGTGACTATTCAGGATCAGCCGCTATTGGCTACACAGGACAAGCAGCTCATCATGCTGTGCATAGTACTACTAGTTTTCTAGTGTGCTAACTAGATAAGTTTTAGCTCATAAATCGATCTGTTAGGTATTTGTTAATGTTTTCAAACATATCTTTAAACAACTTTTCTTAGTTTTACGGTTTGCTAAACATAACTTAACCTAACTAGCCAGATAGCCAGTTAGCAATGCTATTGGTAAGATAACTGCCTGTATAAGAGACTCAACATTATCTATCCACACTATCTGTCAGTTAATGAATTGACTTAATACAATTTTTTTACTCATTTGTTTTATACTAATACATTTCAGTATGGAAAAAGCTTATAAACAATGTATTTGTGGAGTTACCTCTTGCTCTGCACAAACAGGAGGCACTGGTGAGAATTTGAAAAACAGCAAAGGCGCAGGCTGATGATGTCATAAATTAGTGATTGGATGATAGCGAGTTTATTTAGGAAAAGAACATAAATGATTATCCAGGATGAGGTGCCACTTATGAGAATCACATTTTGCGGACTCCAGTATTGGCTATTTAAAGTATCCCCCCACTCTATTAGGACTCAAAAGGGGCTGACATTTTAAATATTGTTAATGTTTAATCAAAGTTATTTTTTCTTCAAAAGTAAAGGTTAGCTTCAAAACCTGATTGCAACTTCTAATGTCAGTTAGTTTTCAAGACAAGCCCTGACCAAGCCCCACATTGCTTAGTTTCTGAAATGAGACCAGACCAGAGGTTCTCACAGATTTGTATACATTGGCAGAAGCTGGAAGCCAATGCAGGTCTTCAAAAGTAATTCAGTAGAACATATAACCGAGTACATCCAGAAATGCTTTGAACTGCAGGCCACGAGACACGGTCTCCCATGCAGCCACTGACCAGGACCAGCCTTAGCTTAGCTTCATAGATCAGTAAGGCTTAAGGGCTCCCAGCCCCATTGAGCCACCGGTTGGGGCTGGTTTCATGGATTGGCAATTTAAAATATCCCACAACACTATTAGGACTCAATGGAGGCCGACTTTTTAAAAATTCCAAAAATTTGAATCAAAGTTATTCTTATTTCAAAATAAAAAGTTTAAGTTTGAAACCTGATTGCAACTTCTAATGTCCGTTATTTTTTTTAATACAAGGCCTGACCAAGCTCCAAATTGCTTAGTTTCTGAAATGACACCAGACCAAGTGTTCTCATAGATTTGTATACATTGGCAGAAGCTGGAAGCCATTATAGGTCTTCTAAAGTAATTCAGTGGAATATATAACCGAGTACATCTAGATTTCCTACGTTCTGTCTTAAGTTGCTTGGTCCCACAATATAAGCTACATTTCACTGTATCCAAAGTTTTGTTTCAAAATAAAAGTTTTCAGTGAAAAGCTTTGATTTGCTGGCAATTGAGCATGGGCTCCCATGTAGCCACTGACCTGGACCAGCCTTGCTTAGCTTAGCACAACTAGCCATCAAATGGACGACAAATTTGCAAAAGAAAGAGGTAAGTGCAACTGTAGCAGCAAACTTACATGTTGTCCTCCCACATTTTAAACTGTACAACACCTTGCGCTTCAAAGGTTGCTCAATTTAGTAATAGATGGAGATTAGTAAATGCATGAAACGCTGGACTCGGAACCTCTACTCTATAGATAGACAAAACTAGATGGCTTGTTGAGTCCAGCCAGGCATGTCAACGGCCCCGCCATTTTGGGGCGGTCAGCATCGCTGTTGGACTGCATTCAGTACAATTACAGAGCGACAGTTTAAGAAAGATACTGTCCAAAATTATACTATTTCAAGAATATTACACTCAGAAATCGGGATAGGATTATATAACGCAGGGAACGCAGCAATCCACGCTTATGTTTGTGTGATGTGTATTTGTGTGATTATGTGTAGATATAACTAGCTGTGTGGTTGGTGAGGCACAAAGAACCTGCTGATGTGATTGTTTTTCCTCTGGTTTTCTATTAAGCTTATTTCATTTAATAATCTTTTCAGAGGATCTTAACTTGATGGAATAGTTATTTATTTACAGTGATGGTTAATGCTTTGTAGCTAAATTCTACCATTCCTTAATCCGTGTAGATATTCATACATGAACCTGAAGTTAGCTTCTTATTTGCAAGATTCTTGTTCGAATTTTCTGTTCCATCTTATATGGTGCATCAGCCAGCATCTTGTTCCACATTAAATTGTGCAGCTTCAGACACAGAAAGTGACTGCTGTACCATTTAAGGTGGAACGGGAAAACTCGAATAGGAAGCTAACTTTAGCTTCGTCCTTCTTACTGTGTTTTGGGGGGTTTATTTTAGTTTTGTATATTAAGATTAGAAGTGATTCACACATGATGGATTTGCTGATGTGTGTTAGATTATGTTTCTACCGGAGCTCATGGTAAACTCCGTTTGTAACTTCAGGTGCAGACTGAATACTTTTCTGCTGGTCGGGATGGCTAATTAGCACGATCAGTTATTAAAGAAATAAAGGCTATCGAGAGCAGTCCATGCAATGTGGATTAATCTGTGTCTGACAATTATAGACCACTGTAGTCGTGTGTCATTCTCTAGTCCTCGTTATGCCCATATTAGGAACTCTGGGTCTAAGCCCCATTTCTCTATGGCCAGAATGAATAGCGTTTTTTTGGAAAATTGCCTCTGTTGCACCTTGTGTTAAATAAAAATGTTCAGAACCCAATACGTTTTGTGCTGTGTACATTTTTCTCCCAAATACCACTGGATCCTCTGAATTACAAGGTCGTTAAAGAGCTGTAATTCTAATATTGCTACATGTGAGCTAAAGGTACTGCGCATCAATTTGATGTCACTAAGCTACACAAAACTAAGGCAGGCTGTGGCGGTGCTCTGACAAGCTGTGCTACCTTATCGAAATGTTCTACTGTAGCGCATATTTACAGTAGGAGGTGGATCTCTGCGTGCCAGGTGACGGCCGGTAGTGGTCACCATTGAGCAGCCACATCGCGGCCACTTTTATTAGTGGACGCCATTGGTCATCCACATTGCAGCCACATTGTGGCCACATTTATTAACGGCCACCTTTTGAAGTGAATTTGTATCTTTTTAAATGAATTTGTGCTCCAGTATCTTAATTGTAAATGTTGGTAAATAGACCTTTAACTGGACAAAAGCTAGTGTTTTGGATATTGATACACTGTGAAAATGTAGTTTGACGATTTGATATCTTGTTTGTTTGGCATACATTTTGTGTGAGTGTCTTAATGCAAAGTACAATGCAAAACACAGCAGTCAGTACCATTCATTCAGTTCATGTATATTTAGTTACATCTTTAATCTTTATTAAAATTACAAACACTTGAAATATATAACAAATACAAATAAATGCATTTTAAATATGGATTTAGGAAATACGTTTTTGGCCATTTTCATAAATTGCAAAAATATATTTCAGAAATATATTTGAAATATATATATTTTCTCCTTATGGGAGACAAATCTTAATATTGCTGTAGCTCCCTGATTGGCTGATGTCTGTTTAACACTACTCACACTCTACTTAAGGTAAGCTGAACTAGACGACACATTTGTTAAACTTGACAAGCAAGGATAATTAAACATTGATATTCTGTTTTGTAGGCTTATTGCGAATTGATGGGTATTTTGTATTTAAATACTAATTAAGGACAAACTTATAATGTGTATGGAAATAATATGGAAAGCAGTTCAGATTTATTGTAGAAATTACAAGATTAAATATTTTAATTGTGTAATGAACATTTCACCTTCTAGATGCTTGCGGTCCCTGTCTTATAAATTAAGAGTCCAAGTTTTTTGCATTTCCTTTCCTACTTTCTTTCTTCTTTTGCTGTAATTGTTTTGGTAATACTTTGGTGAAAATTATTTACTACATTTATTAACATTAATAAACCATGAACTGTAACATAGACATAAGTAATGTTTACAAAGTATTTAACACTTTATTAAATTATGTATTAAATTATGTTTGTTAGTGTCAAATGAAGAACACCATGTTTATTCTATCTATGACTTTTTTTACTTTTTAATTTTTTCAACTTTTTTCTTGTTTTAATCTTTGGATTTATTAATTTGTTAGTTATTCAGTACACTTGTATATAGTTAATATTTATTATTTCATATAATATTTAAGGTTTAAGAGCTATAACACAAATTCAACATTTCTTTACAATGTCTTTTTACAGGTATTGTGTATTTTTTCATGCCTTTAAATCTCTCACTTCATTCTCAGTCTCAGCCTTTTGAGAATGAGGCTTATGACTTTGATCCCCCACCCTCACCAATCTACCAACCTTCTCAGGTGGCAGAGCAGTTCTGTGAACAGGACAGAACAAATGCACCTGAGAAAAGCAGAAAAAAATAATATAGTGCTGGATAATTCAGTGATGATTCAGATGAAACAATGGAAAAAGATGAAAAAAATCCTCCCATCAACCGAACAACCATCACACGACGAAGTAAATTTAAATTGCCACATTGCTAAATACCAAAATAACCAAAATAACACGGCTAACATAAATACACAGCGTTTTAGTGAGGCTAGATAAATTCATGTGTGATAATGTGGGTTATTATTTACATTTTTTTCCTATTTACTTCGTAGAAAAGTTATAGAAAAAAAGCTAAGTGGCCACGATGTGGCTGGTTAATGGGGCCTGCTAATAAAAGTGGCTGCGATATGGCTGTTCAATGGCGTCCTCTAATAAAAGTGGCCGCGATGAGGCTGTTCAAAGGCGTCCGCTAATAAAAGTGGATGCAATGTGGCTGCTCAATGGCGTCCGCAAAGTGGCTGCGATGTGCCTGCCCAATAGCGGCCACTCATAAATGTGGCCGCGAAGTGGCCGCTTCCTGCCCGTCACCTGGCACGCAGAGATCCAACCCCCTCTCTATATTTACGGGTGTACAAAAACCTAGCTAATGTCCTGAGAAAATGTCCTCAGAAAAATGTTACCAGCATTAAAATAATAATTAGGATATTCTGATAGCCTAAATCAGTTTATTAAGGGTGAGCAGTGATATTAAGCTGAGTCTGTACTGAATTAGCCTAAGTGCAGGTACGTTTGTAGATCTTTTCAAATTAAGCTAAAAGGAAAGATCTATTGTGTTTCAGTGAGCATCAGATGAAGAACAGAGAACTGCAGGGAAACCTGCTGATTTTGTTGTGACTCCTTTTCATCTGCCCTCAGTCTGTACATGGAAATGTTTACTGCCAAAACTTGCTTAAGGAGACTGCCAGTCTAATGATGTGAATTCAGTGCACAGCAGCTTTAGCTCACATGTAGCAATATTCATATTTCAACTCTTTAACGACCTCGTAATTCAGAGGATCCAGTAGTATTCAGGAAAAAAAAAATGTTCATAGGACATTTTATTTAACACAAGGTGCAATAGAGGCGATTTTTTGAAAACCCTATTCATTCTGGCCATAGAGAAATGGGGCTTAGACCCAGAGTTCCTAATATGGACATAAGAACATGGCCCCGGCTACAAAATGACAACATGACTACAGTGGTCTATAAAAAAACAAATTTCAGTTGAGCAATAAGGAAGTTGTGGTGGATTTAATCCTGAGAACTCGTCATCTGTCAATACAAGTGAATATGGTCACAAGCGGATCTTCACAGCTCCAACGTGGCGACATATTGCCTCAGATAGAGAATAACAAACAACGTGGCATCTAGATATGTGTATCTATACTCTACTCTCATGACACCTTAAGGTTAGCTAGTTAGCTAGCTTCAGTTTGCACAACTTTATCCACAAATAAAAATTCTGTCCTTGAAGCATCCTACAGTTTGTACAGGTCCCTCTACATTCTGCTCCTAAAGCAGCGTGTGGTACTTTTACATTCTGTGTATGGAACATCTTGCAGTTTGTGCAGGTCCCTCTACATTCTGCTCCTAAAGCAGGATGTGATCATTTAAATTCTGTTTATGGAGCATCTTACAGTTTATACAGCTCCCTCCACATTCTGCTCCTAAAGCAGTTTGTCGTACTTTGAACTTGTAAATTCTATTTATGGAGCATATTCCAGTATGTACAGCTCCCTCTACATTCTGCTCCTAAAGCAGTTTGTGGTACTTTTAACTTGTGTGTTCTGTTCATGGAGAATCTTGCAGTTTGTACAGCTCCCTCTACAGTCTGCTCCTAAAGCAGCTTGTGGTACTTTTAACTGGTAAATTCTGTTTAGAGCATATTCCAGTGTGTACAGCTCCCTCTACATTCTGGTCCTAAAGCAGGTTGTAGTACTTTTAACTTGGATATTCTGTTCATAGAGCATCTGAGAGTTTGTACAGCCACGTCTACATTCTGCTCCTAAAGCATCTTATGGTACTTTTAACTTGTATGTTCTCTTAATGGAGCATATCGCAGTATATGCAGCTCTATCTACATTCTGCTCCTAAGGCAGCTTGTGTTACTTTTACATTCTGTTTATGAAGCATCATAGAGTTTGTACAATTCCTGCTACAGTCTGCTCCTAAAGCAGTTTGTGGTGCTTTTAATTTGTATGTTCTCTTAATAGAGGATATTGCAGTATACACAGCTCCCTCTACTTTCTGCTCCTAAAGCAGCTTGTGGTACTTTTAAATTCTGTTTAGGAAGAATCTTACAGTTTGTACAGATTGCTCTACATTCTGCTCCTAAAGCAGTCTGTGGTACTTATACATTGTGCTCATGAAGCATCTTGCAGTTTGTACAGCTCCCTCTACAGTCTGCTGCTAAAGCAGCTTGTGGTAATTTTAAATTCTATCTATGGAGCATCATACAGTTTGTGCAGCTCCCTCTACATTCTGCTCCTAAAGCAGCTTGTAGCACTTTTAAATTCAATTTATGGAGCATCTTCCAGGTGATACAGCTCCCTCTACATTCTGCTCCTAAAGCAGTTGGTGGTTTTTTACATTCAGGTTTATGAAGCATCATACAGGTGATACAGCTCCCTCTACCTTCTGCTTCTAAAGCAGCTTGTGGTACTTTTAAATTATGTTTATGGAGCATCATACAGTTTGTACAGGTCCCTCTAC
This sequence comes from Colossoma macropomum, assembly GCF_904425465.1. Lineage (NCBI taxonomy): Eukaryota > Metazoa > Chordata > Actinopteri > Characiformes > Serrasalmidae > Colossoma > Colossoma macropomum. The sequence goes on along the minus strand of NW_023494791.1, from coordinate 28,558,211 downwards.
ATTCTGCTCCTGAAGCAGCTTGTGGTACTTTTACATTCTGTTTGTGAAACATCATTCAGTTTTGTGTAGCTCCTTCTATATTCTGCTTCTAAAGCAGATTGTCGCACTTTTAACTTGTAAATTCTGTTTATAGAGCATATTCCTGTTTGTACAGCTCCCTTTAAATTCTGCTCCTAAAGCAGCTTGTGGTACTTTTAACTTGTAAATTCTGTTTGAGAGCATATTCCTGTTTGTACAGCTCTCTCCCTAAAGCAGTTTGTAGTATTTTTAACTTTGATATTCTGTTCGTAGAGCATCAGAGAGTTTGTACAGCTCCCTCTACATTCGGCTTCTAAAGCATCTTGTGGTACTTTCAACTTGTATGTTCTCTTAATAGAGCATATTGCAGTATATACAACTACCTCTACTTTCTGCTCCTAAGGCAGCTTGTGTTACTTTTAAATTCTGTATATGGAGCATCATACAGTTTGTACAGCTGCCTCAAAATTCTGCTCCTAAAGCATCTTGTGGTCCTTACATCCTGTTCATGGAGCATCTTGGAGTTTGTGCAGCCCCATTTACATTCTGCTCCTAAAGCAGCTTGAAGTACTTTTAACTTGTATGTTCTCTTAATAGAGCATATTGAAGTATAAACAGCTCCCTCTACTTTCTGCTCCTAAAGCAGCTTGTTGTACTTGTAAATTCTTTTTGTGGAGCATCATACAGTTTGTACAGCTTTCTCTACATTCCGCTCATAAAGCAGCTTGTGGTACTTTTACATTCTGTTCATCGAGCATTTTGCAGTTTGCACAGCTCCCTCTGCAGTCTGCTACTACAGCAGTTTGTGGTACTTTTAATTTGTATATTCTCTTAAAATAGCCTATTGCAGTATAAACAGCTCTGTCTACTTTCTGCTCCTAAAGCAGCTTGTTGTACTTTTACATTCTGTTCATGGAGCATATTGGAGTATGTGCAACTCCCTCTACATTCTGCTCGTAAAGCAGCTTGTTGTACTTTAACATTCTGTTTATGAAGCATCATACATTTTGTATAGCTCCCTCTATATTTTGCACCTAAAGCAGTTTGTGGTGCTTTTAAATTGTAAATTCTGTTATTAAAGCATATTCTAGTATGTACAGCTTTCTCTACATTCTGCTGCTAAAGCATTTTGTGTTAGTTTTAAATTCTGTTAATGAAGCATCATGCATTTTGTACAGCTCCATCTACATTCTGTTCCTAAAGCAGCTTGTGGTACTTTTAACTTGTAAATTCTGTTCATAGAGCATATTCCTGTTTGTACAGGTCCCTTTACATTCTGCTCCAAAAGCAGCTTGTGGTACTTTTAACTTGTAAATTCTGTTCGAGGGCATATTCCTGTTTGTACAACTCCCTCTACATTCTGCTCCAAAAGCAGCTTGTGGTACTTTTAAATTATTTTGCTGAAGCATCACACTGTTTATACCGCTCCCTCTCTGTTCTACTCTTAAAGCAGCTTGTGGTACTTTTAAATTCAATTATGGAGCATCTTACAGTTTCTCCAGCTCCCTATACATTCTGCTCTTGAAGCAGCTTGTAGTAGTTTTACATGCTGTTCATGGAGCATCTCACAGTTTGTACATCTCCCTGTACATTCGGCTCCTAAAGCAGCTTGTAGTACTTTTATGTTCTGTTTTCGGAGCATCTTGTTGTTTTTACAGCTCCCTCCATGTTCTGCTCCTCAAGTAGCTTGTAGTACTTTAACATTCTGTTCATAGAGCATTTTATAGGTTCTACATCTTCCTCTACATTCTGCTCCTGAAGCAGCTTGTGGTACTTTTCAAGTTTAAGTTCGGTTTAGACAGCATCATAAAATTTGTAAACTCTCTCTGCATTCTGCTCCTGAAGCAACTTGTGGTACTTTTAAATTCTGTTTCTAGAGCATTTTCCAGATTTTACCACTCCCTCTACATTGTGCTCCTAAAGCAGCATGTAGTACTTTTACATTCTTTTTATTGAAGATCTTAGTTTGTACAGCTCCCTCTACATTCTTCACCTAAAGTAGCTTTTACATTCTGATTATGGGGCATTTTACAGTATGTACCACTCCCTCTACATTCTGCTCCTAAAGCAGCTTGTGGTACTTTTAAATTATTTTGCTGAAGCATCACACTGTTTATACCGCTCCCTCTCTGTTCTACTCTTAAAGCAGCTTGTGGTAATTTTGAATTCAATTTATGGAGCATTTTAGAGTTTGTACAGCTCCCTCTACATTCTGCTCCTAAAGCAGCTTGTAGTACTTTTACAATCTGTTTATGGTGCATTCAGCAGGTTGTACAGGTCCCTCTACATTCTGCTATTAAAGCAGCTTGTGGTCCTTTTAAATTCTGTTCATCGATTATCTTATAGTTTGTACGGCTCGCTCTACATTCTGCTCCTACAGCAACTTGTGGTACCTTTTATTTTAAACTCTGTTTATACAGCCTCATAAAATATGTACAACTCCCTCTACATTCTGCTCCTAAGGCAGCTTGTGGTACTTTTAAATTCTGTTTCTGGAGCATCTTTCAGATTTTACAACTCCCTCTACATTCTGCTCCTAAAACAGCTCGTAGTATTTTTACATTCTGTTTATGGAGCATCTTTCAGTTTGTTCAGCTCCTTCTATATTCTACTCCTAAGGCAGCTTGTGGTACTTTTTAATTCTATTTATGGAGCATCTTACAGTTTGTACAGCTCCGTCTACATTCTGCTCTTAAAGCAACTTGTGGTCCTTCATACTTTTAAATTCTGTTTAGACAGCCTCAAAAAATTTGTACAGCTCCGTCTACATTCTGTTCCTAAAGCAGCTTGTAGTACTTTTATATTCTGTGTATGGAGCATCTTGCAGTTTTTACAGCTCCCTCTACCTTCTGCTTCTAAAGCACCTTTTCGCACTTTTAAATTCTGTTTATACAAAATCATAAACTTTATACAGCTCGCTCTACGTTCCGCTCCTAAAGCAGCTTGTGATATTATTAAATTCAATTTTGGAGCATCTTACAGTTGGTACATCTCCCTCCACATTCTGCTCCTAAAGCAGCTTGTGGTACTTTTGAATTCTATTTATAGAGCATCTTACAGTTTTTACAGCTCCCTCTACATTCTGCTCGTAAAGCAACTTGTGGTTCTTTTTACTTTTAAATTCTGTTTAGACAGCCTCCAAAAATTTAGTACTTTTACATTCTGTTCAAAGAGCATTTTACAGCTTGTACATCTCCCTCTACATTTTACTCCTGAAGTAGCTTGTGGTATTTTCAACTTGTATGTTCTCTTAATAGAGCATATTGCAGTATATACAGCTACCTCTAATTTCTGCTCCTAAGCCAGCTTGTAGTATTTTTACATTATGTTTATGGAGTATCTTACAGTTTGTACAGCTCCCTCTACATTCTGATCTTAAAGCAGCTTGTGGTACTTTTAAATTATGTTAATGGAGCATTTTACAGATTGTACAGCTCCCTCTACATTCTGCTCCTAAAACAGCTTGTGTTACTTTAAAATTCTGTTTCTGGAGCATTTTACAGATTTTACATCTCCCTCTACATTCTGCTCCTAAAGCAGCTTGTGGTGCTTCTACATACTTTTTATGAAGCGTCACACAGTTTGCACGGCTCCCTCTACATTCTGCTCCTAAAACAGTTTGTGGTACTTTTTACTTTTAAATTCTGTTTATACAGCATCATGAAATTTGTACAGCTCTCTCTACATTCTGCTTCTAAAGCAGCTTGTGGTACTTTTTAAATTCTGCTTATGGAGCATCTTGCAGTTTTTACAGCTCCCTGTATATTCTGCTCGTAATGCAGCTTGTGGTAGTTTTAACTTTTAAATTCTGTTCATGGAGCATTTTACAGGTTGTACACCTCCCTTTACATTCTGCTTCTAAAGCACATTGTGGTATTTTTAAATTCTGTTTATACCGCGTCATACAGTTTGTAGACCTACCTCTACATTCTGCTCCTAAAGCAGCTTGTAGTACTTTTAACTGTTATATTCTGTTCATAGAGCATCTTACAGTTTTTACAGCTCCCTCTACGTTCTGCCCCTAAAGAAGCTTGTGTTACTTTAAAATTCTGTTTCTGGAGCATTTTACAGATTTTACAGCTCCCTCTACATTCTGCTCCTAAAGCAGCTTGTGGTACTTTTAAATTCTGTTTATACAGCATCATGAAGTTTAATCAGCTCCCTCTACATTCTGCTCCTAAAGCAGCTTGTGGTACTTTCACATTCTGTTTATGAAGTATCTTACAGTTTGTACAGGTCCCTCTACATTCTGCTCCTAAAGCAGCTTGTGGTACTTTTACATTTTGTTTATGAAATATCTTACAGTTTGTACAGCTCCCTCTACATTCTGCTCCGAAAGTAGCTTGTGGCAATTTTATTTTTTAAATTCTGTTTATAGAACACTGACCAGGACCAAGATTGCTGAGCTTCAGAGATCCGTCAAGCTTAATCCCCTTTGAGCCACCCGTTTAGGCTGGCTTCCAGGATTGGCTGTTTAAAGTATCCCAACACACTTTTGAAACTTAATGGAGGTTGACTTTGTTAATTTTTAATCAAAGTTATTCTTATTTCAAAGTAAAGGTTAGCTTCAAAACGTGAATGCGACTCCTAATGTCAGTTAGTTTTCAAATCAAGCCCTGAACAAGCCCCAAGTTTCTGAAATGAAACCAGACCCAGGGTTCTCCTAGTTTTCTATACTTTGGCTGAAGCTGGAAGCCAGTCTTCTAAAGTAATTCAGTAGAATATATAACCAAGTACATGCAGACTTTCTATGTTCTGTCTTAAGTCTTCTGCTTAATCCCACAATAATACGTTATTTCACTGTATCCAAAGTTTAGCTGCTAAATAAATGTTTTGGTTGAAATGGTTTGAACTGCCAGCAATGCACCACGGTCTCCCATCCAGCCACTGACCAGGACCACCCTTGCTTAGCTTCCTAGATCAGTCACACCTAGGGTTTCCTAGCCCCATTGAGCCACTGGTTGGGTCTGGATCCAAGAATTGGTCATTTAAAGTACCCCAACACACTTTTAGGACTCAATGGAGGCTGGCTATGTTAAAATTCTTTATTTTGCATCAATGTTATTCTTTTTTCAAAGGAAAGGTTAGGTTCAAATGCTAATTGCAACGTCTTATGTCATTTAGTTTTCAGTACAAGCCCTGACCAAGCCCCACAATGCTTAGTTTCTGCCATGAGACCAGACCAAGAGTTCTCATAGATTTGTATATACTGGCTGAAGATGGAAGCCAATACAGGTCTTTTGAAGTAAACAGAGTATATGCAGACTTCCTTTGTTCTGTCTTAAGTCTTCCCCTTAGTCCCATATACCATTTACCATATAATCTTATCAATGCTTGGTTGCTTTCACTTTTCCTGTATCTCTCTTTATACATTTGTCTTCTCCTTCCCAGGAACTTCTCAACATGGATTAAAACATCAATGAAATACAGGATGCATTTTGCTTTCAAAATGTATGTCTTATCTTGTAAAAGACAATCCCAAATCATATGAATCTACTGTTAATTAGCTTTTAGCAACTAGCATGGTAGCTTTTAGCAGAACGCACAGCAGCTTTTAGCAGCATGCTAGAACTTTAATGTTAGCTTAAAGCAGCTAGTAAAGTGGATGCTTTGTAGAGATAATGCAGCTTTTTTATTTCACATAACTTTGATGTAAACCAGTACATCAAAGTTATGTAAATCAGTAATTATAACCAATAATGAAAATTATTTGTTGATATGTTCAGTTAACATTATCAAACAGATAGTTCTGGTCCTAAAATCTAATTGGTTGGTCCTTGTTCAAAGTCAGGGCAGCACGGTGGCGCAGTGGCGCAGTGGGTAGCGCTGTCACCTCACAGCAAGAAGGGCCTGGGTTTGATTCCCGGCCAGGTGAGCGGGGTCATTTCTGTGTGGAGTTTGTATGTTCTCCCCGTGTCTGCGTGGGTTTCCTCCCACAGTCCAAAAACATGCGGTCAGGCCAATTGGACATGCTAAATTGCCCCTAGGTGTGAGTGAATGTGTATGTCTGTCTGCCCTGCGATGGACTGGAGACCCGTCCAGGGTGTATCCTGCCTTCTGCCCAATGACAGCTGGGATAGGCTCCAGCACCTCACTGCGACCCAGAAGGATAAGCGGTTTAGATGATGGATGGATGGATTGTTCAAAGTCGTTGTAAAATACTTGATGTATGCACATCTATGACTATTATTGCGCCACAACAAGAAAAATCCCTGTGCTGTTAATGGAATAATCTTTGACTCTAATGCTGCTGGTATAGACCATTGTGTACTGGTTAAATAAGAACTTGTTTTTTATATAAATTGAGGGGCTGCAACTTTCTGCAAATTTCTTAAGTAGAACTAGGCTGGTCAGGTAGCCAACAGGCCAAAACATAGCAAACATGCAATAACTCCATCAACTCCATAATGTCACAGTTATGAGTTAAAGTACTTATGATTCATTGTAAAACAGCAATACAAAAGTCTACATAATATTACTTGACTGGCTTACACACTTCAAATGTCCATGTTTGTCTGATCTACCTTAAGTAGCATCAAACCCAGGCTGAATCTTAGACAGCTCCATACTCCCTAAATAGTGTGCTATGTACATTTATAAATTCTAGTTTCTACAACCAAATAGTACACTATTTATTGAGTATGGATGTGGCTAAATCCCAATGACCCAATTTTTTTTTTATTATATTATGAACTGTTTGGGTGCAGAGACAGTATTTAAAATCCTACGTAGTACACTGCATATAGAGCAGGGCGCCATTTAAGATTCAGCCGCAGCATGGGAAGAAGGGCACTGTTAGTTTTGACTCATGGGGGTAATTTGGTGACAAAAGAGTACTTAGATAATATTGACTTATCTTGATTTAAATGCTCTCTGCTTAGGTATATTAGCTGATCTTTCATGCCGAGAGCTTTGATTAGAAATGTTTTGAGCCTATTTTGCCAGTATATATGTCACACTTATTAGCTTCTATTAAAGTGATTAATATTGATATATTAGATGATTAATTTAAAAAGTAAAGATAACATTAGGTGGTTGCGTGGAGGCATAAATATTAAAATCTGGTGGATTAAGTTTACAGGTTGTCAAGATGAAAATGTGTGTTTTTATTAGTTGTAGGATGTCGATTCATGAAGGCTAATGACCACTAGTTTCCAACTCCTGGATTTTGTGTTTGTGTTTGATTTGTCTTTTCTTTGGAAATGGCTGTTTATTGGTTTATTTGTATGCAAAGTGGTTATAATTGGATCTGTGTTTTTTAGCTGGTTGGCTGGCCTTGTGAGGTTGGTGGCTTGGCGCCTCCTTCCCCCTCCCTTCTTGATTTGTGATTTGGAGCCTATTTGCATGACGTTTGAAAGATTTGCACTTTGTGTGGTTTAGTACACAGTTGGTTATTGTATTACTGTTTATGCTCTGGGTGATGGGGTTCAAAATTGAGCTGCTGCCCACCTCTGAGTATGTACAGATGGGAGTGCCTGGCCAGCCATATACCCATAGTCTTGTTACGTTTTACTGAGCCTAGTATATAGTGTTCTGTGTGAACTGAAGACATTTACTAGAGTGTGCTGACTCAGAGCCATTAATCTGTTATATACTTTATGTGTTTTTTAACATTTTTTCACACATTAAATTCAAACTTTCCTTTGCACTTGCCTGGCCTCTGCTGCTTGTGAGAGTCTGCTCTGTTTCTTTGCAGAGAGAGATGATGAAGTAAAACAGTATTTTCCCTGTCCTGACTGCTAATTGGCTGGATCTAATATGGATTTCTCATTGACTTAAAAGATTAAACATGCTAAAAAGATGCAAATATAACACTGTAAAAAAATAAAATCAGAAGTTATTAAAAAGAGAATGTGTTTAGATTACTATTTTAACTGGACTGACAGTTACTGTTATCATTTACTATGTGTTTGTGTAATTGTTGTGTAATAGCTGCATGACAGACTATAAGTCTAGTTCCATAAAAGTTTTGTCGAATTTCCACTATTTCTGTAAATTTGAGTGAAGAAAATATTTATAATGTTAATGTTGTTATTAAGATCCTCCAGCTGTACACAGCACATTAAAATCTAAACATTTAGGCTTATTTTCTTATACTGATCCTTTACGTAACTTTATAAAGTCGTTTCTGTGCCATATACTGAGTGTCATATATTAAACTTATAAAACAAATAAGAATAATATGAGTTTTTTATAAAGCTTTTTCATATGGGTAGTGGTCTACTGCATTCTTAGTGTGTGGCCATTGACCAATCATGCAAATGCTGCCACGTCAGGGATTTATGTTTTCTGGGGGTTGTGTTGGGGAGTCACTGTGGTTGTAGCAGGCTGGTCTAAACCAAAGTCCAGGAGTGAATTTACTTCCCAGTCCAGCCCTGTGTGTGTGATGTGTGTGTATAGTGGCTGAGGTACACTCTTTTCCATGTAAATGTGATGAACGTGTGCATGTGTGACCACTGGCTGCAGCAATGTGCTTGTGTGTGTGTGCACATGTGTATGTGTGATAATCTTTCTTTGGCAGGGCAGACAAACAAGTGTTTCGAAGACAGAAAACACACACACACACACTCAATGCTGCAGCAAATTAGTGCCATGTTAGCAGTATGGCTACACATTCACCACACACACTAATGAGCCAAAACATTATGACCACCTCTCTAATATGCTGTTGGTCCTCCACATACCACCAAGACAACTGTGACCTGGAGAGGCATGGGCTGAAGGTGCCCTGTGGTATCTGCCACCCAAAATCCTTTAAGTTCTCTAAGTTGTGAGGTGAATCTGCCACTGTTTGGACTACTTGTTTTAGCATATCCCATGGATGCCTGATCAGTGTGAGGTCTAGAGAATTTGGAGGCCAAGGCAGCACCTTGAACACTTCATGTTCATCAACACATTCTCAAACAATGTGTGCAGTGTGACAGAGCACAGTATCCTGCTAAAAGAAGCTACTTCCATCAAGGAATACCATCACCATGACAGGGTAAACCTGGTCTCCAGCGATATTTAGGTAAGTGGCACGTCAAATTGAATGCCCGGACTCAGGTTTCCCAGCAGAACATTGTATCACATTCCCGCCACCTGCTTGTCTTCCTCCCACAGTGCATCCTGTGCACTTGTACCCAGCCATCCACGTGATGTAAAAACAGGTGATGAAAAGCTTTAATGACACTATGTTTAAGATATAAAATGCATAGATATAAATCCAAATGCTGTAAATTTTTAATAATTGTTTTTTTCGAAAATCTTAATTGTCACTGACCCTTATATACATATAAAGCTGTGTATATTTAACACACATATCCTTCAGATCCTGAGCTAAACTCCAAGTAAACCAGCACAGCTCACCTATTATTCCTCACACTGAACTACAGGAACACATGCACACATACAGAGCGGCAGTAGCAGCAGCGGTGCTGTTCCACCTTAAGAAAGGCACCTTAAGAGATTATCTCGGTTATTTCACCGCCAGTGAGCCGGCACTAATAGTGGAAGGCAGATATTGAAGAGCGAGCAGGGCCGTGGAGATCTATTAGAAATTCCCATCTACGCTCCTCATACATATTGATTTCTGACACCAAGCAGCAGCCGCAGGCCCGCGGGAATAATATATTTAGCAGGGTTTGCAGTGAGGAGGTCACAGAGTGCATAAAGATTAGCCACACATACCAGTGTGTGTGTGTGTTTGTGTGTGTGCGTGTGTGTGTGTGTGCATGTCCGTCTGCCCAAATATCCAGAGTTTTGCACTCTTGTGTACACACACACATATGTGCTGTCCTGTGCCCTTTGTGCTTATGAAAAGATCGAGGCTTTCCAGCGGTACCACCTTTTAGCCCTTTCCAATCTTAACCGAACACTATCCCCTTAATATGTGATACATTGCTTGAAATGATATAAGGTTATTTTAGATGTATGTAGCCAACATATTTCCATGAGGTAATGATAGCTAACTTCCTAATACTGGTTAGGTGTCTGTCTCACGAATCTAGGCTTTCTTGCTTAGCCAGCTTACTTTCAGCTTAGTTCTGTCTAACCCATAACATTAGAAAAATTTCTACCAGGGTAACCTCCAGAACAGGTTAAGTTTAGGATTTTGGATCATTAACAGCTCTTGGACCAATCAAGATCAAGCTTCTGACCAATCCGGGATGGACTTCTGGTGGAACTGGGGCCCTCTGGTCCTTTTAGGATCACTTTTTTTTTGTGCCATTTATTAATCACATGAAGAATTTTGCTTTTCAGCAAAGAAAACAAATCATATTTATATTTCAAGAATATAAATTAATTATCACTCCAGTAAGCACATCACAATGGTAGTGGTGACAGTATTGCTTTTTACTGTTATAAGTGTTTTACTTTCTACGTATTTACAAAGGTTTCTTTTTCCTTATTTGAAAAATAAGGCACTTGACTCCTCCTCATACAATGTTGTGTGAAAGTTTGTGAACTCTTTAGAATTTTCTATATTTCTACATAAATTTGACCTGAAACTTCATCAGATTTTCAGACGTCCTAATAGTAGTAACCAAATTAAACAAATGAGACAAAAATATTAGACTTGAGGAAAATCATCCAATATTATCCAATATATCTGTGAGTGGCAAAAGTATGTGAACCTTTGCTTTCAGTTTTTTTAAACCAAAAAGATCTATTTTGGTCTGATCCATCCACAAAACATTGGTCCAATAGTCTGCTGGCTTGTCTATGTGATCTTCAGCAAACTTCAGATGGGCAGCAATGTTCTTTTTGAAGATCAGTGGCTTTCTCCTTGCAATCCTGCCATGCACCCCATTGTTGTTCAGTGTCCTTCTGATGGTGGACTCATGAACATAAACATTAGCCACTGTGAGACAGGCATTTAGTTGCTTAGAAGTTACCCTGGGTTTCTTTTTGACCTTACAGACTATTACACGCCTTGCTCTTGGTGTGATCTTTGTTGGTCAACCACTCCTAGGGAAAGTAACAATGGTCTTGAATTTCTTCCATTTGTACACAGTCTGTCTGACTGTGCATCGGTGGAGTCCAAACTCTTAAGAGATGGTTTTGTAACCTTTTCCAGCCTGATGAGCATCAACAACTCTTCTTCTGAGGTCCTCAGGAATCTCATTTGTTTGTGCCATGATACACTTACACAAACAGTTGTAAAGATACTGTGACAGATTCCTGCAAAAAGAAAAAAAAGGGTGGTCACTCACACCTGATTGCTATCCCACTGATTTGAAAACTCAATCAATCAATCAAATCCTAAAAGTTCATATATATGTAATATTAGATCATTTTCCTTAAAAATTAAATGGCTAACTGTAATATTTTTCTCATTTGTTTAGTCTGGTTCTCTTTATCTACTATTAGGATTTGTGTTAAAATCTGATGAAGTTCAAATTAATGCAGAAATATAGATAATTCTAAAGGGTTCACAAACTTTCAAGCACCACTATTTCACGCTACTGGCTGTTCATAATAAACATCATGCTTTTTTGTTCACTCATGAGGATAATCCACAGCCTAAATATCTAAACTTGTTAACAGAGAAAGTTGCTAACCACCACTTTAAATTGAGGTAACCATGTCTGTTTGTTAGGTTTGTGAAGATGAAAAGTCAGAAAAGTTGAAACTGCTTCATTAGGCAGACCCCAGATTGACAATTTCTTGTTATCCAACTACAAGCCAAAACAAATAGCATAATGTTAACATCACAAAAACACACCTTTATCTTTAAGCTTTCTTTCCTCATTCCTAATCAAACAGTTCCTTTCTTTCCTCCTCACTTGAGTGTCTTAGACAACACAATGGTGCAGTAATAACCCAGAAGTTGGTAGGGGGCCCTCTGGTGGCCACGTGCCCCTAAGCAGCTGCTTATGTCACTTTTTAAGTAGGTAGCACAGGTGGCTCACAGGCTGTGATCTCTTTCCTTGAGCTAATTGACAGACTGTGAACCAGAATGATATGATGACATAGACTTCCTAAACTACACACAACAGAATAAAAAGTACAAAACCCAAAAAAAGAGAGCCAACCTTGAAGGCATCATATAGAGTAGTAGAACAGTGGAGACTTGCTAAAGGTCTGGCCATTCCCAGCGTGAAAGAGAAACCCAAGGATATTAGTAGTTCGTAGTCATTGCTTTGTTTAGGAAAGCAGTACAGATTTTCTTCAGCATTGCAGCAAATCAGCTAACTAAATTCTTTCTGAAAAATGAATACATTGACCCCTTAGTTAAAAAGGGCATAATAATAATAATAATAATAATAATAATAATAATAACAATAATAATAATAATAATAATACATTATACTTATATAGCGCTTTTCAAGAACTCAAAGACGCTTACAGGTTTTCAAAATACAGAACAGTAAAGACAAACATAAGAACACGAAGCACAGTCATAACATCACAAGCAAAACATAGCAGGTCAAGTTTAGATTTAAAAGTGGAGACAGTGTTGGCCTGTTGAATATGTGAGGGAAGAGAGTTCCAGAGTCGGGGAGCCAGCCTAGAGAAAGCACGATCACAGTACCCATGTAGTTTGGAAGGTGGGACAGTGAGTAAACCAGCAGAGGAAGACCCGAGAGTGCGAGTTTGTTTGTAGGGAATAAGTAGATCAGAGAGGTAAGAAGGAGCAAGGTTATGTAGAGCATTGTATGTGAGGAGAAGAATTTTGAATTGTAAGCCAGTGGAGATGTTGCAGGATGGGTGTAATATGCTGATGTGCACGGGTGCGGGTGAGAAGGCGAGCAGCCGAGTTCTGTACCATCTGGAGTTTGCATAAATGGGAGGAGTTAATACCAGCAAGTAGAGAGTTACAATAGTCCAGGCGACTAGAAATGAATGCATGAATAAAGGCATAATTTCAAGCTGTCAAGATGTCGTGAGTACACAAATGTGATCAAAGAACTCCTCAAAGAAGCCAAGAACAAGGGTGATCTGAATGTTGTCAGGTACTCTCTGCAATGGCTCCACCCTGTTAATGCCTGCATTCTATTTACAGCCCTGTCCTATTGGATGCACTTGTGGTCCTGCAGATCTGAATCGTGCATGTCCCGAGTCCCATATATAACTTGGGATTCTGCCTTTATTTTGACCTTTGCCGAGGACCGCATTGATTGTGCTGTTACGCAAAAATTCATTGAGATACAGACTAGGACCTCGTAATTTACCTTGTAATTAAGGTGCATTATTATTAGCAATTTAGCTGAAAGCGACTAAGGCTAAAATAATTTTGCTGAATGCAGTCCATTTGTAGCTTTTGCACCTGACTACCCTCCTGAGCATGATATAAAGTACTGTCAGAGGTGAGCATTGTCCTTCCTTTGCCTCATACTACTTCTTCTTTAGGGCTTTCAATTCCTTCTCAAAGTCATGGATTCTGACTGCCCAGTTCTTAGTTTAAAGGTGCTTGACTTTCTTTAACATCTCAACACGCAAGTGTGTAGTAGCCATGCTCACTATGACACTTGTTTTGGTCCTGAATCTACTCTTCACATCCCCTTTTCCTGCATCTTCCTTGCTAATGTCATCAAACTTTTTTCCCTCTGAAGGGTTACAGACTTCGCTTTTAACTTGCTTTATAATCATCACAAAAATACCTAAAAAATTAACAAAGATAACTTGTAACATAAAACTGATATAATTGTAAAATGTCCAAAATGATTTATGGCCTTCACCAGCTGGGACAAAACAGCCTCCAACCCTCAATCTGGTGTATCAGTCTGTAACACAAAATGGAGAGCAAAGTCAGGTGAATGTAACAGCAGGCCCTTATAGAGAACTACTTCAAACTGGTCAAAAGCCATTTGAGACTGCTCCATTCACTGGTGCAGTTCTGGCATTCCCTATATTAGTGAGAGCAGTTTTTTTAGTGAGAGCAGCCAGCTGGTGACATCGAAATGGTTGGGCACAAGGACAACACAGCCCCAGGAACTGTCTCATCTCCTTTTTGGTCTTGAGTCTTGGACAGGTCACAATAGCTGCAGTCTTGTCAATTTCAGGATGCACCTGTCCATGACCCAAGTAGAGGCCCAGATACCATGTCTACACCCATTCAATTACACACTTTGTGTTGGCCATGATCCCAAATTGTCTCAAGGACTTCAGGACAGGCTTCATGTGCTACTTGTGTTGCTATGTCATCTAAGAAGACAGCAGCAAATACATATAATAAAAAAACAGGGAGAGCAGAAAAATCTGTTCATGAGTCATTGTAACGTGACTGGTGCACCAAACAAGCCAAATGACAATGAGACAAATTGTTATAATTCAAACAGGATGCAGAAAGCTGTTTTCTATCTATCTTCTGGTGTAAACCCACAAAGCTGCATGCCACTGTTGTAGGTAACTGATGTTCTTGAGCCTGGAGCAAATTCTCCTGTTTTAAGCGATTGAATGGAGTTTTACTCTTTTTTTTTTAAATAGTGAACTTAATTTTTGCTGTTTGAACATCTGTTCTCCCATTGTTTTGCGAATGATGTCTAAGATGCCCCTGACCTTCTGCCCTTGCAATAATTAAAATGGGCAGGAAGAATCCTGTGGAGGCAAGAGATCTAGCCACTGCAAACAACAGATGTTCTCACCAATTATGCTAGTTTCTAGCATCCTTGTGAAAGAAATCTGTTTAAATTGTTCAGCCAGGCCATCTGTTTGTGAATAGTCAGCACTGGTATGAACCTCCTTGAATACTCACTAGTATACTGTGTGCTCTTACTCAATTGGGCTAGGGGTGTGGTACTGCGAGGATCCTGATAACTGTACTAACCCACTACTGAAAATGAGCACAGGTTCTAGAAGTGCCCCAGCTCCTGACAGGGCCAACACACCTGCCCAGATTTCAGAATCTCCTGCTTGATTGGAATAGGTGTGTGGTACTGCAAGGATCTGTACAAGTGTCCCCACTTCCATCAGTCCTGGAAGTGTCCTGGCTCACTGTAGTGCCCTCATGGGCTCAGTTAGTCCCTTACATTTGGAGAAAGAGGGGTGAGAGGAAAGAGGAGAGAGAAGAGAGAAATATTGAAGGGAAGAGGGGTGGGGTGCTCTAGTACAGTGTAGAAGGTTTGGGGGTGCCCCTCACTTCCATTATATTTAGAGGGAGGGAAAATGGATCAAGAATATATGACAGCTTGACAGGTCCCCTTAATACTAGTGAATCTGTTAAACTGCCTGTGCTTCTTGCCTAAAGATGCTAACACTATTTTCAACAGGCCAGCCAACAGTCAGAACAGATGCTGAAGTTAAGACAGAGATTTAAGAAGTTTGGTCAAGTTAGGATGCTTCAGTAATGCTCTTTTCTTATCTGGAGTAAGGATAAGATATTCTCTCTGGCATCTGTCTGTCTCTGAGTATGGAGTGTGTGCATCTCTTTTGTTTGCTTTTGTTCATACCAGCCTTGATATTTGCTATGGTCAGCTGCTACGTTTTCCAGGTTTTATGGTCAGTGACCTTGCTTTCATATTGCACTCACAGATGTCTCTGTAGCTCAACACTAGTCTTCCAGGGTCTGGTGCTGATGGTAATTTCTCCTTAGAGGGTGTCTTTGGGCACTCAGCTGTCCTCCATGCATCTGATATTATCAAGCCATTGCATTTAACACATACTAAGGATGGTGAACATATCTGGGGTATATATGTGCTTGTTTTACATGTTGTTGTTTGGAATGAGGTTCTGCCATGTGATGCCCAGGATTCTTCAGAGGTAGGAGTAAGTTGTCTGTTTCCCTGCCTTACAAGAGTGTACCGAACATGCGGGCCTGACGACCTTCTTCATTTTCTTGGTCATCATGGAGTTCTCACAGACTCTTGTTGCCAGGTGAGACATTGTTGCTGCTCTGCCAATCCACTGTGTGTGTCATGCCAGCGCAGCAGCATCTGCAAACAGCAATAGTCTTTGCTCTCAGATGGGCAACACTGAACAACTTTCCATTGCTTCTGGTGTGGAGGTATACGCTGTCTTATAATAAACTGAAAGGAAGGGACAGCAAGAAAATGAAGATATTGAAAAGTGCAGGAGCCAGTACGCAGCCCTGCTTCATGCCACTCTGGACTAAAAAAGAGGGTTTTTTTAAGGATGACCCTTCAAAAAGGACAGTGCCAGCGTGTCTTCATGGAAAGATATGACTATCCTAAAATGCTTGGAGGGGCATCCACTTTCCTGGAGCTGTATGAAGAGCCTTTCTGCTAAGAAGATTGATGGTCTTCATCAGGTCATTGAAAGCAATGTACAGTGGTTGTCTCTGTTCTCAGCATATCTCTTGAAGCTGGAGTAGTGAGAAGATCATGTTGATTGACTATCCCACTTGAAACCCACACTGTAATTTTGGATAAACAGAAGCAACCAGAGCCTGTAGCCTGTTACATACCACACAAGCAAAAGCCTGATGATAAGAAGTGAGTCTCACATGTCTTGAGGCACTTATCCTAGTAGTGTTTAGCCCATCTTTTTTTCTCTGTTTAGTGAAAATGTCACCAGCGGTGGACTTGAGAGGAGTAGCCTTTGTTGTATTCGGTCCAAGAGCCTTCTTTATGCCCTCAAACATGCCACACATATTGCTCAGGTCTGCCAAGATTGAATTCTCAGGCAGACGTTCAGCCGGTAGTTGTTTGTGTACTGAGAGGTATGTTGGACATTGTTCCTGCTCTTCTTGAGAGCAGTGAGAGTCATCTTGGAAGGATCCTTATTTTGCTGAATGAGGACAGCTTGTTTTACTTCCAAGACAGGCTGAAGGGATTCCAGCTTTGAATCATTCTGGGTTTTGCCTCTCTCTCCAACCAAGTGGAATCATGGCTGTGCATCATGGAGGTGGCCAGGACAGTCTATGATGTAATTTGGTGGAAAAGAAAGTGTTGGTTATACTGAGGAACAGATCTCTAGTAGCCTCTGTCTGTTCTCATTGAGATTGCCATTTCCAAAATATCCAGTGCAGAATGGCCAGAAGTCTTGGTCAGAACCCACTTGGACATTGAGTAGATGCAGGTGTTTAATAGTATGTATCCTTTTTATGGTGGAATCAAAAACCTCTGGGTTCATCCCCTGCCAAAAGAAGGTGTAGTCTCACTCTCTGAGTCACTCATGTAGCCAGGTCTCCTGCAGTGCGGTAATGTCAGTATTCAGCTTGTGGTTAAAAATGTGCATTCTTTCTGTTGCCATCAACATGTTTTGGGGCACATGGCCCTGACATTCTAGCTTGCCAGTCATAGGATTGGCAATTTATTTTTTCTTCTGGTTTGTTTTTTGCCTGGTGCAGTTTTTCCTGTCTACTTGTCAAGTGGTTCAGCACTTGGGCAGGTCAGCATGTTATTAGCTGGAGACCCAGCTTGAGGTGAATGTTAGCTGATCAGTGGGATGTTAGGATTCCTCCCACTATTGGAGACAGCCCGTAGTGGTCAGTGAGACTTATCATTTGTAACTGCTGATTCCTGTGTTGATTCTATCACTGCGAACAGCAGCACCAGAGTGACCTCTCTAGGGCACTAGCCTGGCCAGAAGATATAGAGATCTTGGGATGACCAGTCTTCATGATCCCCCTCTTGGCCTCAGTGATGTATTCCAAAGGAAAGCAAAGCAACACATTTGGCCACAGCATGGCTGCTGGAACTGTCAGAAGTATGTTCAGTAATGTCCAACCACCTTGGAGGCTCCAATTCAGAAGGTTCCCATAGCCTTCATCCCTCCTGGGCTACCACAAGGCACTGGGTCTAGTTACCTGTAGATGGGATCTAGTTCACAAGCACCAGAGCATGTGGGCTTGCATGCTGTGTGTTAAGAGACCAAACCTTAACACACAAAAGGTGCTCAATTTCTGTGAGTCACTGCAAGGAGGCACTATAGATGAGGGTTGCTGTTGGAGAGTCTGTGTACTGACAAGAGATGGCTAGCCAGCAACAGAGGCTCAGTATGGCCACACTAGATGTGTCTCAACAGCGATAAGACACACAATGGTTGTGAATGGACAGTCATTAGACAAATAATTGTTGTGAATAACTGAAGTTGTGATGGTGACTACACAGATAAGAAAACATTTCTTGAAGAAGACATTTCTTCAATATTGCTCCCTGGTGATTTTTCCTACAGACCTAAACCTGGTGACTGACTGCTGAGGTGAATCAGGTTGTCACGCTTCCGGGTTCTCCTCCCTTGCCTAATACTCTCCAGGACTCCATTTCCCATGATTCCAATCCTGATGATGTCACTCTTTCCACCAATCACACACATCTTCCTTGTTCTCAGTCACCCAAGTATTACTGCAACTCAACTGTGTTTGTTTGCCTCAGACTTTAAAAGGACTCTGGTTTGTTCTCCTCTTTGTTAGGTATTGCCCTTCACTGGACTACTGAGCGGTTTTCTACTGTTTTCCTGACTTGTGTATTGGACCCTTTGCATGTTTTTTGGATATTGCGTTTTTGTGTTTGCCCTTTTGCTCTGGTCGCTTGTGTATTTTGTATTTTCTGGTTTCTTGACTTTTTGCTAGGCTTTTGGTTTCTGATTTTGGATTTACCCTGAAACTGTCTGACCATCTTTCTGTTCTCTCAGTAAATCACTTCCTTTTTAAGATCCGCGAGCATCTTTCTGTGTTTGTGCAGCATTACAGAATACCTCGCCAAACCAAGATGGTGGATCTGAGAGAACTCCACAGTACTGTCAACAACCAAGGTCAGTTGTTAGCACAACATAATCCACTGTTTGAGTCGCTGTCTGGGACTGTGGGTAAGCTTACTCATCAGCAATTAGAACAACACAGTCAGCTTCTGCAAATTTCTGCTGATATTAAATCCCTGTCCTCCCAGTTGAGTCAGTTAGTGCCTAAACCCTCAATCTCCTCGACTTCCATAATGAACAGTACAGCTCCGGCACCAGCTCCCAACCCTGATAATCATTTTCCAGTGAGCAAACCCGATAAATATGATGGGAGTCCTAATTTGTGTAAGGGATTCTTGCTACAGTGCTCATTATATTTTTCAAACTCTCCAGCTAGTTCTGACAACCGACGTATTGCTTTTTTGATTTCCAGACTCACTGGTAAGGCTTTAGACTGGGCCACTGCTGTCTGGCCTTCTATGGAACAGAGCTCCTATGCAGATTTTTTACAGAGCTTTAGGGCTGTTTTTGATCACCCTCATGATGGACGTTCCCAAGGGGAATTATTGTCTCACATTAGCCAGGGTTCACGTTCTGTAGCGGATTACTCTTTAGAATTTAGGACCTTAGCAGCCGGGAGTGGCTGGAATGAGCCTGCACTTCTTGAGACTTTTCGTAATGGCCTAAATTCAGAGATTCTAACGGAACTCGCTTGTAAGGATGAAGGACTATCATTGGATGCTCTCATTGCGCCTGCTATTCGTTTGGATCAGTTAAAACAGAGTTAAAAACACAAAGTACATCATCTTGCTGCACTCCATACCACACAACGGACCTGTCCACCACCCAAACCAGTAAAACCTGATGTCCTGGTCGCTGAGCCTATGCAGGTGGACACCTCCCGTTTGTCCAAGGAGGAGCGCTTACACAGGTTATATGGGGGTCTGTGCTTGTACTGCGGAGAAGTGGGTCATGTGCTACGTGATTGTCGCCTCCGTCCGAACAGACCTCAGGCGCCACTCCCAGGAAAGCGTGTGGTGAGTGGTCACAAACCTACCATGATTAGCAAATCTTTTCTGATCCCTGTTACCTTGTTCTGCCAAAATTCTTCTATTGTCGTTTCAGCCTTAATCGACTCGGGGGCCCAAGGCAGCTTCATCCAAGCTGGACTACTGAACCAGTTGGGGATTGAGACGGAACCGCTGCCCACACCACTACGTCTGTCAGCTGTGGATGGGATATTGTTTTGAGAACTGTTTGCAAGTCCCTACTATTTGTGCCAATTCCACGTCTGTGGAGAGTCCTGCTGTAAATACGCAGAATAAAATTCCCCCTGAATATGCTGATCTGGCTGAGGTGTTTGACAAAGTGAATGCCACTAAATTGCCACCTCATAGAGACTATGACTGTTCCATTGAACTTCTTGATAATCAAGTGCCTTGCAAGTCTCGTGTTTATCCCCTTTCTCAGGCAGAGGAAGTCGCCATGGAGGAATATGTGCAGGAGGCCCTGGATCAAGGATTCATTCGTCCCTCCACGTCCCCAGCAGCTGCAGGATTTTTCTTTGTACAGAAAAAGGATGGAGGACTTCGTCCTTGTATTGACTATAGAGGGTTGAACAATATCGCCAAAGCCTATCCCTACCCCCTTCCTTTAGTGCCAGTTGCTCTGGAGCAGTTGCGGGGGGCTAAGGTATTCACTAAACTTGACTTGAGTAGTGCCTGTAATTTGATTAGGATTAAAGAAGGTGATGAATGGAAAACTGCTTTTCTCACCACTAGGGGGCACTGTGAGTATCTTGTTATGCCATATGGCCTCCGAAACGCCCCCTCCGTGTTCCAATCATTCATTAATGATGTGCCCAGAGACAAGTTGGGAAAATTTGTAATTGCTTATATCAATGATATTTTGTTTTACTCACCTGACCTCCCTACCCATGTCCAACAGGTTCGCCAAGTCCTGACACAATTGTGCTGGAGGGTGCTCAGCATCCGTTTCTAGTCTTAACTGACCACAAAAACCTTGAGTATCTACGTTCCATAAAGCGACTAAACTCAGGACAGGCGCGTTGGTCTCTGTTTTTCTCGAGGTTTCGGTTTACCAGCGCTTATCGTCCAGGCTCGCGTAATACGAAAGCTGATGCTTTATCTCGTATCTATGACAGTGAGGGTACAGAGTCTGGTGCACCAGAAGCAGTTCTAGAACCCGAATTAATACTCGCTCCAATTCGTTGGGAAATAGATTCAGAAATTGACAAACAAAACAATCGCTATGCGCCGCCCTCCTCATGCCCCAGTGATAAAAAATTCGTACTTGCTTTGTTTCGCGACCGTCTCGTTACCTGGGCTCATTCTTCCCTTACCTCGGGTCATCCGGGAGAGACTCGCACTCACCAGTTGTTGGCGTCAAAGTATTGATGGGAGAGCATGGTTGCTGATGTCCATAGATTTGTAGCATCATGCTCGACTTGCTCGCAGTGTAAAACCCCATGCACGTTGCCCGCCGGCAAGCTAATGCCTTTACCTGTACCTTCTCGCCCCTGGTCACATATCACAGTGGATTTTGTTACTGATTTGCCTAGGTTTGATGGTTACACTTTTGTCTTGACTGTCGTTGATTGATTTTCCAAAGGTGTACGCTTCATTCCATTCACTCAGTTACGTAACCCTATGCAAACTGCTGAATGTCTGTGTTTCGTCTGTTTGGTATCCCTGAAGATATTGTGTGTGACAGAGGCACTCAGTTCACCTCTCAAGTGTGGAGAGCTTTCATGGAAAGATTGGGGATCACAGTTAGTTTAACCTCTGGTTACCATCCCCAGTCTAATGGTCAATGTGAGAGAGCAAACCAGGAACTAGGTAAGTTTCTGAGACTTTATTGTCACAACAATCAACATGACTGGCACAGATACCTTCCATGGGCCGAAATTGCTCAGAATTTGCTTACCAGCTCAACTACTAATCTCACTCCATTTCAGTGTATGTATGGTTTCCAGCCCCCTCTTATGCCATGGACTGCCACTCCTTCTGCGGTCCCTTCCGTAGAATCCTGGATGTCTCGCAGTGAACAGGTTTGGGAGGAGACCCATCAACGGATCGAAGCCGTACTCCGGAGACAAAAACGGCATGCTGATCGGCGACGTGGTGACACCCCTTCTTACTCCATAGGGGACTGAGTATAGCTTTCAACCAGAGATTTTCGGTTTTCTGAGGGAAGTAAAAAACTTCTACCCAAGTATATTGGTTCATTCAAGATCCTAGATAAAGTTAACGATGTTACTTACAAGTTAGACTTACCTGTTCAGTACCGAGTATGTAACACCTTCCATGTGTCTTTGTTTAAGCCCGTAGTCTCTGGTCCACTGAATGAGGTCACGCCCGACGCTAGTTCCTCGCCTCCTGTGGTTATGGAGGGTGCACCCGTCTACACTGTTCGGCGGCTCCTGGACTCTCATCGGCGTGGAAGGGGCCTACAATACCTTGTGGACTGGGAGGGGTTCGGACCGGAGGAGAGGAGTTGGGTACCAGTGGAGGACATGTTGGATCCGGCCTTGGTGGAGGAGTTCCATCAGAGTCATCCATCACGCCCCGCACCGCGTCCCTGTGGTCGTCCTTGTGTACAGTCTTCCAATCCTTCCAGTGGTCGGCGGCGAGGCCGTCCCAAGTCCCGGCCCCTAGGTGATTCCCAAGGTAGCAGGCGTTCCAGTGGATCTGTCCGGAGTCGTGGCAGCTTGGGTAGCTCTCCCACTGGGGTTCCCATCCAGGGGGGGCTGATCGTCGTGGTCGTCCTCGTTCGTGAGCTGTCTCAGACTCTTTGGGGGGGAGTACTGTCACGCTTCCGGGTTCTCCTCCCTTGCCTAATACTTTCCAGGACTCCATTTCCCATGATTCTAATCCTGATGATGTCACTCCTTCCACCAATCACACACATCTTCCTTGTTCTCAGTCACCCGAGTATTAATGCAACTCACCTGTGTTTGTTTACCTCAGACTTTAAAAGGACTCTGGTTTGTTCTCATTGTGAGGTATTGCACTTCACTGGACTAATGAGCGTTTTCCTACTGTTTTCCTGACTTGTGTATTGGACCCTTTGCATGTTTTTTGGATATTGCGTTTTTGTGTTTGCCCTTTTGCTCTGGTCGCTTGTGTATTTTGTATTTTCTGGTTTCTTGACTTTTTGCTAGGCTTTTGGTTTCTGATTTTGGATTTGCCCTGAAACTGTCTGACCATCTTTCTGTTCTCTCAGTAAATCACTTCCTTTTTAAGATCCGTGAGCATCTTTCTGTGTTTGTGCAGCATTACACAGGTGTGTAAATCACCAACTATGTTGGTCTAAGAACCAGCAGGATTAGGCTGTACCAGTTAAAACCATACATAAATGTTTTTTTTTTGTGTGTGTGTGTGTGTGTGTGTGTGTGTGTGTGTGTGTGTGTGTGAACTTGTCCAGGTGAAAGGTTAATTGCTTCAAAAGGAAGAAAGTGGAATAAGGCTCTTTAACCTCACCTCAGCACGTAGACACACACACACACTCACATCTATCTGACATCTTTCTTTCTCTCGCTCTCTCTCTCTCTCTCTCTCTCTCTTGCATGTGTAAAGTCTATCTGTGTTTTTTCTTTTTTCTTGTTTGCTGTTTCTTTGTTGGAGTGGGAAAACATAAACCTGAATATTGTTGCGATGGCAAGGAAAAAGCTGAACCAGAAAGCATTTTGAACCAATGGAAATGATTATTGCTAAACTTACAGTGGCTGAACTTGGTGGTTAGTATGAGGACTACTATGCTAGGGAAAATTAGCAGGGGTTATTTATAGCCATCTGTCTCCTGGTGAGGATACCAATAAACACCACATAATTAACATGTCTAATGACACACAATGGCATATACAGGCACAAAAGCAGTCCTGACTAACAGCAAATACTTGGTGGCAGCAATAACAAACCAACTGTGTCATGGGCCACTGGACAGAGTCAACTTGGCGCACCTCCACCTCACTCATGTAGCCACTGTCCTCCTCAGCATGGCAAAGCTGTAGCCAGCATAAAGGAATTGGAAGGCACAAGATCACCTCAGCTCATTCTCAGTCTCAGTGATAGTTTGTGGCACTGCAGACCCTCTGGCATCAGTGCATTGAGAAATGTCTTGAGAGGAAGGTTGTGTTGCATCTCTTTGGACCAACACCCCTAACCCCTCTTTCTCTCTGCATTGGCTCTCTCTGCAATAGCCTGCACTGAGGCAGGAATTGGGACTTGGCCAAAGCACCACTGTAAACATGTTTTAGTGGTCCATGATCTGCTTTGGGAATGTGAGGCAATAGTAGGCTTGTAGCTTTTTTAAGCCTCCAATGCATGTTTTAAACAAGTTACCATTGTTTCAGCTGTCCACTAATAATTTCTCACCACCATGTTCAGCTGAGCCTTGTACAGTTCTCAGATACTTTCACCACTGAAGCAAGCAGACATATGACTCCAGCTGCTGGTGTTGGAACTGGTGGCATGATCTCTCCATTCTCTCCAGGCTTCTCGATTGCTGGCTGGGGTTCACTGTAAATGGCTCCACTGGCTCTGTCTGTTCTTCTTCTCACCTGCTACGGTCTGGTCGATTTCCTGCCAGTGCTGCTCCACCTCCTCTGGCAGGCTTGAGCCATTCTACTTCTAACACCAATGTAGCATCAGTAAGGAAGAGGCAGGATCACAAAACATTTTAAACCAATGGAATTGCTCTTTTGTGGTTTAACATGAAATCAGTGGATGCATGAGGACTAAAAGGTTAGAAGAAACTGCTAACAGTACTACCTTTTGTGTCTGATGTCACACAGTGGCATGTACAGGTAGAACAGCACTCCTGACTAACAGCAAACATTTAGATTAACTAAGCAAAAGGAATTAAACACAAATTTACAGACAGCCATGGGAGCTCACATGTATGTAAATTACCAAATGCACTCCAGGTGCCACAATAAGAAATCTAGTGTTTTCACTTAAGAGTGTATTGTGTGTGTGTGTGTGTGTGTGTGTGTGTGTGTGTGTGTGTGTGTGTGTGCATGCCTAAACTCTAGTTTTTGACCTTTGTTGAACTCTAGTTTTTGACAAGTTGAGTTACTGTCATTTTTGCTGTATTATTGAAATGTAGCAATGTTATATAACTACACAATTAATTACATAGTTACATAATAAATTATGGTCACATTTAATTTTGATTATGCATGGACAGGTTAAAGTCTGCACTTAAGGGCGCTTTTTTTCTTTCTGCAATACAAGACTACATACAACAATAAAAATCATAGTTAACATTTTTTTCAGTTTAGTAAGCTTGGTCATATTTGTTTGCAGTGTTGCCAAAGTATTACTAAAATGATGAACTAACGTTAAGAGATTCAAGAAGTTTCTCTTTCAATTACAAAAATATTTAGTTGAATTGTCAAAAGACAGAATGTCACACTCATTTGAAAACTTCTTAACTCAGCTCATATTTAGAATTATTAATTATTTACTAATTCAGAATTTAGAATGATTTATTAATCCAAATTGTTTTTACTCCTTGATCAGACCGGAATTTCTATGATCTGTTTGTATAATTATTGTATAATAATGGGTGTTACTGTAGAAAAAACAGCACACAAGGATAGAGAAACAGGAGAGAATCTACATGGCATTCTGTCTTATCTGATCCACCTCAATTGACACTGAGCTCTCTGATGGATGACAGCAATGCAAACTACCACCATTCATCAGCAGCTTCTCCCAATCTTGGACTCCAACACATCCTCAGGCCCCGCCCCCTTCCCCTACTGCACCACATTATCACTTTAACGGTGCCCATAAACCTTGAACTCAGGAGCGCATGTTTTATCCACTTGAGAATAAAAACCCAGGAAGTCCTGCCTTAGTCTCTGGCTTTTTCCAGCACTGCACTACATTAGCATGCGAACCGAAGCACAAGCATTAGAGCTGCGCAATTGGGTTCAGCGGCAGCCCCCCCGGGGGATTCGGCACAAGCGGCACAGCGGCATGGTGGGCGGGGGCGACTGTCAGCGGCAGATAATAAAGCACCGGGGTGTTGGTGGATGGATGTGCGGCTGGGAGCCATCCATCACCCCCCAAAGCTTGAGCAGCCGCATCCCCATGGCCATGAAGAGAGCAAAAGCTCCAGCAGCGAATTTATAGCTCACCTGGACGGGGGGAAGGCTTGGCTTCACCTCCACCTTACAGAGCTGAACCAGCAAAAGGGGGCTCGTCTGGGATCAATAACCTCAATTAGCACGCCTACCATATTTCTGACACTGTTGTGATTATTGAAATCGATAGGAATGAGATGTAACTGCTTCCTCTTTTCTCTTTGTGGTTGAGTCACTTCTATTTACATCCCCCTGCCCCACAGCAGTGTAAATACCCAATGAATTTCATTCACTTCGGTGGTAATTGTCACAATGAAGAGCTTCGTGTCATATTCTTTCAGTAGCAATTATATTTTGTATGCAAACTATCACTTTTAGATCAACAACATTCTCACAATATTGCTAGCCACGGCTAAAATGCTAAGTTACTGCTAAATTACTAAATGTGCGATAACGGAGTTTTTCATGGCCAGTTTTCCATCCACACCTTGGTGATGGCTATTTTGCAAAGGGACATGAATTGCAAATGCCCAGTGTGACTGTGGCTTAGGGCTTCATTCACATTACAAGCCTTATTCCTCAATTCTGATCTTTCTACACATATCTGGACTTGCAACAACATATTTCATAATCACACTGCCCACACTGGATAATGGCCACAGTGATATGAGCATGCACATTGAAGTGTGATGTAAAACAAAAAAAACATTCATTCTGTTCTAAAATTTCACATTATGGTCACATGGCCATGTACCAGATTTTAAAATGCTGAATTCAGCTTCATGCCACTTCATCCTTTAAATATGAATGTAGTCTAAGGATACAGTAAGGTTCTAAATGCGGGGGCTGAATGTTTCCCCATAGGGTTATCAGTCAGATTTTTCTTTTCTCCTGTTGTTAAAGCTCATGCAAATGTCAGTAAAGCCACAGAGGGACCAATACTCCCCACTTCATATGAAACCTCACATAGACACACACACTAGTGGCCTCTCTGCCTGGTCTGACACCTTCTACCTCCCATATGGAACCTGTGAAGCTTCCTAACAGCTGGGTATTAAGTGCTATAGGACAGCAAAGCAACCTGAAAGAGCTGTTCATCTCTGCACTGTCAGACAGCCCTGAGTGCGCTGCCATTCTGACAAACGGCCTGTTGATTAATGAAGGGTTTTTTGTGCTTGAGCTGCTAATGGCTCTTTAATTGCTTTCACTTCCTTGTCAGACGGGCTTCTCCCTCCCTCCTTCCATCCCTCCCCCTCCCTCCCTCATGCTTTTTCTTTTTCCACTCTCCCTTTTTTCCACTCACTCTCTCCACTGACTGTACTGTTTGTTGTCTTCACCAGATTTGGAGAAGGAAATAACAGCACACCACTGCCTCATGCACAAAATCATCAAGTTCTGTCTGGGTTTAGTAACCTAGAACCTGCATGGTAAAGTCTCCACACAGAGCTTTAATCAGGCCTGAAATTTTGATCTGATCTCAAACATAGCCCAAGAAATTTTTCTGACAACCCAATGCACCCCAACTTGCAGCATGAAGTGTAGAATCTGAACATGACAGACCAACAAACTTCTTCATGAACTTGACTGCAGACTGACAAAATTTTTGCAGTAACCGTCTACAGTCTGACATTATCTGAACCCATCTGTAGCCCAATAAATTTCTGTCTAAATCAGACAGTAGCTTGAAAAATTTCACCCTGAACCCAACTGTAGCCCCAAAAAAATCTGTCCCAAGCCAACTCTAGGCCAACAAAAGTCTGTCTGAAGCAAACTGTAGAGTGACAAAATTCTGTTACAGGCTCATTGTAAAGCAACAAAATTCTCTCTGAACCCAGCTGGAGGACAATAAAACTCTCTAAACCCACTATAGCCTGGCAAATATTTTTCTGAACTCAACTGCAGTGTAACAACATTGTCAGAACCTGACAGTGGTCTGATAAAAGTCTATCCTAACCTTAGCATATAAAAGGTATCAACTTTACTAAAACAAAATTCTGTCTGAACCAAGCTGTAGCTTGAAAAAATTCTGCCCTATTTAAAACCTAAATATAGCCCAGCAAATGTATTTCTGGACCTCAATAAAGCCAATAAAATTTGTTCGTAAATATGAATTTTGGATATACTTCTGAGTGGATAAGGCATCCAGTCAGTGGTAGATGCAGCTCGTTTGAAGTATCGGTAAAAACAAACAGATCAGCCTGAAACCAAAATATTGTGGTGGCTGGAAAGTGACTAACATCCAGCTCCCTTGTCAGTCTCAACAGCGCAGTGGATGGTGGGGAAAGCTGCTGTTGCCATTCCTGGTAGTGTTGGACCTGACCTGGTGAGCTTTGAGGACTCCTGCTGAGCTCAGCAGTGCTTGTTCTGGCTGGGACTCCGAGCGCCCCAGGGACTTGGCTTAGGCTGTGTAGGTCACCTTTGAGGGAGTGTTATGTTACGGCTCCCACTTGCTCCGTTTTGCAGAAGGGGCTGTAGACGCATGGTATTCAGTGAAGAAGCTTGCTAAATTAACTGGGTATCACCTCAGAGCAGCTTTGAGACTTTTTAATGTAAAAAAGTTATCTCATTCCTATCTGTGGTCAGAAAACAGGATTACAGAAAGAGGCAACACATATACCCAAAAACTTACTGGTTCATGTTTAAGTTTTTCCCTTTTCCAGCTTTTGAAATGCTAGTAGAGCTGCTAAAAGTAATTTGAAACCCAGTGAGTGCATTGTTAGCTTGGCGCTAACTTAACAGCGATTAGCATTATCATAGCAGATAAAATAAAGGCTACTTATAAAGTTTTTTTCCACTAAACACTGCAGTGAAAATGAAAGGCTGGTGCATGCTCATGATTAAATGACAAAAAATTAACCCTATGCAGTCTGGTTAATCGTGAAGTTAGGAAGTGGGAAGATCAGTTTAAAAAGAATTTAACGGCACCAGGACTACTTTGTTAGAGATCCTATGAGCCACTTTAGAGAACATGTCAACTATGACTAAGATCACTGTGTTATCAGCAGACATGGCAATCCTGTGACAAAATCCAAGGATATGTGGGAACAGGTATGATCTGGTGTTGGCAGCAGATGAAGAAAACCAGTAGGCAGAATCATGCTTTTGGGGAAAGGCTCTCTGAGGAAACAGTCATAACAGGCCTGCTTGGCTTGCCTAAGGTTTAACCACTTAGATTCACAGAGGCAATACAGGTTCTTGTGATCAGTCAGTACTTGGAAAGGATACACAGCTCACTCCAGGCAGTGCCACCATTATTTCAATGTAAACTTGATTGCCAGCAATCCTCAATTGCCTGCATTCTGTTCAGTTGAAAGCAACTTGTGAGGAAAAAAAGCACAAGAGTGGTTTTTGCCATCCACGTTGACTCTTTGTGACAAGACAGCCCCCACTCCCATGTTGTAGGTATCATGAAAAGTTGTGAGGGTGAGTTAGAAAGGGGGCTTCTGTGAATTGCGTTTAAGGGTCTCACATGGCTCCTGAGCAGCTTGGGTCCATTTTGTGCATGTGGGCCCATTGTAGGTGAAAGAGGTGAAAGAGGTATGGTAGCTAAAACAGAACTGAAGTTTCTGATAAGTTACTGTAACTGTTTAAGGGAAATGGGCAGTAGCCAGTGAAGGAAAACTTTCACTTTGGCAGGCTCAAAGCTATGCTGTGCCTGGAAGGGGGACATGTCTGTAGAAGGGTATATCAACTGGTAATCATCCCAAATTGACACCATAAGTTGGGGTTATTGGACGCAATACATTTCAATACATAGCCACTCCCTTTGAGGATATTAAGTTTAAAATACAGGTGCTTTTTCAAAAGGAGTTTGTTGGATGTGTTCAAAGAGATTAAAAAAAATCAAAAATAAAAACGAAATATCATCCAAAGACTGAAGGCTGTACGTTTCATGACATCATTAAGGCCATCACTAACTAAGACCTGAAAGATGGCTGGACAGTTAGATAGTCCAAAGAAAGTTATAGCCACCACGAGGGGTGCTCTTCCATTAATTGCCTTCACAAATTCTAACCAAATGGAATGCACTGCACAGGTCTAATTTAGTAAAAACAGTAGCCCCACATAGCAAATCAAATGTAGTAGAAATGAGGGGATGTGGATAGTTTTTTTGACAGTTATGTTTTCCATTGTTTGCCATAATCCCTGTAATATATGCAGAGATGAAGCCCTCAATCATTTTTGGTTAAATAAAGAAATGGATGGTCTTATCAGGTCATTTTGAAATGCTTCACTTATGTACTCATCCATTTCTGGAATTTGACTTTTAGAGCACCTTGACTGAATTGTGGTAGCAATCAGGGACCCTGGGTAGCTTTGACTTAGGGGTTTAGGTTGTGTAGTGAGGGCTTGAGGGATGAGAGTAACCTTAGATGTAATACAAAGAGTATAAGATCTCAGAAGGCACTTCGTCTTACATGTCTCCTCAACTAATAAACTCACCTTTCTCACAGAGGGTTGTGCCCTCACAACCATGTGTAGGCTAGAACTTGAGGGTCCTTAAGTGAGTCAATGAGGCAGAATTTTACAGTTCAAAGTGTCTCCAATATCTACTTTAAGAGGATACATCAATATTTCAATTTTGCTAAAGCCCAAACATCTGCCATCTATAACCTTGATATTTTAAGTGTTAGGGCTTACTTTAACAGGTATGTTGAGTTCTTTAGCTAAGTACAGGGCCATGATGTTTTTTCTCTGGCCCTGAGCCCACCAGAGCCAACTGTTTCAGTAGCCATGACATGTGGGAGGTTGATTAGTTGTAGCTGATACACTCACCAGTGACCCCCGCAGAGACCCCTCACTAGTTAGCATTAGGTTTTAATCTAAGGACTGGGCCTTGTGTCCGCTTCCTCCATAGTGCATGTAGGGCCACCCCAGTGGCACCTTTCCCGTTTCTTCTCTGGTTCAGACTTCGAGTGAATGATACACATTAGCACATGTTCAACAGGTTGGGCAGAGATATGTGACCATGTGTAAACCTGGCAAGTTTCTCTTTCTCTTTTGGACCTAAGCATATCACTGCTGTGATTATTTCCTCCAGTGATGTCCTCCTTTCACAACTAGTCAAGCTAGAAATGACTTATCTTTCCATTTGCTTTCAACAGCCAGAATACAGAATTGGATAGCATATAACATAGTAATCTCTTCTGCTTCTCTGTCACAGACTGGATGTTTAAGAGGCTGACTTTGTGTTGCTGTAAATGTTTGTACATTATTGGAAAGAGGGGAGTTTTGTTCCCATAGAGCTGCTGACTAAGACAAAGCCCACTCTGATAATAATGACATGATATAAGCAACTTTAGATCTATCAGTGGGGTAAAATGGAGATTACATTTCCAGAACTAGTGAACATTGGGTGAGGAATCCTTCACACAGTTCAGGGCAGCCTTCATACTTTACTGGGTTAGGTAAAATTGTTGGTGTAGTATGAAGAGGCAGTGGATAGCTAATGGGCCAAGGGGCTGTGGCGTTCAGCAGAGCACCTGATACTGGATGGGGTGTGGGCACGGTTTGTAACTGAGAGCAAAATTCCTTGATGGAGTCAGCCAGTTGCGTAACCATGGGAACCTAATTGACAAAGTTGCTCCTGTTGAACACCCAACATCACTCCATGATTTCTGATAGCCGCTTGAAGCAAGTTCTCACCTGCTGCACTCATCTCTTAGTCAGATTTTGCTGTCATAAATGCAGGGGCACCTATACAGAGCACAAATGCAGGGCAACACTAATAGTGAAATCAAAAAGACTTTAATGAGAGGTGTGGCAGACTTTAGCCAGACACAACTGAACTGAAGCCAGACTAAGTGCCTCTCAGTGATTCTTTTTCATGCTTTTAGAATATTTTTCCTGTAGAATCTTTGATCCTTTCAGTGGTTCTTCCTTATGATTTCAGGGTGTTTTTAATTTTGAGACCTTGTTCCTCTCAGTGTTTCCTCTTTATGTTCTCAGGGAGTCTTTCCTGACACTGTATACCTCAGAGATATTTACTGGCAGGCTGCACTTGCATTTCTGGATTAGCTGCTTTGGGACAATGCTTACTGGAGAAAATGCTATATCAATAAATGTGAAGTGAGCAGAACTTCAGTATATATAGCAGCATTTACATAAACAGTACATAGTGTCTGATCCATGGTCCACTGCAGCAGTTTTTAGCAGCCGCAGTGATCATTGCCTTAGAACAGTGGCTGGAAGACAGTTTGATTTCTGTGTGGATGAGACTCTCATGTGGATTGGTATATGTGGTTTAGAAACTGAAGGTAAGCACTTTGAAGGATCTTATCTTTTCTGGAGCTTTATAATGCTTTGATGCAGAGCATCTGACATATGCAGGAAGGCTGCAGACGGAATGCACCGCTGCAGCCTCACTAATATCATCTACAGGTGTGTCCATTAGCATATCTAATACACACATGTGAAGAGTTTTATTTAGTGATATGTTTCTTAAACTCCTAGAAGCAATTAAATAAAGTATAAGCCATTATGCATTATTTGATTGAATGTTAGGCTGAACTGTAGTTCTTCTGGTTGTTAATCTTCACTTCAGAAGATTTACTGTACATGAAATAACAAAACGTGTAGGTGTTTCTAATATTGTGACCAGAAAGTGGAAGCACAAAGTAGGTGTTTCTAATAAAGTGAACAGGGAATGCGTGTGATGGAAACTATTCAGCACTAGCTCAAAGAATCTACATTCCATTCAGCTCTCATCATTATTTGATGCAAAAGCACTGCTAGGCCACAAAAACACCAGCCAATCATTTCACACACAGGATAGAGAGGAAAAAGTGGAACAGCTTTAAACCAGCAGGACGCCTATTAATCAGCTTGATGATGTCATTTCCTGTGTGCATAGCGAGACTGCTGCACTCACACACACTCCCTCATCGCTCAAGCACACAGCTCATCTGTACCAAAAAAAAAAACCACACACACACACACACACACACTTGGTGTGGGTGTGTGTGGGTGTGTGTGTGTGTGTGGGTGTGGGTGTGTACTTCATTACTGGTGAGGGATAAAAGCCTGTATGAATGACATTGCAGAAATGCTTATTTGTAATATGTGTGTTTATTGGCTACTATAAGACAGGGATGAAGTGTTTGGCTAGGTGATCCTCACCATGGCTTGTGTGTGCCTGTATGTGTATGTGTGAGAGAGTGTGTACATGTATTATTTTTTGACATTTTCAGAACAAAAAGCCTAACTGTAGGAAAACCAGAGAAAACAGGGTAAACCTACAGGAGCAGCAAAATGCTCTTGACTTGAATAGCTCTCTTTTTAAAAGACCTGTTTTATTTTTTAAAACTGAAAGAGCAAAACCATTTCTTCTTGATTGGTGAGGTTAGGCATAGAATTAGGCATAGAATATTCTTACTGCATATAGATACTTACTTATATATGACACATATGGGGCATATTTTTATTACATATAGGTACTAACTATGGTTTGGCAGTTTGATGGTAATACAGTATACCATGGTATGTGAAAATGATAACGTTTCTAAAAACAATGACTGTATTTAAAAATGATGATGTCACATTACTCTTCCCTGTCTGAACAGATGAAGAAACACATTCCACTTATTTAGATTTAGAGGGCTTACTTATTGGTAGTGTGGGAGCTCACTGACAGGTGGTGCTGGTAGAAAGAAGGGAGAAATCAAAACCATGAAAAAATTCAGAAAAACTTAATAGCAGCTCAGCCACAGCAAAGGAGAGAACTGCACATTCTCTGCACACACCACAGAGCATGTTTAGTTTGTCACTTTACTTTTGCTCTCTGAAACATTTTTATCATCTATGTTTGCGTTAACAGAGCACCAATTTTCAGAATCAAACCTATTGTATTGTGCGGTTCTGTTCGGGTCCAGGCTAAATTTCCAAACACCACAGAACAGGTTTTTGTCCCTTAAGCGGTTGCTTAACTTCAATATCTCAGATTTTAATCATTCTTTTAATCATCTAAACAACTTATGTCAGTGCCTTAGTTAGCCAGAATCTCACACACACACTCGCTCAGGCCTGGCAAAATAAGCTTGGAAGACAGAGAGGACAAAAGAAAACATAATATTAAAAAAAAAAACTTACCTTGAATGGAGAACAACGCAGGAAGGGTGGATGAGCAGGTGGCTGGCTGTTTAGGGAGTTGTGGTAACTGGCACTTTGTTTTCTCTGGGTTTTCCTGGTCAGCAGTGACTTAGTTATCTGCAAGATACACATAGGGGGTTAAAGAAAAAAGAGGAGGTGAGAACAGAGATCTGTAGCCCAGCAAGACTCACACTATCTGCCTGGGCTCCGCTTTTTAAGCTGCTGCTCTGTGCAGCGGAATGAGGTGCAGCCGGAAGCCTCATCAGTTCGGCCTGACCATGTGCGATTGGCTGTTCATAATGGCAGTGCTCAAGTGCCTTCCTCGCCTCATCTTCAGCATTGTGGACAGGGCTCATGACTCCTGTTTTGGCTTAGTGTGGGGTGCATGGGAAGGGTGTTTGGGACCACCCTGACAAAATCACCCGAGAAACAGACCAGACCATGGGGCCCTGGATTGGGGGCATGAAGTCGAGAGAGAGCATTTGCAATAGTATGTTGGGATCCAGTGTAATGCTAAACCTGAAAACAAAAGTCTTGTAAAGACTAAAACAACCCAGTAATTCTGGCATTGCTGTCTTTAGCTCTGGACATCCACTGTAATGGGGTATGGTCAGTGACAAGGGTAAAAGGTCTACCAGAAAGATAATACCTGAATTCTTCCACTGACCACTTTGTCACCAGAGCCTCTCATTCGACTGAAGCATAGCATTGTTCAGAGGGAGTCAGTTTTCAGGTAATAAAGCTTGTTCTTTAGCTTCAAAGCCCTGAGACAACATGCCTGTGTCAGAGACATCTATCTGTACTATAAACAGCCTTTCAAATTTGGAATTTCAGAGGACAGGCTCACTGGTGATTGACTGTTTTCAGCTGTTGCAATGCTGACTCCCCCTCTACAGTCCATTTCACTCAGTATGCCTGGCCTTTCTTTGTAAAGTTTGTGAGATAGTATTTTTGACTATTTTGACTATTGAGGCAAAATTAGGCTGGTAATAGGAAAAACGCTGGTAACAGACTGCTAAACCCAAAAAAAGGCATGTATCTAGGTTTTGGTTGAAGGCTGAGGTGCATCTAAGATGGCTTCAACCTTTTTTCTTGAGGTCATAGGAAGCCCCAGCCAATCCTATAGCCCAGACATTGAGCCTCTGAGAGGCCTAAATGACATTGCTTGGCGTTGGTTGTCAGCCCCGCCTGACATAAGTGGAGATAAAGTGGGCTTTCCCTAACCGATCTATTAATTTATCTATTTTAGGGAAAAGATAGGAGACATCCTTAAGCTGGTGGAAATCATTAATCTCCAGGTACAATTGGGCATGGGTACCATTACAATAGGGCTGGACCAAGGCCTGTTGGAATGGCTCAATGATGCCCAGTTGAAGCATTTTGTTTCCCTCAGCCTCTTTAGTTTGCCGGTGGGCCTCTGGGACATGGTAGGGGCATTGCAAAGTGATAACGCCAGGGGGCGTTCAGATGTCATGTTGCATTATATGGGTACGGCCGGGGTCAGAGAAGATGTGAGTGAATTGGTCCATTAGTTCCACCAGCTCCATAGTGAATAAGCGAGTGAGCTGGGGTTTTGCTGATATCTGCAAAAGCTGAGAGAAATGAGTTAGGTTCTCTAAGCCATTTCTTAAACAGATTTATGTGACAAAGTTGATAAGAGTGGTGCAGTTACATGGTCACTGTATATGGTGGTCCCTGCTATGTAGCCAGGAACTTGCATGTGGTACAGGGGACTAACAGTAGGACCCTGTCTCCTGGCTGAAATTCCCAGGGCTGTGCAGGGAGGTTGTATGACCTTTGTTGGGCCTGTTTTGCTTGCTCCATGTGTTCTTTCACAATGGGCCTGATTCTGCATGTAATGGACATATTTTATCACTACATGGAAGAGGGAAGGTCAAGTCCTCCTGGCTTCTTTGACTGTATCAAGAAGCCCATACAGTAACTCAAAAGATGAAAAACCTGTGGAAGCTTGGGGGACCCTTGGGGGACCCTTATTTCAAAGAGTCCACATGGAAGGAGAGGATCCCTGTCCTTTCCATCTTCTGCCATCACTCATTTTAACATATTCTGTAGTGTTTGGTTGAAGCAGTCAATTAATCCGTCTGTCTCAGGCTGACACACCGAAGTATGTAGCTGTTTACCTGCATTAGCTGACAGAAGTCGGCCATGAGCTGGGAGATAAATGGGGTGCCCTGGTCAGTTAAACTGTCCTTTGGGAGGCCTAGTTGGCTAAAAAGAAGGAACATTTCAGGAGCAATGGCTTTAGACATGGATTTTTGGAGGGGAACATTTCCAGGTGGTGTGTGACATAATTTAAAATAATGAGGACATACTCGCGACCCTGGTCTGACTTTAGCAATGACCCTATTATGTCCATTCCGATCCGTTCAAACAGGACTCTGATGATAGGCAGAGATATGAGCAAAAGGAATTTTTAAAGCTGTACTCTGTGTGAGAAGTCTTTCCACACTTGTAGGGTTTGTGTGGCTTAGTGTACTTAGTCACAGACTCCATTTCATGCTCAGCCTCCTGAGTTTCTAGCAATAGCCAGCAGCAAGTAATATGTAGAAGGTGGCCCATTTGTTGGAAGGGAGGAGTTCCAGTTTCATATGCCAAATGTCCGTAATCCACTGTGGTGCTGTGAGTCCTAGCCCCAACCAGGAACAGCATCCTGTGGGTAGTATCGTGTGACCACTGATGAAGGACTAGAGTAACAATCTGTGCAGCAATAGATTAGCTATTGTCTCTGGCTTTACATCTACAAGGTTGACCAACAATGTAATTGTGTCTAATAGAGTGGGCAGTGAGTGGATGCAGTGTTTAAAAACTCCAGTAGCACTGCTGTGTCTGACCCACTCGTATCAAGTAATACCTACTCTGAAAATTGAAGAACAGGGTGAAAAGGGGCAAACAAATTAAGCAGAGAAATTTCCATAAAATGGAAATGGAGTGTAGATACAAGGAGGTGTGCTTAATGAAGTGTACATGTATACACCAAACATCCACCTACATCTCCTTGAATCTATAATTTTTGTCCATTTCATCAGGTCTGCTTACCATAAAGGTGAACTTTGCAGAGGATCACTCTCAGCTCTGCAGTGGCACTGATATAGTGGTGGTGATAGTGTTAGTGTGTGTTGCACTGGTACAACAGGATCAGACACAGCAAAGCTGTTTAATAAATTGGAAGTGAATATAAGACATTGAGAACATGAGGAGACTCAAAACACTGTTAATAAATTATCTTTTTATTTATTCATGGAAAAAGGTTTTCCAACATCACCCTATAACCCCCTACCTGACAGGGGCCACACAGAAATGTAAGGAAGGTAAGGGTTATGGCTATGGATGAGGGTGTACACTAGAGAGTCAAAAAAGAAGTGCTTTAATAAAGTAGTCCACAGTGAAGACCTACAAACAGTGTACATGTCCACAAACATATAGTGAAACTTAAAGTGTATTAAGTGTATACCGACCCCTATTTACAACAAACCACACAGTACAAACACCAATAATATACAATTGCTCAATCTTCTGGCTTCAGAAAACAAAGTCATGGAGTCCTGCTTTACAGTTCAGCAGAGTTCTTAAAAAAGGAACAGCCTCACCAGTTTTGTGAAGTGATATGATATCATAAGTGGTCTGGAGGTTTTTGGTGATGGAATAATCCCAGGAGATGGATTTTTGTCCAGAGAATTCTTATTGAAGTTCTGAGCTGCAAAGTCCAGTGAAATAAATCAGAGTAAACCTTACATCAACAGTGGAATCATAGGTGATATAATGTCTCCTAGTAGCAACAAGCTACAACAGTAGAGTATTCAAACAAACATAGCATGGTGTTTGCATCGCGTGCTAATAGCTACATACTCACAATAGAAAAACATCTCATATCTCATAATACCTACCATGAAAATGGTTTAAAGATGTGACCATGATGGTTACAACCCCCCCCCCCAAGAAAGTGACCCATCTGTGCCATAATAAGGCTTAAGTTGCTCAGCATGGACAGTGTCAATTGATTAGGCTCATTGAGGTATGTAATTTGGATAGTCGACTGGACTTACCACCTTGACTATCTGAGCAGGACCTTTCCATTTTTCTGCCAGTTTGTCAGCAAACCCTACATCATCTTGAGACAATGAATGGGACCTTTCTCCACCTTATCTCCACTCTGGACGCAGGTAGGATTCCTCTGGCGGTTATAGTACTTGGCCTGCTTGTTCTAGTCTTTCTCAACATTTTCCTGGACTTGCTTGATCACCTTGTATTACCTTGTAGACATTGTGATCCAGGGACAGGCATTGGCTCAGAAACCTTTCCAGAGGCTTCCTTTACTGAGATATTTCCAGCCATGTAAACCTGCATGTAAATCACATTCCATGCTATGTAATGGTAAAGAGAAAGTCATTTAGCCACTGATCCCACAACCAGTGTTTGCTTTGCATGAAGGATGCCATCATGGTCTTTAGGGTTCTGTTGACTCGCTCCTTGAGGTTGGTCTGGGGATGGTATGCTGTGGTTAGTTTCTGTACCACACCCAGCTAATGACAAACAGTGCAGTAGGTGCAAGGTGAATTGTGGGCCCTAAGTAGGTTGTGGTGCCCCAGTAAGAATATGTCTTTGATAAGAATGTTAGCTATTTGTGGGGCCTTGGTTTGTTCTTAATGGAAATGGTTACACCCACTTGCTGAATTAATCCACTATCACCAGCTGATTTTCATTCTGCCAGGGGCTCTTTGGTAAAGGGCCCATTAGGTCAAAATCTAACATACTGTATATCCTCCACTACTGGTGTTCACTGCATAAAACCAGTAAGTTTCAAAATTTGTACTTCTGGCAGGTTTCACATTCCTTTCAGTAGCACCACATATGCCTCCTGATTGTTGGCCAATATGCCAAGAGTTGCATAAAAATTTTCATCCTCCCTAGATGTACTCTCAAAGGACTGGAATAGGTATACTGTAAAATGGCCGGGTGCTGGGCTGTTGGAATCACTACCTGATCATATCTTGTCATCTTTGGCATCACTTCTGATGGGGTCCAAAAAGGAGTCTTCTACCTGAGCATTGGCAAACTCAGCCCAGTTGATAGGAAAAGATAACTGGTTGTAGGCAGTGGCTTGATAGGTGGCTACAACTTCTTCTTCAGGTGAAATACAGCTTTGGGCATCTGGTGCTAAGTGGCACCTTCCCTTTCTATATCAGACCATAAAATCAATGGGATGGTTAAATACCCAAGTGAAATATTTCAGTTCTAACCTTCTCAGAAGCCTGGAAGGTTCTTAAAGGATTACTGACTGTAACCCTTTTCTTGCTTGTGTCAGCTTGTACCTGAAAAACCTTGGTAAAGTCACGTGGCATCAGGATCAGTGAAGAGATCAAGGCCTTCTTGATGTCTTGGAAGGCACTTTGACACTCATCAGTCCACATCCATGTTGCACCTTTCTTTTTCAGAGCAGTCTGCTCAGTCAGCAAACTATGGAATGGAGCAATGGTACCAGCCAATCTTCCACAAGAACCTCTGTACCTCCTTTATTGACCGAGGCTCACGAAAGTTCTTCACTGCTTTCACCTTTCTGTGCTCTGCTCACATGCCATTAGTGGACAACACATATCCCCAAAAAGTGAGCTTCCATTGCAGGAGGTTACACTTCTTGAAGTTGAGAGTGAGTCCAGCCTCATAAAGACAAAAGAACACTTCCTTCAGGTGTTGTAAGTACTGTTCTATTGAAGTGGAGTAGACCACTACGTTGTCTATGTAAACGAGGCAAAGTTTTGAATAGTAGCAGCAGCATTTTTGAGTAAAAATAGAAAGGTAGTAAACTCTAACAATCCACAGCATGTGATTAAAAAAAGTTTTTTGGTTACAATCCTACCTGCCAACATCCATTCCTTAAATCTAAGGTGCTGAACACAGTGGCCCCATTGAGGGACTCTAGGATGTCCTGAAACTAAGGCATATGGTAGCCATCTAGGTGGTTTTTAGTGTTTAGTCTCCTACAGTCAACACAGAATCTTACACCTCTGTCCTTTTTGGGCACCAACACCATTGGGGATGCCCATGCAGAAAGTGAGGGCCTTATAATGCCCTTCTCCACCATGGCTTCAATCTCCTTCTTAAGAAGCTCATCTTGATTGCCAATGGAGACTCTGTATGGATGCTTTCACAGGAATAACTCACTTGCCACAGTAGTAATAAAGTGGGTCATGGCAGTGGTATGTCCCAGGCATCTTCTTCAAGTCAAGTCAAGTCAAGTCAAGTCAAATTTATTTATATAGCGCCTTTTACAACAGTGGCAAGGAAAAACTCCCTCAACAGGAGGAAGAAACCTCGAGAGGAACCAGACTCAAAAGGGGAACCCATCCTCCTCTGGTCGACACCGGATAACAGCACAGACACAAAACAGTATAAATGGATACAGTTTTACAGTTCTGTACAGTGTTGGATATGGAGTTAAGAGTCCTTTGTACAGTGAAGACCACATAGCACAAGGCTCTACGATGCACGCGAGCAGCCCATCCAATCATCACTCATTCACGGGTGGTCCCTGTGTCAATCATGACAGACAATTGTTGCCTCCATACTACGAGAGGTACTGGCTGCG
This sequence comes from Colossoma macropomum, assembly GCF_904425465.1. Classification (NCBI taxonomy): domain Eukaryota; kingdom Metazoa; phylum Chordata; class Actinopteri; order Characiformes; family Serrasalmidae; genus Colossoma; species Colossoma macropomum. The sequence goes on along the minus strand of NW_023494791.1, from coordinate 28,517,823 downwards.
AGACTTACTGGATCACATTAGCCTGTCTGGGATTAAAATGAGGTTTCTTGCTGTATTTGTGACCTGATCTCTCTCTCCTCCTTTCCCCTGATTGGCTCTCTCCCAGTAGCGTTTAGGTTCTGAAAGGTCTGTCTCTATCAGGGTACCAACATGTATCTGCTTGTCCACACTAGTTACATTTCCCCTCAAGGCTTGCTAAGGCGTGGGCTGCAATTTCTGAATATGGCCTGCAACAGCACCTTAGAAATTCCTGTCTTCCACTACAAATATGTTGCTTGGTATTGGAAAACAAAATCATATATACTTTCATTGATGCTTTGTGTGCTGCAAGAATTTCTGCATCACCCATGGGCTGGACTGGCAGAAACTCTACACATTTCTATATGAAGGTCACTTGATCCATTTCCTCACCAAGACCTTCATAACTGAGTAAATTAATCTTGACAGTTGGTTTGGTGTGCATTCCAATTATGCTGTCCATCAGACTATCATGCAGTACAGTTCTTTTTCCTTCCCTCCCTTTTGCTCTTGAGAATGGGGTGAAGGAATTAAAATTGAAATCTTTTCCCAAGTTACACATCTTTCCTTCTGAAAAAAATGTCCTTCTCAGCTCCTTTATCTCAAGGTCACTCTCCATTTTAAGTCACTCACTCCACCTTTCCATATGGTGTCCTAACCAGTTCTCCAAAGCCTTCCTACTCTCCTCCAGGCTGGCTTTCAGCACCTGCAACCATTCTCAACATATCTCCATTTGTTCAGATATGATGGTGCAGCACTTCTTGAGCTTTATTGGTAGTCTTTCTTCCAGGTACACCATTGTGTTCTCCACACTCAGTAGCCTTTCCTACCATTCTTCAGGAGTATTATCCACAGAAGGGAGAGGAAGTGGACCAGTCTTGTTGGTCACCCAGACACTGAGTCACAAACAAGCAGTGAATTCCAAAATGGGTGAGGATCTATCCACTGCCTCTGACCATGAATTTGTAGCCATCTTTGTAGAGAGTCTGGGTTTTGTTACTTTGTGAATAAGAAAATGAAAAATAAAGATGGTACACAGCTGTTTCTAGAGCTTGAGAAATTGTGCAGATCCCTGTTTGGGTGCCATTATGTAATCTCCTACCTGATAGGGCCACATAGGAAGGTAAGGAAGGTAAGGGTCAAAAAGAGCTGCATAAATAGTCTACAGTAAAGAGCTTTAAAGTACACTTCCACAAACATGAGGGAGAATACGGTGAACATAGAAATCATAGGAGATTAAATTTTGTCCAGAGGGTTGCAAAGTCCAGTGAAGTAAATCAAAAAGTAATCCTTATACCAGTGGAATCAGGGGTGACAAAAAGTCTCCTCCTTATAAAAAATAATAGTTACATTACATAGCATGCAAACAGCTACATAAAACACAATGGAAACCATACATCTAATTATACCTTCATGAAATTGGTTTAAATATAATTAAAAAGACAGTAGTTACAGTGGTATTAGTAACAAAAATTTCCTGGTAAAGGAGATAGGAAATTCAAGCAGAAAGTGCATGCGTTGTCCAAACAACTCTTACCTACTTCCTGTTTCACTACCCTTTTATTCCTGTTCCTGCCTCAAGGAGTCAGTATAGACCACAGCTCCCCTTCAGGCTGGAGACAGAAATGCAAGTGGTAACACAGAACATAAATAATGTAACAGATATCATGATGACAATGTGACCAGATGATCATGTGGCCATGATGGTTACAACCATTGTAAAAAAGTAATCACACAGCCATCACACTACTACCACCATATTTGACAGCTGGTATGATGTTCTTGTTGTGGAATGCTGTGTTAGCTATACAAGCGAGGCCTGCAATTCCTTAGATGTTCTCTTTCCTTAGTTGACTCTTTTGTGGCCCAGATGAGTTGTCGCTGTACTATTGGGGGAATTTTGGTAGGCCTCTACTCCTGGGAAGATACACTACTGTTTCATGTCACACGTTTTCTCCAACTGGAGATAATGGCTCTCACTGTGGTTTGCTTGAGGCCTTGTAATCCTTTCCAGACTCATTTGTTTCAATAACTTTCTTTCTCATCTCTTCCTGAATTTCTTTTGATTGCAGCATAGTGTGCTACTTGTTGAGACCATTTAGCCAGAGGTGTGGACTTGAGTCATATGACTTGGACTCAAGTCTGACTTGAGTCACAAATTTGATGACTTTAGACTTGACTCGAGAAAATCAAGAAAGACTTGTGACCCGACTTTGACTTCAGCACCAATGACTCGGACTTTGACTCTGACTTCAATGTTAAGACTCGATAAGACTCGAGAAAGTAAAAGAAATGTGGAGAGAGTCTGACTGCTACACAGTAGGTTTTTAATGTAAATTGATTTGTTTCCTACCATAAACTGAACAAACAGCAGCATCATCAGATGTCTGTCACTGTGCTTATACTCTGTTTATTTTATTTTAGAAGACAAGCAAAGCGTAGAGTCCAAGTTTGCCTCCGTAAGCTGGAAACAAGTGAAGCATCCACTGCATCAATGCGTCCTTGCTCAGCACTTAAACTTTTACTGGAGAAACTCACCAGACAAACCATTTTCCTCATAGTAGCAAAACAAAAGAAACACAACTCTTTCTATTTGACCATTTTTAACAGCCGCTGCAGGTAAAACAAGCCTAACATTCACCACGAGGCTGAAGTTGACTTCTTCGCCAGCTTCATATTGGAATTTGTCATTTTTTAATTAAGTTCAATAGTACTTTTAATTTTTTTTTCATGTGTAGTGCACTACTCTTTGTGTATACCAGTATGTCTGTCACACACTCTTAAAAAGGATGGTTCCTCAAAGGTTCTTTGGTTCTAAAAAGAACCATGAACACTCAAAGAACACTTTGCATTATTAAAGGGTTCTATGCATCATGAAATGGTTCTTCAGATTAATGGAGAATGTTCTGTAGATGGTTTTGTTTAGAAATTTTTTGAAAAGGGTTCTATAGAGCATCCAAAAAGGTTCTGTTGTTACAAGCTTGACATTGTAACAATAGAAGAACCCTTTGGGTGCAATATAGAATCCTTTTCAAAAAGGTTCTACATAGAATCATCTACAGCACATTCTTAAGAACACTTTCATGATGCAAAGAGCACTTGAACCATGCAAAGGATTCTTTGAGTGTTTTTAGAACTGTTTTCTAGCCCTTGAAGAATCATCCTCTTAAAGAGTGTGGTTATCTGTGTACAATGGATTTTGTTGGAAGGATAAAAAATATTTACAAAAAATTAATATACAGCCATACATTGCTAACATGCTGTCGTTAAAAGGCTGTATTACTGTTACCCTTATTCAATGTTATGGCCTTAAATTAGTGAATGATGCATACTGACTTGTTTAGGAAGATTAGGAGTATTGACTTCGGACTTGACTTGCGACTCACTTGTACAGACTCGGGACTTGAATTGAGACTCTACTATCTTGACTCGGGACTTGAATGGGGACTTGGATGTCAAGACCTGAGACTTGCTTGTTACTTGCAACTTAATGACTTGTTCCCACCTCTGCATTTAGTCTACCTCACATTAATTAATAAATTAAATTATAATTGAATGCCTTAAATGGCCAGGGCCAAAGTTTACACACTTCTATAACCTAAGAATAGCTCAACCGGTTTGCATTAGACAGGGATTAAGGGATTAAAAACTTTTTTGTGTATAATCAGGTTGTCTTTGTCTTATTTAAAAATATTAAAAGTGTGACAATTATGCAGAAATAGAGGAAATCAGGAGGGAGCAAATACTTTTTCAAAGCACTCTAGCATCAAACATCCCCACAGTGTGCACTAAGATTTAGAAATGTGCATGTTATTTATAATCAGGCAATACAGTCCAAAAAGGGCAAAACAAGAAAAAGGTTAGAGCAGACATGTCAAAAAATAACAACTAGTCGTAGCAACATCACTGATTTCCGATTTTAAACATTCAGGTCCGGGCTCTTTTCGGACACAGTCATTTATTTATAACTCCATCATCCCCCAAAACTGGGACAATATTTAGAAAAATACAGATAAGTAGCTTAAGAGCGTAGCTATCCACTAACTTTTTAAAACACACAAAAAATAACAAAGGTTTTGCAGGCTTTGCCCCTAGATCTCATTAACTTGAACATAAAACTGAGATAAAGAAGGCTTTCCCATTACATTCAGTAAAGACAGCAATGATTCACTCAATATTTTAGGAATATTTTTGGGGAAAAAATATCCATCAGCATACTGAAAATAAAAAAAAAAACAATGCTGGACAGAAAACTACTATACTGTTATATCACACAAGAGAATTTGACCTCCCATCCTGGATTTTGTAATGACTGGTAGTGTACAGAACTATTGGAGTAACTGATCCAACTCATCAGCTAATTATCAAGGCCTTTAAGAGCTTTGGAGCAAGTAAAACTCAAGTGCACAGAGTAAGTGGTAAGTGGTTGCCAGGACTAAGACAAGCTTTGTTCTGTGGCATAAATTAACTACTAGTGATTTCAAAACCCAGGTCCAGAAACTGGTCTCAAATTCTGGAGTTGAGGACTTCTGGTAAAGAGCACGGGTTCCCAGCCCTCTACCCTGCACATTCTAATATTTTGTTGCTCAAACACACTCCAGCAGGAAAAGTAGCCTAGTAGTTGGGTCAGATGTAGCAGCAAAACACTAAAATGTGCAGGGCAGGGGCCTCCAGGACCAGGGGTGGGAAACACTAGAAAAGAGTAGATAAATTATTTTCCAAAGAAGTTTTGCTGTTTAGTACTGCTGACATATATTTTTGAGTATGTCATGTCATTGAATATGCTTCCTTAAGGCTAGACGTCTGGAAGGACATAAGGAGGTTAATTAGGGAATGGTTCCTAGCGCTTGTGTTAGCAAGACATGTCCATGTGTTTAGTTGTCATTTGAGGTTTGGCAGAATCCTCATAGTAAATTCATTAGTATTTTCACTTTTTCACTTTGCATACACACATTGTTCTCTTTTTTAATGTTGACCGGGTACCACTTTACAATAACACTATGCCAGTGGTGTAGGCCAGCCCAGCGACACAAGACAGCCAATATACTGACATACATATGATGCGTATATATCATGTACCGTTCATATACCATGTAAGTTTGGCGCCTTGGTAATATATATCAGAATCAACATTCACAGGAATTTTAGATCACAATGTGTCTATTTTTATCTCAGATTATATTGGCATGTCTGTGACTGACTGCACAACACTTGAACACAATGACATCCCATTCATAAAGGGTTTATTAATGCTTAAGAATTAGGTCATAAACATCTTAATCATTTGCAAGCAGTTGTAATACAAATAAAAAGGGCAACAGTGACCTACTGCTTGCCAAATAGTGTGCCCACATCATCTATACTGTTAAATCTCAGATCTTGTTGGTTACTTATCTTACTTTGTCCATCTCCAGCATTTGTACCTGCCAGCTTCATCAAATTAACATTTCACAAATGTAACAGGTCACTGTTGGCCTTTTAGTTGTGTTATAACTGATTTTTATGATGTTTATGACCTAATAAATAACCTCAACCCTTTATAAGGGTAGTCTTGTTGAAAAGTGGTAATGCTGATAGTACCAATTAGTTTCATTGCCATTTTATATACTTTCTTGTCCCAAATCTTTCTTTATATTATCAATAATTTGCACTTTTAATCATATCCTAACTGGTCTATATTGCTGTATATTTAAATATTTATGGTTAAACATTTAGTTTACTATGGATGTGAATATTTTTTGATACCTTATCTTGCTAGATAGTGATTTTATGTATATTTATTTGTTTGCTTGTTGTATTTTATTGTTCATTCACGTAAGCATAATTTTCACCTCATACTGAGGTACTCATACATATTGTTATCATTATTATTTTTCAGATAAAGTTCCTTCAGTGCCAGTAGCCTTTTCTACTTTGTTTCTTTCTTTTTTGGTGCTATTATTTTATTATTTTCCTGGCTGCTGTGGGGGGTTTTTGGGCTGGGCATCGTTAATAACGGAATAGTGATTCATCATTTAATTACGATTTGACAAATGCGTGCGCCTTCCCCATTTCCAGCGTCCTTCTCCTGTTCAACTCTCAGCAGAGCTGTGCTGTCACACACTTCCCACGGGATTAATTCCAGCTGTCTGTCTCCGCACACTTGGGGCGGAGGGAGCACGACTCTGTCACTGAACACGGCGGCACACACATTTCCTGCACACACACACATGCCTCCTTGTGTTATTGTTCTCACCTTAACCCTTTCTACCCAACTGCACTCACACAAACACACACACACAGCATCACAGATGCAGTGAAACAAGAACAATTATCAGGCTTATGCACTACCACACACACACACACACACACACAAACACACATGGAGCTCTCCTCTCTGTCTCAGCCTTATAACTATACATATCAATACAAACAGCACAGGAATAATAACAGATGCTGTCTACAACTTGTAAACTAAACACTTTAATCCATTAAATTATCAATATTTACGCTAATTATTATTCATACTAATAAGAGTCTTCATGATCCACAGTTTACGTGATTGATAGAGTTCAGGATCCAGAGATTTTTTTTTTTACCAGTGACTCACAATTACATCATACATTATGTTAATTTCTGGCTGCTGGTTTTCACTTTCCCCATAAAATAAATCTCACAAAATAGTGAAGCTTAAGTGCTTAATTTGATTCGATTTCACTTATGCAGCATTTTTTACAACAAGCTTTGATTTATCATGTGCTCCTGGGCTATGCGGAAATTGACAGTTTGATTTTTGCTTAAATTTGTATCATCTGACATTAAAAGTTTCTTGTCTGATAAATTCCAGCTGAAGTTCTTTTATTTTAAATTCTTTCCCCTTTATATTTAAGCAGGGAAGTGTTATGGTAGCAGCTCTTTCACTTCCTGCATAGAGTAGAGCAAGATCAGCCTACTTTATAGCTCTGTCCAAAGCATATTGTAGTGTTGGCATAGAAGAAGACACTGAAAACTTTGCGTGTACTGGCAAATGCTCTTTACTGAACAGGCACTTCAACAGACGAAAAACGCTTAGCCCAGCACTCCCCAACATGATATACAGAGAGGGGGTAACTTGGGAGGACATGACATATGAGGAGAGTACCACTTGTTACACTACAAAGCCCATCTTGCACAAACACAATTACTCTAACACAACTATACACTAATCACAGCAACAGTATAAACAACAACAACAATAAACGTCACTTTTTAAGCTTGGAGTGTGACAACTCCCGAGAGCTTTGCATGGCCACACCCTCTAAGCTCCTCGCAGCATCACAGGCCGTGGCAGATGCCACAGTATGCTATAAAGCCTAATCTTTCCTACTAAAGAACCTTTCTTATTTTACTTTTAAACAAAATGCTTGTCTGAAAATATTCTTAGAGATCACAGTGTACCACTGTAGAAGACATTCAGTCAGAATTTCCTGAAATAATAAATAATGAAGAGCGTCCCTTTGAGAGGTGTACCGGGACCAGTTACATTTGCATTGCATCACATAAAAATATACTGTTAATAGTTTAAAAAATTGTTAAATAAAAAAGTATGGCCTCTGTGCAGATGATGCTCCAACAGTGAAGTGGTCTGCAGTGTTAGTAAAACTAAATTTATGTTTTTTTTATGTTTTTTTTACCATGGTGCACATATTGATTACAATGATCTACCCATTAATGCATTAGAAAACTATCAAATGGGTTAATGCCTCTGAAACCTCACAATCTGAAAATATTTATTTTATTTAAAACTTATATTGCTGATTTTAGTAAGAATCTGAGAATCAGAAACTGGGTTTTAGTAACAAGAACATGTCATGTTTTACACATTAGTGGAGAAAATTAATATGTTCAATCGACTTTCCTATGTTTTGGTTATATATAGAAATGATTATGCAATACAAATTAATACTGCAGATGTACATGTTGGAATTTTCTTGGATTCTGTATCATAGTGCATTTCAGTTTATCACTGCTTTCTAAATATATTATTGCAATTTGTATTTTAGAGTGGGCAACTTTATTTACATTTTTTACATTTATTTGTAATGGACTAAGCTTTGTTGATTTTGTTGACTTTGTTTGAAAATTAGAAAACAGCAGCACTAATTTCTGTTATTAATAACCAAAGTGAAAGTTTTATACACAAATACAAAATTATCTTACATGAAAGATACAATTTTAGCACAAAGCTGCTTCAAGATATTTTTTCAAAGCATGCTCATATTGGAATTAATTTAAAAAAAGCAAAATAAAGTATTTAATCTTCAATTGTTTCAATGGATGGGTCTTTAAAAATTTTTTATAAATGAGTTGTGTGAAGAACTTTAAGTTTAAAGAACCTACACATAATTTAAAGGTTCTGTACCACTTTAAAGATTTTTCCTAGAACCACACAGCCGAGAAACAATTAGGAACCTTCTTTTTTTTGTGTGTACTGGGGAAGAGATGGAGCTATGAGTTGTATCTGTGTATATAATTCCACGTATAGACCCTCATTGTTTTATCAGTAAAAATCTCTAATGCAAACAAGTGTGTTTAATGATGCATAAGTTCTCAGTCATCAGAAGTCAAAAGACTGGAAAATACTGTATGCATAGACTCTCCACCACCTTTCACAGCCTTATCACACAGCAAACAGCTTCTTCTTTTTTAACCCAAATATACCCCAATGTTAGTCATTGCCAACTCCTACCAGCTGTCTTAACCTCCTCATGACACAACAGCTACCAACCTGGGATTGTGAATGTGAACATGTGCTTCCTCACATTCAGCCAATCTGCACTCAAACATCATCCAGTGGTAGCTCAGTATGCTTAGAGGAGAGCACTGATAATAAAAGAACATTTATATTGTTCTTTCAAGATCTCAGAGAGCTTTACAGTAAATACATAAAATCACAAAGATGATGCACAGACATAAAATCAGCAATACAATGCATGCAAAAATAACATGCATATTAATAAATCAAGTTAACAAAATGTTTCACTGCACTTTAAAAGTTCAGAATCATTGTTTTTTTATTAATATAAAACATTTTTATTGCAGCTGTAAAAAAATGTTAGATATTTCCAGAATGAAGAACAGGATTGTACAGTATTCTAAAATAACAGTGAAAGCTATAGAACATCCAGACTTGACTGTTTGTTGGACAAAAGCAACTACACTGCAGAGTTAAATTTAACCATTGACAAACCATGACTACTACAGCTAGGCCTTACATTCAGGCTATATATGTCAAAAAAGCAAAAAAACATCTCTATGTTGATGCTTATTTCTGTTATCACCACTATGGAATTCTCCTAGTTGGCTAATGCTAAACTAACAGCTATTCGCATGAACATTTTTTGGCTGTTCTAGATTAAATGTAAATTAATTTTAAGCATTTGTTGTTTGTAAAAGACATTCCATGTTTTATTTGACACTTGTAACACACATATTAACACACTTTATCAATATCTATATCTTACCTTGTTGCAGTTTTTTTCTAACTCCTTCAGTTGTGGTATAGAGTTCTCGCTATAACATCTGACTAAAACACATTAGTCAGTCTACTACTAGTACTACTAGTACTCAGTCAGCAACACATCTAGAACTTCCAGGAGGCCTAGTGTTTTTTTTTTCTTTCTCAAAAAATTGATCCTAACTACTGTAAATCATAATGTAATTGGTTAATTCCATTGCCATTTCATAATTATCTTAGTGGTTAATCTGACGCATTAACCCTTCAGTTCAGTTCCTGAAGTCCATACCAGTTGAAGAATTAAGAAGCCTTCTGTTTCAAAACATAAATTTAACAGTGAAATCAGAGGATTACTACAATACTGCAGAGCTTAAAGGCCCTGCACAATTGTGCTTTAAAATCTGTAAAAAAAAAACTAATATTTCGGCAAACAATTTCATAAATTTTAATTACTTTCTAATTTTCCCCCAAAAACGACATTAAGTGGAGTGACTTATGTTTTCTGTTTTATCTATCGCCTTTTATCATTCTACTCTGTGGCCGTGGACCCTAGCGGATTGATTGACAGCCACTGCATCAAGCACCACCGCCTGGATGGACGGCCACAGGCAGACTGTGAATGCTGCACCATTTAAGGTGGGACGGGAAAATTCAAACAAAAACCTTGCGAAGTAGAAGCTGACTTCAGCTTCATGTTAACATTATAGTTGAAATGCAAAACCTTTCATTAGCTCGCTAACAAACAGAAATCTAACTGTAAACATTACCACTGAGAAGCTGCTACAAGGCTGTGATTTTCAGGCTCAGGGCCAGACTCTTATTCAGAATCTCCCTGTTCAGGTTCTTAGTAGTAAGACACGCTGATGTGTTTTAATTTCCGGAATCTGCGTGTGAATAAATAAAAGCTAATCAAATTCTCTGGATAAATTAAATTATAGGATGCCACAGTTCATATTTTAAGAACATTTTAAGAGCGGCATCATCCATGTATTTCTTACACATTGATCACTTTTACATGGATTTATCCAGAGAATTAGATAAACCACTTTTTAATCACTGTGTGAATTCTGCTGTTCTGGCTAGCTAGGTAGCTACATTTTATCCAGCTGGTTAACCAGGTCCGGCTAACAGGCTTTAACTATACACAGCAGGAGCTAAATGTGGAAAGTGACTATTGGCAATTTTGAAAATGTCAGAGTAACAAATCATATACAGTTATAAAAATAAATGAGTAGTTGTGTTGCATCTCAGATGCAAAACATTCGATGATTGGTAGCTAACATTAATGTAACGTTAACAAGCTGAAACATATAACAAAATAATTTTGATAACAAAATTAGCTAATGTTGGCACATTTTGCTACATTCTCATTGTTATCTGCTTTATTTAATAAAGAATCATTTTAAAATGAAAACAATGTTATTTAAAAATAAAGATTTACCCTCTTATCATCCACATTGCCTCCAGTAAGTGACACGAAAGATGTTCATTTCAGCTTGAGTCAGATTCAGATTGAGACCAATTTTCAAATGAGTTCGCAATAAATGTTTGGCACAAAGTCTTGTACTGGTTGTCACTTCAACGTCAGGAAGAAAACTGAGTCATTTTGATTTGGTCTTGTTATTTGGAATAGAATGTAGAGAGTGACCATTCCCCCTCTTGCATCCAAAAACTAAGCATTTGTGCCCTCTGCTAGCTGCTAGAGCAATGCAGAGCATGTGAAGTGTGGGAGGATCGGTTGATTTCACAGTTCATGAATATGCAATATAATGTAGCTTTTGATTCACTATAGTCAATTAGGGTTATCTGTGAGGCCTAAGATCAAGCCAAATAAAGTGTAATTCCTAAACAATGGTTAGGAGGCAGTATACTAAATTAAAATGTTGAGGTTGTTTTATGCACTTTGGGAACCAAAAGTGGTTCTTCTATGGCATCACTTAAAAACCTTTATTTTTAAAAGTGTAGGATGTCATAAAGCTGAGTTTTTAAGGGGTTAAATCAATGTAGTCTCCTGGGGCCAGACATAATCCAGTAACAAGAACACACTTTTAGCAGACAACTTAAACTTTTGGTCCTGGATTGCGGTGGACAAGGATATACCCCCTCTAAATCCTGCCATGAAATTTCTCTAGTCCATGCTCTTTTAATGACCAGAGTACAAGTGATGACACATTAAAACCAACTAGCTTGCAAAATGCTCTTGCTAGCTAATGTTCATTCTTCAAAATGAATTGTGCTAGTAATCTGACCCTCGGGCACTGACAATGGCCACAAGAAAGGATGGGAAGACAGTGCCCAAGCCTCACACACAGATTAAACCTGCGAGTGACAGTGGGAAAAGGACGTCAGCTATGTGAGAGGGTGAAAGAACAACGACAGCCACAAGAGGCATGAAGATGATGCACGAGTCCCGAACCCCACCTGCTGGGCCCTGCCTCATGCTCTGCAGTGAGGCTGCTGAACTATGCCTCACACTTGATCCCAGCGGCCAAGCTGTGGAGCAGGGGCGGTGATGGGGAGGCGTAGCAACGTGCTCTCTTTCCTTCTTAGCTCCGGCACCTTTAAAAAGAGCAGAGAGGGAACAGGGGAGAGGGATGAGCAGCATTAAAAGACATGGCTGCTGCAACCATCAACCCTGCCTCCATCGTCCTTCCTCCACCCAAGGTAGCACATGGCTTCCTACATGAATGTTTCAGGAACACCGTCCGATTTAGTTTTGTTAAAAGTGTGCTCTATGCAAAATTGATTCCCTGACTCTTCTGAAATACTTTTAATAACTCAGGTATCCAATATCTTCTAAAGCTGAAGTGTAATCTGGTTTAACAGAACTATTTTTTTTCCTGTTTATTTTCACTGTATGTGATGTGTTTCACCACATGTGATAAACATCTATATGCTTAAATGGAATTTTGGAGGACTTCTCAGTGCTAACGTATGGTACATGTTAACGAGAACACAATCACGATCTACTTTGAGCTCTGCCTTTACAAGGCATTGGATTAGTTTCAAAATTTGTTTTTTCCCACCCTAATAAGTCTATCTTCAAACAAACAATTAGCCCAAAAATTCTCCTGATTGTTTCCATACATTCTCCTTATGAGATCACGTCTGGCCCCATGAGACTAGAATCAATGTAATGCACACTTGTCAGTGCTGAGTCTACCTAATAAGTGACATAAGCAGCTGTTTAAGGCTTTGCAGGCCAGGTGGCCCCCAAATTCTGGGTTATTACAATGCCACAATATTTTCTGAAATGCTTTGGTGAGTGGAACAAAAGTAGCAGGTTGATTATGTCTCGAAAAAAAAAAGGATCTGGAGCTAAAATCTAGAATAGAAGTGTTAATGTTATGTCATTTATTTTGGCTTGCAGTTGGACAAGAAGAAGTCAATCTGTCTAATATAGCAGGTTAAACTAAGACAGGTGTAGATTAAGGCTATTAATCCTCAGGCTGAATAATCCTCATGAGTGCACATGAAAGCATGATGTTTATGATGAGTAACCAGTTGCATGAAGCATGAGGAGTTGCTAAAGTACTGCGTTAGTGCCTATCAGAAGAATAATTGCTTTATATTTTTATGTTTACGTATTCTCATCTTACATTTATAATTATTATTAATAGTAATCACCTGAAAAGATGGGGGTCCCAAAAAAATCCTGCCTTACAAGCCATGATATATGTACACAGACATACATACTACAGTAACATTTCAACATAAGTAAAGAACTATATTTTGTATATTTAGAATAAAAATGGCTATACATCAGGGGACTTCTTTGAAAATGGACAATAATGAACAATTTATTTAAACGCATTATACAACAATACAAGCAGTTGCTAAAAGTAACATAACCTTTTACAACATGCACTAAAAAACATGCTTTGAACTGAAACTGAAGTTGAAACCTGAAAGATTAGGTGGATTTGATATCATAATTGAGCAAAAAAAAACTGATGCAGATAACGAATTTTGGCATTTTCATCAGCCTAACATAATTAGCATTCACAACCACAAATGCCCTGTAACACCTAATGTTCTCTGTGTGGAATCTATGAGGGGCTTCCAGAGCACTATAGATGGCAGGAGCAGTGAGCAGCAGGCTTATCTCCAGAGGAAAACACACAGCGAGGGGAATAAAACCACCGTTCGCTGCCTGCGCAAAAGCGTCCTGCTCCCGTTGGCATAGAAACTAATCCGTGTTGGCTTTTTAGCACCTGACGGTGTGTGTGTGCGGGGGCGGGGGCGGCTGAAGGCTGCTCGTGCCTTTCCTTGTAATGAGGTCTGCTGAAGGGAGGGGCACGCCCAGACCTGCGGGCCTCGGCATGTAGCTGCATGAGGTGGCCTACCCCCCACCCCCACCCTGAGATCAGCTCAACGGCTCAAACAAAGGGGCTTCAGTCTCTATCACTTTTTCACCCATGGGGGATGGTCAACACGCTAAATCGAGTGGTTAACGGTGGAAATAAAATTATGAGTACAGGGTCAATAACCTGGAGCATCTAAGGATATTAATGCAGGCCATCCTGCTCTCACTGAAACAAAGCCAAAACAGCCAACTTCCTGACATACTCTCCATAGCAAAAACAGATTTCTCTTGTGCAATAAATGACCACATTCCTAGAAGCTGCACTTTTACATTTATACATAATGTTGTAGGATCGGCACTAAAATCTTATTTGTGTACTACAATGTTTTTTCTATGTTTACTATTATATTGTCTTTGTGGTTAATTAGGTCAGTCTCACATTGAAAATATGAGAGAAATCTATAATGAGCAGCCACTTCCTTAAGTACACCTACCTTGTATCTACACTCTTTTTCCATTTAACAGCTTTACTTGCCATGTAGGTGCACTTTGTAGTTCTACAATTACTGTTACAATTACGGTAGTCCATCTGTTTTTCTGCATACTTTGTTCGATTCCCTTTACTCAGTTCTTCAATGGTCAGGACCACCACAGAGCAGGTATTATTTGCGTGGTGGATCATTCTCAGTATTGCAGTGACACTGACATGGTGGTGGTGTGTTAGCGTGTGTTGTGTTCGTACGAATGACACAGCAGTGCTGCTGGAGTTTACTGTCCATTTACTATCCACTTAATTAGACAAACCTACCTTGTTGGTTCACTTGTAGATGTACAACTGGGGACAATAATTCATCTGCTGCTGCACAATTTTGGTTAGTCATCCTCTAGGACGTAATCAGTGGTCACAGGACATTTTTGGTTGATGAACTGTGTCTGATTCACTCATACGAGCGCAACACACACACACAAACACATCACCACAACATCAGAGTCACTGCAGTGCTGAGAATTGTCCACCACCCAAATAAGCCTACAATGTGGTGGTCCTTTGGGGGTCCTGACCATTGAAGAACAGGGTAAAAGGCAACCAGATGCTACAAAGTATGCAGAGAAACAGATGGGACTGCAGTCTGTAATTGTAGAACTACAAATGATAGGTTCATAGCCTATGAATCTTCTCCTACAATACTTGATGAGAATGGAAAATATAAAGTATGAGAATTTATAAGGTGCCAATAACTGTGACATAATTGAAAAAAATATAATTTTTAAATTAATTTAATTTGATGATTTTATTGTTGATGAAGTTTTTTTGTAACTTTAATATAAACAACATTGCAAAACGTTACCAAAGTTGGCATTCATGTTAACAATGGAATCTTTGAGCACATCCTCAATGTCATGCCCTTGTCAACTTGCCCTTACCATTTCTCCTTGAGTGAATCCTATGCCATCTTAAGGGCCATTTGATAACAACATCTGCTTAGCTGCTAATTAGTTCACTGAAATCCCCTTATTACTGTTCCTTTGTTTGACCAGGACCCTAAGATTTTAGGAACTCTTTCATTGGTTTCCTTTAGGTGTCATATTGAATTATGATGTTTCATACAGAGCAGTGTTTCTCAACCCTGGTCCTGGAGGCCCACTGATCTGCAGTTTTTAGTGTTTTCCCTGCTCTCAACACACCTGATCCAACTAATCACCTCATTAACAAACCATTATTCAGGTAAAGTGGCTGTGTTAAAGCAGAAAAACTACTAAAATGTGCAGGGCAGTGGGCCTCCAGGACCAGGGTTGAGAAACACTGAGATCAAGAGCTGAGGTAATGTAAAGCCCTGGGAACATAAGATAATGGGAAAGGAACATAAGACCTAGGGAACATAGTTATGCTCCCTAAGGTGATACTCTCTACTTGTGTTGTTGTTGTGTTTGTGCCTCTTCTTTTTTGTCTCCCCAGTCTAGAAAGCCTATACTGTCAAGTCCATTCCATAATCCTGTTCATGTCTTCCGCTCATCCCACTTGCTCCGGGCCGCACTCCACTCCGTGCCTTTGGGATGTACTCTATGTTATGATGTCAACAGGCAGGCAGCACAAAAGAGGCTCCACTAACAGCTTTGGCTCACTCCTGTCGACTCGTTTGCTCTTTTCTGTTTGATTGCTCTTTGACTGTTCAACCTTTTGATTCTGCTTTATTATTTGAGCTTGTGATTCAGCCTAGTCCCTTTGAACTTGATAGCCTCTTGTATAGGTTGTATATAGATTCCCTCTTTGTATATATTATGTAATGTAGCTCGTGTAGGGTTTGGGTGTTATTTTGTTTGAGTTTTGAGGTTTGTCGCTTTTCCAGATCAGTGAGTCTTTTGTTTGCTATGATTATTAGTTTGTGTCCTAGAATTAGTATATAAAACATTTGCTTAGCCTCATTTTTACATTTCTACACCTACATATTTTCACAAAGCTTACATTTCACAGAACACCCATTCTGCTGCGGCCTGATCAGCTTGTAACACTAAGTAAGAAGATGTAATTAATGTGTACATTTAGCTAATGGATTGAAAACGCTAGACTGCAGTGGAGCACCAGTGCTGCTATGAAAGGCTAGTGTTTAGCATCCACAAGAATGTAATGCCTTTTTACCCCTAATGTAGTTGATCCACCAAGACAAGACTGGGGGCTACGAGGCTAATGTAATTAACAAGTAAATGGAAAGTTATACTCCACCAAATATTAATGAATTATTTAATATGGTACTAACTGCATGCCTAAATCATCACATGAACTGTGTCGAGTTGTCAAGTAATCTCAAATAGACTTGCTTATGTGCTTCTGACACAGTATGACAGCGATATGTATAAATATGGACTAAAGTGTATAGTAAGCTGCATATCTGAAAAAGCAGTGGAAGCCATCTTAAAGCCTGAATTCTGTCTGTATTTTTGTCCATTATCATTTCTAAGCTTCCATCAGTTGTCAGCTACATTAGCCTCATAGTGACAGTGTAAAACTAAAGAAGCAAACATGCTTTGGCCGATCCATTACGTTCGGGGTGGGGGGGTTGGTGGTGTACATTTGATTTTTCACCTTAAAGCTGTAATGCAGAGCTCATAAACTTATCCCACTCTCCCTTGCCCTTTACTGCCTGTCCTCCAGCCCTCCACTTTCCAATCAGAAGAGCACTACAGCTTCAGCCACTGAAGCCAATTAGGTATCCTCAACCCATCTAGCCAATTACTGCAGCCTGCAGCAGCCGCTTTCCTGCTTAATCAGCCCACCATCTACATCCAGCCCCAGAGGAGAAGCCTCAGAGGCTCAGAGCACCATGGGATCTGTTTAGGTTTCAAGAGAATGCAGGAAGGCTGTGGAAATGCAGCCAAGGAAAGACAGCTCATATGCATGTCATATAGGAAAGGTAAATCCAGTCCTTCTAAGTGACCTCTCTTTCACCATCCTGAACTTTGTATTTGCATCATAGAAATGTAAGACAAGTGTTTGTTTGCTGAAGGAAATGTGGGATGTGGTAAGTTGCAACAGACACTTCCCTCAAACATTTGCAAACATGGAGTCAAGACATACTGTCGCCCTACCAGTTTGTGTGCTAGATAGCTAACTTAACTAAACTGTAATGGCCGGACTACACAGAGCTGACTTGCAGGCCACTCTGTTATCAGAGTATGCTAAGCTTACAGTAGTAGAAGGGGAATTCCACTCCTTTGTTTTTTTTTCAGATAACTTTCTGTGGAGGAGGTTTTAGAGGCATTAAACTCTTCAGACATCTGGTTCCTATCATTACCACTGTAAATTCTTCTGATTTGGTCAATTTCTGTAGACTGGATCATTTTGCATCAAACTACTCTGAATGACTTTTTCATCTTTACCATTTTATTATGCAGAAATCTGAAAAATCTATGTAAATCCCCTTTCAACATAACTTGACTAAACTTGACAGCCGACTGCTCACAATGGAACTATTTGGCAGAGCACGATGGATCATTGTCCTGGTACTGGTAGACTGCAGCTCTGAATGGTGGAACTCGCGGGACCCACCACAATATCTTGCACCACAGGGCTAATTTTTAGGGTCATATGCAGGAGCAGGAGGTTAGCTCAGTGCAGGTGCATACTTTAGTGGTTAAGATGTAAACAAAGTTATGCAGAGTGGTTTGATCTGATCATTCTAACTTACTGACTCCGATTTCTTTACAGTGGTAGAAACAGAGGAACCAACATGGAAAATAAACATTTTATTTACTGTCCGAAACCAGCAGAGAACCTACACGTCATCTGGGTTTTTTATATCGCTATTGTCGGAAGAAAACCTTGTATCTCCATTTTTTATATTTTTCAGTTTTTGACATAATTTGAAAATACCTGTTGCCCTTTACATTGTATGTAAATTTCATGATGAATGGACTAAAAGAAAACCCAAAATAACTTGGAAAAAAGTCTGATTCCAGTGACTTACATTGACAGTAAAGTAGGTTTTTCCTTCTCCTGTAAAGGTACCATTTTAAAGATACAAGGTTTTTTTCTGACAACAGTGATATGTAATGTTAATAATGGTAAAATATTGGTCAATCTGTACCTCTCTGCCATAAATTTAAATGATTTAAAAAAATATGTTCTAGGCCAAACTTTCACAAAACTATTATAAAACAACATCTTAGCAGCACATTTAAAAGTAGGAATGCATTTACTCATACTCAAAAAATTCACCAACACCAATATCTGTTACCAGCTGATACCATGTGACATATGTCTAGTATATGCTGCTGCACTATTGAATAAACAGCTGGCAATGAATGAGGCTTTGCTCAGAATTACTGACCCCGTGGAGGTCAGGCAAAAAGCCATCAGTCACTTGAAACATTCTGTCTTGGCATATTCCTGCCAAGAATACACGGTGCCATTTTAGCCTGTTTTTAAACACACATACAAACACAATCACAACCACTTCTCCAATACAGGCGGAGATACGTAGGTTAGCAAAATGGAAGTGAAAAGTCATCATTGCTTACAAAGCTCATATATGCTGACATGAGGTATAAATGTTTTAAACCTTTGTAACATAGGCTGTAGAGAGACTGTATTGCCCTACTGTATATATTTCAGTGCACAGTGTTAGCCGAGCTGCTGTAGCGCAGCAGTGTGTTTTCTTAGTACTTGGTGCACAGTGTTATTTTGAATGAAACTTCTTTAAGCTTTATTTGAAATTGTTCTTGGGCAGAGTTATCTGTAGAGGCAGCATTTCACATAGCATATTATTTGTACTTAATAATCATGTTATACATAGTAATTTTTTTTGCAATTACTTGTTATTATTCAACCAGACAAGCTGTTTGTACTGTTTGGAAACTGAAGTGTACTGAGACAAGTAATGGAACAGTACGGGGAGAAGTCACCCAGAATTCCTAGTAAGTTAGTGGATTTCTTTTTTTATTAGCTCTTATTTTTCCTTTAGATGTTGTTTTCAAGCAAAAAGCACATTCATATGTTATATATAGGTTAAATATGAATTTATTTACAATGATCCCAAGTTAAGATATGCAAAAAATACTCCTCTTTCAAAAAGTTACTAAATGCTGTGCCAACTTTGAGAAAAAACTACTGACTTGGCAGCAATATAAGTTCATTCATGGTTAGGATACCCAAAACATGTGAAAATTAATAAATTAAACAATGTTATAGTTACTTCAAATTAAAAGCTCAAGTTTCTCCAACAGTGCAATTTAAAAGTTTGAGTGTACTCAATGTAGAATTTTAAACAATTTGAAAAACTGATTCTTTTTTTTTTTCAAAACGTAATTCATTTGAGGCAACAAGTTACCTCTAAAAGTTTGTGCAAACTGAACTTGTTAGGGCTTACAGTGTAGTTTATTTGCTAATGCTGTGAGCCTAAGCAAGGGGAGCCACTGTGCTGTGTTAAAGGTGTTGTTTGTCAGGAACTCATTTAGGTTATTCTGTAAGTTGTATGTGTTAAATTGGAACCAGCCACTTGGTTCTGTTGAGGGTGTTTACATTTCCAGGCATATTAAAAATCAGCTGTTTTTGTTACCCCCTGCTGTTTAGTCTTCAGGACTCAGTCCTCTGGCCAACTACTGAGTCCCAAAGCTGGTGCTGTAAGTGTATGTTCAGCTAATAAAGTGCATTGCATATTTTCAAGAATACTTCCTGGTCTTGTCTCTTTCTTGGGGCCATCACACTGATGTCAGAAATTGGATTGGTAGAGCCAGATGTACGAAGAGCGACTCTCACGGGAGGTTGACCAAGAAGTGGAGACTGGGTCAACAGTAGAGCAGCTAGCAGGAAGCAGAGGATAATGTGCAATGGTGGTTGGCTGCAGAAAAATAGGAGGGCAAATGGCACAAGGAAGAACATAGGTTTTTAATGGTGACCCATGACTGGTGCTGAAGAGGCCTGTAGAGAACGTAGCTGAGCCGCCAGCAGACAGTGAGAGAGCAGAGTAGAATGGGCAGTGGCACACCTTGATGTTGGAAGGAAAAGTGTTCAAAGTGCTGTTTGACATCTATGTGGCGGAGTATGGGCAGCTAACAGTACTGAAAGCAGCTTGTCGACACTGCTTCCCTGGAGTTCCACCCCAGTGGTCCAGAGAAGGCTACTGTGGAGTCAGTGCAGAGGAAAAGTGGAAAGGTTGGGGAGCTGGTGACCAAACTGTGCACTGTGTTAAGTGAAGCCTATCCTAACTTTCCTGAAGAAGTGCAGAAAGAACTAACTCTTCAGGTGTTTCTCAACGTGCTGGAATACCTGTAGCGCCAGGTTAACGTAGCAGCACCAGTGCCACGAGGTAGAGAGAGCAGAGGTAATCTTGTCTCATCCAACCCCTTCGTGCTGGCTAAAGCCCTGCCATGCCGAAGAGGTTGATAGCGACACAAGGTGCACAGGGTTGAGACTGTCCAGCAGCTTGCATCAGGGCTGGGAAAGTGACGACAGTAGAAGTGAGGAGGAGGCCCGCATACCAGACTGCACAAGCACTAAGGCTGCCAATGACTTTAGCAACAACCTAAATAAAATTATGTCACATACACACACATACTTTCTAATTATGAGTCGCAGGGGAGCTGGAGCCCATCCCAGCAGTCATTGGGCGGAAGGCAGGTAACACCCTGGACAGGTTGCCAGACCATCACAGGGCAGACAGACAGATATACATTCACACACACCTAGGGGCAATTTAGCATGTCCACCTGGTCTGACTGCATGTCTTTGGACTGTGGGAGGAAACCAGAGTACCCGTAGGAAACCTACGCAGACACGGGGAGAACATGCAAACACCGCACAGAAAGGACCTTGGTTACCCAGCCGGAAATTGAACCCAGGCCCTTCTTGCTGTGAAGCGACAGTGCTGCCCACTGCGCCCGTGTTATACACACAACCCATAATAAAAGAAGTTACTTTCATACAAAAACAATCTTCGAGGTGAATCAGGAGAAATAGCTGTCTGGTTTCTGTCAAAGTTTGCATATGATGTTGCTCTGGGAATATGAGAGGACAGCCAAAACACATTCCACTTCAATCTGTTTAACTTGATTAAAAATTCTGTTACATTTTACCCAGAGTTAGTTTGTGCCCCAAACACACTGCAATCAAAAGATCTAAGGCATCTTTCAAAAGGATATAAATATAAAACTACATCCATTCATTCAGTGATTAAAAAATGGAGGATGAGAAGTGTAATTACATAATAGATTGGTAGTACTGGAATGCGACTGTTGCTACAGTCATCAAACCCAGCTTTACGCTTTTCCATAAATTTAAATGACATTTGATTCACTAGTATACTACCGCCATAGATTAGCCAATAGCTAGCTATAATTATATTACCAAGTTTTAGGCACTTCCCATAAATAGAGTTCAGTTTATGTCTCATTACTGTTTTAAAAGCAATAAAGTGACTGTTGTTGGGTTTTTTATTTCTGTAAAAAGTGAAGGGATCTGTACTTTAGCTTAAAGGTGCCATGATGGTACCAGAATGGAAAAGTTCAGTACAAGGAACTGACATATTGTGAACCTCAAAGACTGTGGTCTCCTCCTTCAAATAAAAAAATCTTACTGTAAGCCAGCAATTCGGAGTAAAGCTGATCAAATTATTCATGAGCCCACCAAGGAGGGGAAAGCAGCTTGTTTTATGCTAGGGCCAAATCATAGGATAGTAAATGGGTGTATAAAACTGCATCTGAGCCTTTTTTTACCCTAACCAAACTCACATACCTTTTATGTGGACATCAGAGAACAATTTAAAATGCTGAATAAATGCCTTCTATGGCACCTTTAAAATAAATTTATTCAAATTAGCAAGTAAATGTTTACAAAAACACACAAAATGTCTGTATCCATCTTTAATATGGAGATTTTTGGATGTCCCACGTTACTAACATTGAATTTCTCTTTGGAATATATGAATTTATTCCATAGGGAATAAATTTATTTTATTCATTAAAATCTTCCAGTAACACCATAATTACAATGGTATTTGGTTATTTATGGTTATTAATGTATTTAATTTAAAAAAATAAATTTAACCTGTGTCTCACATTTTATGTGCAACCTATTTAACCAAACCTGTAAAAAAAAATTGGAACATTATATTTATTATGATATATACAGGAAACTGCATCATCTTATTTTCTGCAGAATGACAATGATCACACAAGAAGGTATTCTCATTCTGTTTTCTCAATTTACACACAAAAACCTGATTTGGCTCCATGAGTAAAGCTTGATCATTTAACCCTGTTACCAAAATTATTGTTAGGAAAAGAATATATGTTTATGTTTTTTATTTATGTAAACTATATGGTTATTAGTAGTTATCAACATGTGCACCCTGTCAAGCTAACCACTCCTGAATGCTAGCTCATTTTAGGCTGAATTCGCAATGCTGTTACCCATTTTTAACCTTCAGTTATTTTAAAATGAAAATTAAATGAAAATGGCTTGAGCCATAATGAAAACATTTTGCTTAAAACAAATTTTCAACTCTGTGTTGTATACCTTATATGTTTTTATTTTTTTTACTTCATTATTGTGAACTTAAGGGATACGATCTCTGCGTTCAACCCTGTTACCAGGTTTCAACTGTCATTCAGTTATTTTTGGTGAAAATAATCCTAAAACATTAAATTGATTAGGTTATGTTACCAAAAGTGTCAGTTTTGTAAAGAGAGTCTTTAGTTGAAGTTACTAATACAATAATAATTGCACTTTTTTGTGTGCCCCTAAGGGCCTGCAAGAATACTTCCAGGAACGTATGTGACAATTACTGCAGCAGCTCACAGCAGAAGAGATGATATCTGCTCCTTGTGCAGGAGAGTGACACTGATCTCCTGGGTTAAATATCTCTGTTACTCCCACTTTCTCCAGTTAGAGGTGATGGGAGAAGGGTAAAAGCATTTTGGAAGGTGGTAGCAGCTTCTAGAAATAAGATTTAAAAGGAAATTCCACCAATTCTTTAAAATGTCTGTATAATTCAAAGGTTAAGATAAAATAGATTAAATAAAGAGTGGTTTGATGTGAAATGGTTTATGAACCAGGGGTTGTAATGTCTACAACACAAACATAGCCATTAAATTGTAGGCTGTAGCCCATCTCTTTCTCTGCATACTTTGTTAGCCCCCTTCACCCTGTTCATCAATGTTCAGAACACGCACAGGACCACCACAGAGCAGGTTTTGTTTGGCTGATCATTCTCAGCACTGCAGTAGGCCTGCGCGATATCTAAGAATATTTAGCACAATGTTTTCTTGTTAAAATATTGTGATCACTGATAATATCTCCCCCCAACCCCCGCCCCGTCTCATAACAAATACAGGCAGTCCACAGCAGATTTTGATCTACTTTATGTTCTAGCTCATATGCTTTTGAATATTAACTGTTTCAATGAAAATCTTAAATAAAACTCTTACATTAAATAATATGATATGGAGTATCCCAACATCTTTTGAGAACTACTTGATCTGACGTTATAATAAACGTTACTGCAAACACATGCATTCATGAGCTTCATTTTCCGTTGTTACAGCAACATTTTCTCAATTCAGCTAACCACTGGGACACTTATTCTGTACAGAAAGTACTACATATAAAAGTGAATAAAACATTATGTGTATGTTTTATTTAATATTATTTAATACCTTTTTCTGAGAACACAGAAGACGATTACATTTCTAATCTTATTCTAAATCTTATGACAAGATGCAATATCTACCTGTCTGTGCTTCTAATCAATCTGTCTCTCTCTCTGGCACTGATTATGAACTCTATCTCTCACTTTGAAAGAGAACCTATGAGAAGGTTCTAACTTTACATTATTTCCTCCTGGATTAATCAGAATATTTCTGAAAGATGTTCAAGCTCTAAGCTTCTTTGTTGTATCTTGTCATAAAATCATAAAATCTCATTAGCTATGTCATTCTCTCTTCATCCAGGGTCGACCAGAAGAGGATGGGTTCCTCCCTTGAGCCTAGGTTCCTCCCGAGGTTTCTTCCTCTTACTACTATGGAGTTTTTCCGAAAATATCCAGCCAACAGCGTCCTGTGGGCAGTGTCCTGTGACCACTGCTGAAGGGCTAAAGAATGACCGAGACAGACAACAGCAACAAATGAGCTACTGTCTCTGACTTTGAATCTACAAGGTGAACCAACGAGGTGTGTCTAAAAGAGTGGACGGTGAGTGGACACAGTGGTTAAAAAGCAATGCTGAATCTGATCCACTCATGTCAGCACAACACACATTAACAGACCATCACAACATGAGTGTCACTGCAGTGCTGACAAAGATCCACCACCTAAATAATATTTGCTCTATGGTGGTCCTATGGGGGTCCTGACCATTGAAGAACAGGGTGACAGAAGCCGAGCATAGTATGCACAGAAACAGATGGACAACAGGCTTTAATTGTAGAACTACAATGTGCTGCTACACAGGAAGTGGAGCTGATAAAATGAACAGTGAGCAACAATACAAAGAGGTGTTTGTAATAAAGTGCTTGGATAGTGTATAAAAGTGTTTTATATGTAAAGTTGATAATGGTAAAATAGTGGTAAATCTAAAAGAATAAGTTTTTTTTATTTGGGAACTATTGTTCCTTACTAAGCCCTGCTTGAACCCCTCTGCAATGAATGGATTTTTAAAACATGCATCTGTAAAAAATTGTCTTTACCATTTAATTATACAGATTCTTTTTAATTCTGTGTAATTCCCTTCAAAACCTTCTTGTCTAAAAGACTATTTTTTTATTTCTGCCAAACAAGACTGCAATAATGTTTTATCAAATTCAAATTCCACTTTTACTTATAACATTGAACACAAATGCGGTATGAATTAAAAGAAGGTCAGAGTCAGAAATAATTCACATAAAATTTTACTATGATTTTGTTGCGGCTGGCTGGCTGATTTCGATATTTCGGTCAGAATTTAAAATCTAAAAAGACTAAAATATAGTCACTACCATCCGATTGTTATCATAGCAGGAATACAAGATATAACAGTTTTTATAGTCATATTTTCACATTTTTTCTGAAATATTTTAATTTTGTAAATTTAGCTAATTCTGACACAGATAAAAACTGGGTGTATTTCACTTTTACCCAGGGTGATCCTTGTCTTGGAGAACATAGTAAAGAGGACGGGGAATAGCAGAGTATGGACAATTATCACGCACTGCTCACTGGCACGCATTACTGAGATACGCACATCCAAACCCATCAGTCAGAAACAGCACTAAACTCACACTGCTGCACTGCAAGCCTCAGCTGATGCTAGAAAACCCTCATTCATTAAAACACACGCACACACACCGCCCAGGCTGTTCCACGGCAGGAACAGTTCCACACCTCCTCTATCCCCCGCTGACAGTAATTGAGGGAATCTGACCGGAACAGCGCCCAGCGGGGGGGAGGAGGGAGGGGGGCGTGCAATTCATCGGAGACTGACGCTGGCGGAATGGCGTATTACAGGCTAATGTGCAATTAGATAGATACGGTGTAAGGTCACTCTGCGTGGGGCTTCTCTATCAACACACTGCCATCTAGTGGAAACCACAGAAAAAAACAACACAACATTTATCTGATAAGCCACAGCAGGAAGAGATTTAATAACTAGACCTAAAAACAACCCATTTTTTTCTAGGACACATGCATTTTCAGAAGCTTTTTTTTCTCGGACAGCTGTTTTGTTCTGCACAATACATTCAGTTCAATTTCAGTACACTTTTCAAAATTGAGATTTTGTCAGATATATAGGGAAGCACCGATATAGAATTTCTAGGTACAGGTACTGATGCCAATGATGACAATGTTCATTTTTTATGTGATAATTTTTATTTAGATTTGTTCATATATGAAGCATAATGAGTGTAAAAAAGGTTAAACCTGTGAATATGCTAGCTGCTAATACTAGCGGCCAATAACCCAATGATGTTGCAGAATAACATTTTTTATATTCCATCAAACAGTGCAGAGGAGGATAAGGAGGAAGGGTTCCCCAGTATTTTGTTCTCATGCTCTTAGAGAGTTTTTCCATGTGAGTCTCAGTTCCTCTAACTGGTTCTTCCTCATGATCTTAGGCAGGCCCGGATCATCCAATGGGTTTCATGGGCACATGCCCAGGGGCCCAAGCCACTAGAGGGCCCCTACAAGCAATTATGAGAAAATCTAAACAGCTGTGGGAAGTTTACTAGTGACACAATGGAAAAAAAATGAACTCTCCTCTCCTAGTTTGAGGTGGAATAGCAGAGTGACACGGCATCTCGAAAACAGAAACGGAACATCTGTTAGAAACAGTGCATCGCATTGCGTCTTATCACATCGTGCTCTGCCACTCTCAGCTGGTGTAGACAGCTTCATTGATTATGATGGAAGTGTTTTGTTGTCACTCACTTGTTTTGCTTGCTGTAAGGACATGATGTTGTTTGTCATTATGTTATGGCCAATCATTATCCTGATGCTCTCCATGTCTTTTCTAAACGACTGCCTCATTTTCTCCTTCAGTCACTGCTTAGCAAATGTTCCACTATCCGCCATTACCTCAGTCAAACTTTCAGGTTTTTAGCAGTGACCAAGTGTTCCTATAAATGCACGTTGAATTGCTCCAGATATTGTGCTGGGGATCTATAAAACAAGACTTGATACATTTCAGCTGTCCAATTTTAATTATGTCATTTTCACTGGAGTAAATGTTTTGCTTGTCTAGAATGGGCACATGCTTTATAGGGTGTTGCACTGGTTGTGCTGGAGTTTATGTTAACCTGTGCTCTCATTAATGTGTGCGTAATCATGCGACTGTTTTGTCTCAATTGGAAAAAAAAATGCGCTTATAGTGGTGATGTGCCCAACACTGTGGTTAGTGTGCTGCTATTGGAATGCTGCCTAGGCCTCATGTAACCTGTTGTGATATCATAAAAAATCACTGACCATCGAAAAATGGTAGCCAGGTAGCGGTCCACCAAAAGATTTTGCCCAGGGGCCTATAACTTGACGATCTGGGCCTGCTCTTAGGGATTTTCCCCCTTGTCAGTACTCACTGGGGGCTTCATGTGTAGTCAAGTCCATAAGTATTTGAAGAGTGACACATTTTTTGTAGTTTTGCCTCTGTCCGCCACCAGAATGGGTTAGAAATTAAACAATCAAATTGTGATTGAAGTGTAAAATTTAAGCTTTAATTCAAGGGCTTTAACACTGCATTAACCGTTAAAACACTGCATTAACCGTTTAGGAATTACAGCCATTTCTTATGTAGTTCCTCCATTTTCACAGGCTTAAAAGTAATTAAACAAAGTAACATAATTATAACTACAAGGATTATTTTATATACTTGGATGCAAATCCAATGACTGATCAATGACTGACTGAAGCCTAGAAACCATGGACATCACCAAATAATGAAAATTCCCATGAACAGCTACCAAATGCATATTCAATACTTGGAATCAACTCCAGACCATTTATCTCCATAATTTGTCCTAAAATAATGAGGGAACAGGCCACACCTGGTCATGAAACGGCTTATCAGTCAACTCTCTAATTACTTTTGAACCTGTGAAAATCTTTTACATTGTAAAACATTTTTTAAATTCCTAAACGGTCAATGCAATATTTTTGCTATTTTGAGACAATGACCATTGGAAAAGTGTACAATAAAATGCTCTGCCTCACGACCCAAAAGGATAAGCGGTTTAGAAAGTGTGTGCGTGTGTGTGTGTGTGTGTGTGTGTGTGTGTGTGTGTGTGTGTGTGTGTGTGTGTGTGTGTGAGAGAATTTTATTTTTTTTTCTTTTGTCTCCACACACTCATTTGGGCCTGCAGAAGTACACAGATGAGATGGCCACACCTGCCATCTGCTGGCTGAACCTGAATATTGCTTTAAAGCCTGTAAAGGCCAAACCAAGAGTCTGTCCAGATGTCAGTCTGCTCACTTTTTGGGAAGGAAGTCCCCCCATGATGATTATGCCTCCAAATGCCCCTTCATGAATTTTTAAATTATTAATTCTGACTTGGAGCTCACTGAAACTGGGGAATAGGTAGATTACCTGGGTGTTCATATGTGTGACAAGTTGGGATGGGAAGTGAACATGGACAAGCTGTACAAGAAGGGCCAGAGCCAACTCTATTTTCTGAGGAGGCTGAGGTCTTTTGGTGTGAGAGGCTTGCTGCTGAGAACTTTCTATGAGTCTGTGATGTCAAGTGTCGATTTTTATGCTGGGGCAGCAGTATTACAGTGAAGGACACTAACAGACTGAACAAGATCATTAGAAAGCCCAGTTCAGTCTTAAATTGGACACAGTGGAGATGGTGGTGGAGAGGAGGATGCTGGCAAAGGTGTCAGTGATCATGAAGAACCCCTCCCACCCACTCCACAAAATACTACAGGGACAGAGGAGTACAACTAGCAGCAGACTGCTCCAGCCTCACTGCAGGAGGTAATGCTTTTGCAGGTCATTTCTTCCTGCAGTCATTAGACTGTGCAACTGTGCACTCTAATTCATCTATTCCTCGAAGCATCTTTGCACATCTATATATAATTTGCACTGCACTTTAATACTGCTTATTCTGCAGTGGTCAATGCTCTTTTGCATGAATATTGTATTTTACAGCAGTACTGCATTGGGTACTCTATGTATTACTGTGGAAACTCCAATACTTTATATATATATAAGTGTAATACATATCTTTTGCACCTTAGCTGGGCTATAGTATAGCTATATATTCACATGTTTTATGTATTTATAAATTGTATATGTATTTTATGTTTGTCTTGTATGCATGCTGCTAGAACACTATTTTCCCTTTGGTGATTAATAAAGTGTTATCTATTTATCTAGATTCCAAACCTACTATACCACATTACGATATATAATAATTTGTATTTGAAGATAAGTTATGGTTAGTTTCATAGTAGTTACAGAATTCAAGAAAACACAGAATAATTCATAGTATGTACTGTACAATTTGTAGTACTTCCTGAATAACAAGCCTGCAGTTTAAAAGATTATGTTAAGTTTATATGTAAAGCATATAGAATGAAAGAAGAAGAAACTAAAAATAAAGAAAAAAAGACAGTAAAAAAGTACATAATGTCTAAAACATTTAATAAAAAACAGCTCACTAAAAATCTCGTATTCCAGTTTAAAAAAAGCCAGGTCTTTAAGTGAAATTTAAGATGTTAACGTGTCAACTTTTAATATTTTCATGCACATCAACCGTGAGCTCATTAGGAATTTACTCTCAGGAGACAACACTGAACAATTTCAACATGTACTACCATTCAAAAGGTTAAGAATAGTTGTTCAAAAGTTTGGAATCAGATATCAGTCAGTCAGATGTGTAGATGGCCTCCTCTTCACCTGGAGCCCAGCAATCTGTGGACAGCGCCTGAGGCTCCTTCAATGACCACCGGTGGCGCAGCTTGGCAGGTATAACCTCATCCAACGAATCCAGAACATGGTTAAACAGGACTTCAGTAGTCTTGAAGGTTGTGGGCAATTTCAAGAACGGGATAAATCAGACTTCTCATGCAAATGTGAGACCAGGAACATACAGGCAAAGGGACCAATTTACCACAGAGTAAAGGTTTAGGGGTTTTACATTGTGAACACATGGTGCAAGTTGCAACAAAACAATGAATTTATGCGAACATGTTCTCTCACCAATACTGATGACTTAACTGTTGGACACGTGTCTCTCCTAGGTGACCACATGTGAGGGATGTGTGAGCCTAGGTGATTAATCGATCCCTGAATTCTGCAGCTAGGTATTTCTTAGCTGGTGGATTTTGTGGGGGACTTATAGTTATAATGGCCAATTTATTTTCTCATCCACCTCCTATCTAACCCACACTGCACAAAGTTACATGATATCTGCTTTAGTGTTGGAGGTACCAGTTCGATAAGTGATGGTGAATTGAAAACCAACCAAACAAGCCTGATGTGGATTGAGTCTTTTAACACTACGCAAATATTCGATGGTTCTTATGTTTAGTTAAAACTGGAAAAGTGTGCTAGGCTCCCTCTAACCAGTGTCGACATTCTTCAAGGGCTAACTTAATGGCCAGACGCTCCATATCCCCTATGCTATAGTTACATTCTGCTGGAGTTAATTTGTGGGAGTTAAAAGTGACTGGATGAGGTTTGTTGGTACTGGTAGAAAGTTGAGAGAATAGCTCCCACTAAACCTTTTTAGTTTTTTGGAAAGCCGACTCAGCTGAAGGGTTCCAAATGAGATGCTTAGCTGCTCCTTCAAGGAGTGAAGTTAGCGGAGCAGCTATTGTGCTGTAATTTCTAAAAAAACGATAATAAAAGTAGCAAACCCTAAAAATTGTCCTTTAATATTGGTGGGAACTGGCTGATTAACAACGGCCTCAACCTTGAGATCATTCATGACCCTTCAGTGCTGATTACATAGCCAAAAAATGAAACCTTCTGCAAGTTGAATTTGCTTCGCAGTCCCCTGGGCGGTGTGGAGGTAGTTTGGTGGGTTTAGACCTATTAAAGACATCTGAGATCTGCATATTCTGGGAGAATGCCTACCTTTGTCTCAATATTGGGACTTTCAACGGAAGTGGATTGGAGAGATAATTGGGGTCTTGTGAGACATTACTCAAAAACAATAAGGTGACCATGAGAGCAGCTCTGCCTATAAAGTAAGTGTTTCTTTGGCCAAGGCAAATCTAATATGATGAAGTTTTTGGATGAGTCCATCACAAACAGCTCAAGTTTCTTGATGTACAAGGTGCTGGTGGTGAGAGTAATGGGGATGGTTACTTTAGACACCACGCTGGTGCTTAGTGGATCCCCATCTAGGGCTGAGAGCATAGGGGCCTTGTTAAGGGTTTAACAGGAATTTTCAGCTGTTCTACCTCTCTGGCATGGATGAAGTTCCCCTCTGCTTCGGAGTTGATCAAGGTGGATTGAGGCCAGTGGACAGTGACCAGGAGGAGAAAAAGATTTCAATACCAACCCCTTAGTGATACTACTTACCACATTAATGCACTGAGGAATCTCCAGGGGTCGGCACCTTAAGTTTACGTGGTGAGCCTGAGATTCACGCAAAATGTAACCAGCTGCACCACAGTATATGCATAAACCTCCATGAAGATGATGAAGCCTCTCCTCCTGGGTAAGATAGGAAGAATCACACTGCATGGGACTTGGGTACTTACTGGATTCTTTGAGACTAAGCTCAGCAGGAATTCATGGTTCGAATCTCTTGCTGGTTCTGTGGTGTTGAAAGTTTGAGCTGTGGTGAGCAGAGCTGGAGCGTAAAACCTTGGGCTTCCAGGTATGCATGAGATAAGCTTGACGAATCGCAAGGTTAAACAGTTCCTCTAAGTTTAGACCTTCATCTTTACATGCCAGTTTGGACAGAATGTCCATATTTAGTCCATTGGGGAAATTGACTAATAGGGCTTTTGGGCCAAACAGCTGTAGCCCATTCTAATGCTTTGAATTTTAAATGATCCGCTATAAACAGCATTCGATTCTGTTGGGGGGGTGTGGTAATGTGATTATTATCCTCGTTTCTCAGTGAAATTAGGCTCGTCTGAATATGCCAAGTTAGTCATTTTTACCAACTGTGTGCTCCTGCATCAGTAAAGATTCCTGCCCCTTTTACCATCTAGAAAGTGAACCATAAAAATTATCTCAGGTTATATTAATCCCATGCGAATCGACATGTCGAGTAAAAACGCTATTATATCCTGTGGGAAGGGAGTACGAAGACACTCAAACAAGCGCTTACGTTTTCTCACAAAGTTAGCTTCTTATTTGCCAGCTTCTTGAAATGTCCTGATCCACCTTAAAGAAGGAACAGAAAAATTTGAGCAAGAAGCTGCTTTGAGCCTCATTGTCCTCTGTGGCTAAAATCAGGCCGGCATGTAATGTTTATGTCCTGTCTCACGTGTACAACACAGAAGAAACAGAACAAAAGTTTGATTTTATGCAGTGAAGGTGACTGTTTTTGTGAATTCACAAGCTAGTGGTAATGCTAATGACACACTGCATTCACTTAAAACAGAAAGGTAAATGCTTAGGGCAAACAAAATAATGGCTAAATTGCATGTTTTAACATCTTTTCTACTCTTTTTTGGAGTGAAGGCAGCACATAAATTGAGTAGCCACTCCCATCTCTGGCATTTAGACTGAGATTTCTTATCCCGAGCGGATTGCTCATAAACATTACAGACGGCCTGAGCTAAATTGGCATTGCCCTCTTCCCCATGGAAAACTAATCCCATCTGAATAGGACTATACACGCTCCAAACTCTGGTGGTGTGGATCGTGGAATGAGTTTCTATTGGGTAAAGGCATTGTCAGGTGGTTCCCTAATGTCTCATGGGAAATGTCGTTCTTAGCACAGTCTATAGACTGCAGAGATTGTGCATGTGAGAGGGAACGAGAAGGGAAGGTGTCCTCGGTAGGAGGTGTGACACAAATATGTTAGTCCTGTACTTCATAAGAAAACTGTACACCCCCTATACATTTATATTACACACATGGGTTAAGTTATTATTATATTCCAAAAATGTTAATATGCTAAGTGATTCCAAAATTTTGAACAGTAGTGTACATGAATAAAACAAGGCCAATACAATAGAAAAACCATTTTAAAACAGGACAGTAAAACACAGTACATAAAAACATAGACTCAGAATATACAATGTAAAAAATAATTGTTGTTTTAAAATCTTCAGTTTTGAATTTTGAATAGTAAGTTAACAGAACAAGAATCTGTATTCAAAATTTTAAGGCAACCCAGGCACAGCTTTTTATACACTGTATAAACAGCAAAATAGTATGGTAGTGACAGTAAAATACAATGTTGTGAAAATCAAAATAAAAAATGAAGATTAAAAAAGACAAAGTCAAAAAAGTAGATGAATCAAATCAAAAAATGTCAGGTGCCTACAAACTCCAGGAGTGCTGTAACTGATTTAAAATAAGGGCTGTAGTTACATACTTGTTTTTTATAAACATAGATTGGATCCAATTGTTAACAGCATTGTGTGATTATTCACCAAAACCAAAATGTTAAACACCAAAATCTGCAGTCTGATTTAATGGTCTCTCATTTTATACTCCACATTACACTACACTTCAACCAAGCCCTGAGTACTGAAAAGGTAGAACTCAACTCGAATTTTAAGGGTGTAAGACTGGTTCACTGTTGAAAAATGTAAAATCAATAGACAAAAGGATTTGAGCACAATAAAAGGGAGCAAAATATAGAAAATTATGATATAGGATTATTGTTATTGTATAACAGTACATTATTGTAGGATTATTGTAATTGTATATAATTGTTATTGTTCACAGTACAAAACAAATCATTAGGGAAATAGAATCAAGTTCTGTAAGACAACAGCTGTTTGTTAGCATCAGCTAACTTCTGATGAAGTGAAGTCATCTCAGTGCATTGACCTTGATATATAAATAAACATTAACAATTTCACTATTTATCTGGTAATGCAGAGTTATTGCAGACAGAATGGATTATCTTCTCATGACTTACATCTCCTTTATTCTTTTTTCTTCTTTAACTTGTAAGTGTGCTGTTGTTTAATAATTCGATATTTTTGCTTAAACCATAATGTTTTATGTGTAAAACACTTTCTTGTTTTGGAACTAAAATGCTTATATGTTATATAAATAAATACACAGAAATTTTTCTGCTCAGTTGTTTCAAGTGTAATTCTGTAAGTGGTTTTACAGAATTTTGCCTGAAGAACTCAGGGTAAATTTTATGTTGAGAACTTTTATTCTCTGTTTCAACAACTCCAAAAATTAAAACAAAAATAATTAAAAATCAGTTTGCATTTATGACTTTTAGCTAACTTGCTTGGTAAGATCTCTGTTTTGCTCTGTCAGCTCTCAGACCAAGCAAAACCAAAAGCTCTCACTACAGAGACAGATCAAACAAAAGGAAACAAGGTTTAGGTGTGTCACATCAGCCAGTATCCTTCCATTTCATCCCAGGTCACTCCCTCCTTGTGTCAACTCATGCTAAACTACACCTCCCCAGTTGCTGCATACTGAAATCGCTGGATGCAGCTGAGGAGACGTCCAACTTGTGACTAATTTTCCACACATTGACAAGAGAGGAAATCAGCCACTACTATATGTGCTCTGGGCCTACGGACCACAATGAACTTAAAAGGCCGCAAGGCCAGATACTGATGAGTGATCCACATGATATCCTTCCTGTGGTGGTGCTACTCCAGGAGCCATGCAGAGCAAAAGACAGTAAAAGGGTAGATGATAATGAGGGTGTGGGTTGTGTGTTCTATATGTAGGAGATCCTTTTGGCCCTGGATTGGCCTCTCTAGCCAACTCCAGATCCATTGTTTATGTCCCTATACCTGAAGCCATTGTCATCTTCGATCTTGAAGGACACACATAATGAAAGTGAAGACTACCTACAAAACACCTCCCAGCCCTCTGTGATTAGTCAGCAGGCTAATCAGGTCCAAAAAATTAGGCAGAATCTAAGATAATATACTGCCAGCCCTCTATGACTGCCATTACATGTTGCCAGTCATTACTGCAGTGATTAGTAAACTCTGCTTGACCTATATTAAACTGAAAGCAAAATTACAATATTTTATGTTTGACCTTATGAACTCAAATGTTTTTTGTAAATATACATTTATTCTAAATGTAACGCCTACAACACATTACACGTGTGCTACTGTGTTACATCACATTTCCTTTTAACAACACTCCATAATCGTTTGAGGACTGAAGACCAACTGATCCAATTTTGAAAGCAGATTTTTTTGCTATCCTTCTGTTATACAAGTCTTCAGCTGTGCAACTGTATGGGGCCTCTGTTGTTGTATTTTGAGCTTCAAAAGATGATGTCTAAAAGGCAGCATATGCTGCTCCAAAATGTCTTCAACATAACTGACTGACGTGCTTGTGATGTGCAAGCTACCCACTACCCCCATACCATGCAGACCCTAACTTTTGAACATTATACTAGTAACAATCTAGATGGTCCTTTACTCTTTGGCACAAAACAATGTCCATTGTTTCCATAAACATTCTGAAAGGTTGACTCATTAGACCACAGTACACATTTCCACTGTGTATCAGTTCATTTCAGATGAGCTCAAGTCCAGAGAAGTCAGCAGTGTTTCTGGCTCCCACTGTGCATAGTGTGGTCTTAACTTGCATTTGAGGATGCAGCAATGGATGGTGTTTATTCACAAAGGTTTATCAACATATTCTCAAGCCCACATGATGATATCCATCACAGAAGCATATTGATTTTTAATGCAGTCTTGTCTGAATGATCAAAGGTCATGGGTTTTCATTTGTGGTTTTCAGCTATGCCCTTCATACTCAGAGATTTCTTTTTTCTTTCTTCAGAGAGAGTTTTTTTACACTGTTGGATTTTTTGCTGATGCGATTTTGGCAAAGTGGCCTCAACACATCCTTGCATCCTTCCCTGCTCCTTTTGTATCCAAACATGATTGCATGACCTGTTTAAGATTTTTCAGAATATATATATATATATATATATATATATATATATATATATATATATATATATATACATATTGCAGATTGAGTAGACAGTGGGGAGGAAGTGGTTAGAACACCTTGATGTGCAGCCTGTACATCAGTGATCTTTGTGAACATTTTGTTTTGTTGCTTCTACAGATTGAGAACAGTTTGATGTTGTTATTCTTGCAAATTCACAAGTAATTGAACAACATGGGTCATGGGACACTCCATGTCCAAGTTTCTTTGATCTGTGAGCAGATCTTATGTTAACTCCAGTGTAACAGATTTCATAAAACTGGAGAACCCAGAAAACACAACAGACTCAGGATAAATATTGTGTTGAGCACTTTTATTCTGTTTTCTCTACTAGGAAAATGAAAACAAGTAAGCAACAGAAAAGCAGAGCAGCTGGCTTTAAGCTGTAACTTGCTTGCTGGATAATTTGTTTGCACCTCCAGCTCTCAGCTCAAACAAAAGCCAAAAGCCAAAAGCCCTCACCACATGATGGGAAGGAGCATAAACAAGGCAAAAGAAAACAAGGTTTAGTTAGTGTGCCACATTAGCTGCAACCCTTACACATCATCCCAGTACACTCCTTCTCAGTGCCAATCTCACTAAGGCCTGCCTATAGGAATGGGTGCAGTACAGTTGTTCCCAAACTGTATGCTTAAACCCAGGGGTACACTCAATGATGCTAGGGGTATGTAACAGTAACAAATTGTTTTAAGATGTCATTCCTTTTACTTGCCACCTTAATAGAGCATGTTAAACCTGGTGGTCTCTAAATGGTAGTGATCAAGGCAACAAACATCACTCACAAATACATTTTGCCATTTTCACATGGACTTGTCTGCATACTGTAAGAGAGTCAAGTGCAAAGCTACCTCAAATATGCAACAGAGTGTAGTTACCTAAACCACACAACTCACGACCCATCTGTTGTGCTAATTTATGTTGATGTGGCTGAAATAAAATCTACAATTGATAATATCAAATGACCAGGGCCGTAACTAGAAACAAAATTTTAGTGAGGTCCATTTTGCAGAAATGTGACCTACATCTAATGGCAAATAAACTAACTGCCGAATATGAGTATTACACCAACCATTGTTTCACTTTTAGGATGCCCTTCCATAACTGTTATGCATCATTTCCTTTCATTTGTTCCTTCCCCATATCTCCATTGTTCAATAAACTGCTATTATTGTTCCATAAACTGATTTGATAATGATAATTTGATAATGATCTGATAATGCTAGCTACATGATGCTATACCATCACTATGCTAGTTAACGTTATGTCATTTTTTTTTCGACACTAAATCTCTTAAAACCTTTCTGAATCCTTCTGAAACTACCGAGGTCCGGACCTTGGTGTCCTCATACCTCATGCCATGCAAATGACATGGAAAAGATCACCAGCAAATGAGGACATAGGCTGTATCTAAGAACAGATACACAGACATAGCAAACATCTTAGGTTCCCTTCTCCCAAAAAATGCTAATGTCAGTTCCAAAAACCAACCTATGTTTTAATTGCCTGAAGCTTTTGTTACATGACTCTGTGCCAAAGTCATATGCTTTAGCCAGCATTTCTGTAGCTACTTTTTTCTATTTTTCTACTTTCTTTAATACAGGACATTGAAAGTCTGGTGCTGGAGCAGAGGCGTGTGATGGTCCAGCAAAAGACATATTAGTTGGTGGAGGAGGAACTTCAGTGGCGCGTTAGCCGGACACGTCAGTGGTGCAGCAGGAATGTGTAGGCATAGTGGAGCTTGAGGCTTTGATGCACCAGCCTGTTCCAAGAGCACACATTTTACCAAAGAAGCTAATTGTATAATTATATAAACAGCTACATTATAAAGTTGAAATGCTTTCAAAAATATGACATAAAGAGTGTTTGCGGAAATCTTCACATACGATAACCCAAAGAATAGGTTAAAATGAACAATTATTAATTTATTCTATTAAAAACACTTTACAATAAAACATGTCTTCTATTGTCTTCGATTGTTGCGTGCAACCAGCTGCAGCGGCTGCATTTGTAAAGGGCCATATTTGACTTGAGAATCCATTGTGTGCATTGCCTTTTTAATACATTGAGGTTTATGTACATGATTCAAATAAACATGTTGTTCAACCTGGAAACCATAGCAAAATGGCGCACAAAGTTTTGAGATTAAATGTGCCACACATATATATATATATATATATATATATATATATATATATATATATATATATATATATATATGTGTTAATATGGAAATGTACTGAGGTGAGATGAAATGTGTGAACCATGAAAATGATTGCAGTGTTACCATGAAAACCATGTATCCCACTGATCCACTAACTCTCACTGCTGTAACCTCTTAAACCATAGTCTTGTTATGTAGTATATACTATGAATGAATTTATTTATTTAATAACAACTATGACTTAATTAACTGTAATTTATTCAATAACTGTTATGAATTATTCAGTATCTATTATAAATGATTCAGTAACTACTATGAGCTATTTACTATTATTTACTATTTATTATTTACTATTATATACTATTTATGTGTGGAACTGAAGTGTTGACCCATGTGTGGACCCTTAGAGTTTAAGCACTTTGTTTTGCTCTGTTTTACTGGTCATGCTGGGATCACTGCGAGCTCAGTGTTGTTCATTAATGAACTCTGATGCTTTAATCAGTTTGTTAACAGTTCCGTTTCCTGAGAGACGCTTAGTCGCTTGTGTTTCGTCCCTCTCTCTTTTCCTCTGCCGGATACTGTAAAACCACATGTCCGCTGAGTCACACTCTAAGGTCAAAAACACACACACACACATACAGAGTAGGAGATAAACAAAAAACACAGTGAGTGAGAGAGAGAGCAGCAGATAAGGACAAAGAGTACCCATCAAAATTTGAGTGTACCTAGTTTTGCAAATTTTTTTAAATTCAAATGATCCTGTTTTCTTTGTCAGTTTACAGTAAGTTACCATATTAAAGTTTAAGAAGATGTATAAATCCTAAGAAAGAACAAATATTTGTACTGCCTCGGAGTAAAGCCAAAAGCCATGCATTTTAACCCCTTGTTGTGATGTCAGCACTCAGCAGTACCTTTGCAGTGCAAGTGCACTTTTTGCACTTTTTCTCACCGCATTCCACTATACAGGATCTTCTGCTGCTGGTGGGCATTTCATTATGGAAATGAAGGGACTTCACTGAATATATAACTGGCCAGTAAACAATCTGACACGTTGTTTGCTGTTGCACAGAAGCTTACAATTTGACTCAAATATAGACATATGCTTTTAAGATTTTCAGAATGCAGTCATCCACACACAAGCTAGAAACTTAGCTTGCTGAATCTATCTACCAAGCAGCTTTACAGAAAAATCCGGCGACGCTGGCAAGGAAAAACTCCTTTGTAAAGGAATGATAAAGATCACTTGACTTGACTTGACTTGAAATAAACAATTTTAGGGATGCTTCTAACACCTGTACTGTAGGTGTGGTTTAATCTGGAGTGCTGTGGCACAGTAAAAGAACTTTGTAATCGATGCAAAATTTAACTGGTGTAGGTTTGATAAACTGGGCTGATATGGTCAAACTTCCTAGTTCTTGTGAGGACTTGTTCTGGACTAGCTGAAGCTTGTTAAGGCTTTTGCTGGAACATCCAGACAGCAGGGCATTACAGTAATCCAGGCTTGAGGTAATAAATGCATTAACTAGCTTTTCTGCATTCTGTAGAGATAATGCAATATAGCAAGTTAATATAGCAATATTGCAGAGATACAAGGCTATTCTAATAATATTTGTTATATGTGCGTTGAAGGACAGAGCAGGCTCTATCATGACACCAAGAGTTTTTACAAATGAACCTGATGCAACTGAGAAACTATTAAGTTTAGGTGTTAAATTAGACAGTTTGTTTCTAGCAGCTTTTGGACCAAGAAGCAGAACCTCTGTTTTATCTGAGTTAAGTAGGAGAAAGTTACTCAACATCCAGTCTTTAATGTCTTTTGTACAGCCCTCAATCTTGCTAAGTTGAATTTTATCATCTGCTTTGCTTGATATATATAACTGTGTGTCATCGGCATAGCAGTGGAAATTGATGTTGTGTTTACTGATAATGGTGCCCAGTGGTAGCATATATAATGTGAATAATATAGGCCCTAAAACAGAGCCTTGTGGAACACCATACTTTACTTTTGCGAGGACAGATGATTCACCGTTTACATTAAGGAAACTTTAGCGATCAGTGAGGTAAGATCTGAACCAGGAAAGAGCTATTCCTGTTACCCCTACAAGGTTTTCTAGTCTATCTAGTAATTTAGAGTGGTCTATCGTGCTGCACTAAGATCAAGGATGACTAGCAAAGACACATTTCCTTGGTCAGAGAATAATAAAAGATTGTTTACAATTTTCACTAGTGCTGTCTCTGTACTATGATGTGGCCTAAAATCAGACTGAATTTTTTCATGTATATGATTCCTATGCAAATAGGAACTTAATTGTTTTGCAACAACTTTTTCCAAGATCTTTGATATAAAGGGGAGATTCGAGGTAGGTCTATAATTTGATAGTTTGGAGGGATCAAGGTTAGCTTTCTTAATCAGAGGTCTAATTACTGCTAGTTTAAGAGTTTTTGGGATATAGCTAAGGCTAAGAGAGGAGTTTGTTATTGACAGAATAGGCTTGGTTATTTCTGGCAAAATCTGGCAAAAAATTGAGTAAACCTGTAGGAATCAGATCTAACAATTTTAAGTAGTTCATTTTGTTGAAGTAAGGTAAACGATTCCAGCCTCTCTGCAGTAGTTACAAAATTCTCAAGATCTAGATTGGCATTATAAGGCAGCGAGTTTGTAGGCAGACTGGAATACTTTAGAGGCATTTTCCCTCTAGTTGTCTGACAGTCTGTTTTAAAGCTGAAGTATGATCATTATACCATGGGGCAAGCTTTTTCTGCCTTATTTTTTTACTTTTTAATGGAGCCACATTTTCTAGAGTAGATCGAAAAATATCCTTTGGTCTTAATATCTAATTCAGTAGTATTAGATGGACAGCTGATAGAAGCTGATAATTGTGGAAGGTTTCTGATAAAGCTACCAGCTGTGGAGGAAGTTATAGTCCGCTTAACACGATAGCATGGTGATAAATGTACATTACCACTAAAGCCAATTTCATATGAGATTAGGTAATGAACTGAGACTGCTGTGCTGGGGGAGAATGGCTAAGTTATCTATGTTTACACCAAAGGTCAGAATTAAAGTGTGGCTGCAATAATGAGTGGGCCCCTTTATATTTTGAGTGAAACCTACAGAATCTAAGATAGATATAAATGCCTTACTTAGTGCATCTTGAGGTTTGTCAAAGTGGATATTAAAATCTCAGACAATTATTACTTTATTTCAAAACATTATTAAACTTGATAGAAAGACTGAGAATTCCTGTGAGAACTGAGAATACGGCCCTGGCGGCCTATAGATTGTAATTAGTGAAAAGGAATTCTTATTTGTTCCTCGATCACTTATATTAAGAAAAAGAACTTCAAAAGAAGAGAATTTGTTTCCTACTTTCTGGCTCACGGCTAAAGCTTTAGTATGGATGGTTGCTATACCTCCACCCAGGCCGCTTAAACGAGGGCTAGGCCCATAACTGTAGCCTGTGGGGATGGCTTCATTTAGACTAAAGTATTCATCAGGTCTAATCCACATTTCTGTGAGGCACAGAGCATCAAAATCATGATCTGTAATAATTTCATTTACAAAGGTGGCTTTAGATGTAAGAGATCTTATGTTAAGCAGTACTAGTTTTAGACCAAAGGTGCTGTCACTGCAAACTGGTATAATTGGTCTGATATTAATCAAGTTACTAGAGCAAACTTTTTGAGGATTTTTGATGCTTTGTTTTATTCGGGGAACAGACACAGTCTCAGTTGGGTGGAACTTATGTGGCGTCTCAAGGCAGCTCGCCTGTTTGTCTGCTGCCTGGCCTCGGCCCTGGTTTGTCAGCAACTGAAAGCTTCACTGTCAACAGATCTGCACAAAACCAGATAGTTTTATTATTATATAAAACTGTCATGGACCGTAAGGAACAGAGTCATAGTTTCTGCGGTGTACTCTCAGAGGAAGTTATGTTTTCATAACGAAGGCCAGTCTACCATTGCCTGATTGGTTAAGCACAGTGTGGCGGCTGCATTCATTTGCATAAAGAAGATTTTGTAGGACCGCTAACCATCAGCAGAGCGGTGGGGTGAAGTTGCAAGGGGACACGTACCATCAGGTGTTTAAACCACCAAAGCACTTCATTGCATGCTTTTAGTAGCCAATAGAATACATTCGCTTGCGCCACCTTTAAGACTGCAAAGCTGACAGTAACCCAACATCTGTATTGACACTATGAAATGAACTACTTTGCTGAAATCATCATGGAAATGGTTGGAAATAGCAAAACATTTAAAATGCATTCAATTATATAAAGAAATGAAAGTTAATTAAGAAACTGACAAAACTGCAAGGAATTGTGGGAAGCTCTGAGACAAGCTGTTCAGGTTTTCACAGATTAAAAGTCACTTTCTCAACATGCTCTGCAATTAACAGCAAATTAGTAAAATCCAATATTTCATTTCTTTGATGTGAAGCTTGACCTGAACCTACCATGATGCAAAAAAGTAATAAAGGATAAAGTAATAAAGTAATTTAAACAATAAAGTAGATAACCAAAAGTATTCAGCTGTGAATTTACAGCATTTTTTTTTAAGTAAGGTTCCTAAATGGTTCTTGGCTTGGACCATGGCCACTGGAACAACAGAGATGAGCGGGCTTTTGACCCACCACTTTTCCAACTTCTAGGGACCTGCCCCACCATGTTTAGATTGAGTTCAGGCTAATTATTTAAAAAAAGAAACCCACTATTCTATTCTAACTGCACAAACCTCCGACCTGCAGGCACAAACAGACAGACAGTAAAACCCAGTGGCAGAACCAACTAAAATGTTTCAGCTGGGGGTGGGTCATCAACCAAACACATACTCATTAAATAAGATAAGATAAGAAATTAATATTTGAGACTATTTGATCTCACATTAAACATAAACTAGCTCGGTGATGTTTTTAACTGTTTGAAGGCATCAATGCTGAGTAGAACAATATTGGGGAACTCTTCATTCTGTAAAAGGCTTTCTGTAAGTTTACCCGCAACTCTTAAACATTTAAAGAATCAAAGGGAAAAGCTATCTTATACTACATTACTTTATCTATTTGTTTAATTCTTGCAATTTACTAACTAATGATTAAGACCATTAAAAGCTTAATGTATTGCCATTTTGGGCTTGGCTCACGTTTTGCACAGGATTGTACTGATTAACAGGGATACACCAATCCAAATTTTTCTTTCATCAATTCTGATATGTAAACTCAAGGTATGGGCTGATATTGCGTATCATTCCAATACCAGGGCTCTGTTATAGCAGGCCTGTTTCATAGTATCACAGTAACATCATACACAGATGGACATTCTATTGCTTCTTCTTGCAACACTTCATAGTAGGTAGGTAATGCTTGTTTCATTTTATTTATTTATTTAGCAAAAACCAATGAAAGCAATTCAAAGAAAAGCATTTTTGCAAGTTAATTGACACTGCCAGATGAACACATATTCAGCCGCTGCACAGAAGGTTTCCACAGAAGAGGCTTGTGTGTGTGCAAACACACAGACACACACACAAACAGAGCAGGCAGGAAGATGAGTACAATCACTCATATTTATTTGTGAAGAGGCTTTTCTTATCAGTTGAACTTTGTCAGAGCAGAGGACAGGCCTGTAGAGGAGGGAGAACAGACTAAACACACTCGTGTCTGAACACACACCACACATTTATGAGAACTGATGAATTCAAGGAATTCTGTCTGACCCTGACTTTGACCCAACCAAATTCTGCCTGAACTTCACTGTAGCCCGACACAATTCTGTCTGAACTCAACCTTAGCCCGAACTGCATTTAAGAATATTCTTATACATGAGATATTCTTCATATATATATATATATATATATATATATATATATATATATATATATATATGAATATTTGTTTGTCTTAAGATCTTTTATACGTCTTTTTAAAGCTTTAGAGAATCTGGCATCACAAACAGGGGATCAGTTTCTGCCAGGCTGTATCCATGGATCTTTATCTCCAGTCCATTGTTGCACTGTTAAAATGAGGTACCAGCTGATCAGGCCAGACACTAGATTAATTAGATGACGGAGTAAAGAAATTAGCAAAGGGCATTGCTACATTCTTCCAATGAA
The DNA here is from genome assembly GCF_904425465.1 of Colossoma macropomum. Taxonomy (NCBI): domain Eukaryota; kingdom Metazoa; phylum Chordata; class Actinopteri; order Characiformes; family Serrasalmidae; genus Colossoma; species Colossoma macropomum. Next base: position 28,473,707 of record NW_023494791.1, on the reverse strand, counting down.
CTGCTGAACATATGGACAATTGTTTTTACAACCACTAATTGAACCATCGGTGTTTCCTGTTTAACATTCTCCTGGCATTAGCCAAACCCAGACTTTTCCACTGTTCCAGAGACCAGTGGCAGACACTGACACTTGGCATTATACTTGGTGATGTAAGTCTGCACACCCATGCCATAAAGCTCCCATTGCATAGTTTTTATGCTGAAGTTAATGCCAGAGGAGGTTTGGGACTCTGCAGTTATTGAGTCAGCAGAGCGCTGGTTACTTTTATATGCTATGTGCCTCAGCACTCAGCGACCCCACTCTATAACTTCACATGGTCTACCACTTTGTGGCTGAGTTGCTGTGCTTCCCAAATGCTTCCACTTTTCAATAATACCACTCACATTTGATCGTGGAATATCTACAAGGGAAGAAACTTCGCAAACTGACATGTTGCATCATCCTATTACAGTACCATGCTCGAATTCAGGGAGCTCTTTAGGATGACCCATTCTTTCACAAATGTTTGTAAAGGCAGACTGCATGGCTAGTCCATGGTCATGTGGGGGTCCTGACCATTGATGAGCAGGGTGAAAGGGGGTAAACAAAGTATGCAGAGAAACAGTTGGACTACAGTCTGTAATTGTAGATCTACAAATTGCTCCTGTATGGTAAGTGGAGCTGAGTGTAGATACAGGGAGGTGTACTTAATAAAGTCTAATAAAATCTATCAGTCAAGACTTTGGTAAACAGTCAAAGGTTTATTACTACATGTTCAAGCAATTGTGAGAACATAAATTTGAGTTTACTGTGAACAGTTCAGATGAAGAATCATTCTCTTTACAAATGTCCATGTGCAAAATTATTCAGCCCCCAAAGTCAGAGTCTTGTGGCGTATCCTTTATAAACTCTATAAAAGCTTCCAGTAGGTGCTCACAGGTTTATGACATCTCTCTATTGGAATATTTGCCCATTCCTCATGTGCAAAACCTTCCAGCTCATTAATGTTCCTTGATTTTCATGCCTCCACAGCTTTCTTTAAATCCGACCAAAGATTTTCAATGGGATTTAAATCCGGGGAGTGATATGGCCACTTAAGGACATTCCAGGACTGATCCCTGAACCGAGCTTTGGTTGACTTGGATGTATGCTTGGGATCGTTGTCCTGCTGGAAAGTCTGATTCTCGGTTCGCACTGTTATGTATCTGCACTTTATGTAGTCCTATGTTGTGCTTTGCGTCATGAGGAGTGAAGAACAACATTTTGTTCCAGTGTATTCAAATTATATTGAGAAATGAAAATAAAAGCCATTTGAAGATCTGCTATGTAGACAGCTTGCTAACTGTAGCTTTTAGCTCATTGTTCTCTTCATCTGAGACATTTCTGTTTGAGTAATACATTCTCTCTATTTGAATGATGATTCAAAGTGGTTAGATATTCAGCTACCTAAAACTATACGTCTTGTTTCTCACCAGCTAATGAATAAAAAACTTTTCAAACAGCCAGTCCCTAAAAATCCACCCCAAGGCAGTTGAACTTTTTAAACCTTTAAGATACATCATTAGAAGGGGGTTTTCCTAGGCTTTAAAGTGGGAAATCTCACTGTAGAGACAATTGCAGCATAACTGTAGGCAAGTAGGCATGTTTACAAAAGATGTTGAGATTTTTCATTTTGGCCAGAGTGTTTCTTAAATTATCATATTGAATCTGTTCTTTTTAGTCATATGAACTACTGATTTAAAAAAAAAAACACACACTTGACAGTGAATAAAAAGAAGGAATATTACATGTTATTCAAACAAAAATCTGTTAGATTTTGATTCAAGGTATAACTATACAAAATTTCATCACTTTCAACCAACCAGAACAAGATCTGTAACATTTTTCAGTCTTAAAAAATCAGTTGGTGGGTAGCAATGGGTTAAGATGTTAATCAAACAGCAGCATAACAAAAAAGATTCGGCTCAAAGGCACCCCACACACACACACACACACACAGAGCCATGCTGCCCACACTTCTCACAGGAAGGAAAACAGTCTGCTGCAGATTACTCAGCTGGAATTATTACTCACATTAACAGACTCCAATAAAAGGAAATTATATACTTACTGATGTTCTTAAAGGATGTTAAGATGAAACTATTTTGGACTATTAATAATTTTACTTTAATTATGTGGTATCTAAGACCACCAACATTCTTTTGTTATTGTAAATAGAAAATGCAAGAAAGACTATACAGCTCAGTCATGATAAAGGGCCCATATCATGGGAAAATATAATTCACTCACTTTTTATTAGAGGTACACAAAGTATCAAAGCCTACACTTCACTCTACTAATCCAGACAGCTGTATGCAAAAATAATTACATATTTTTTGACTTTTGGAGTGAAAAGAAGTAATCACAACTTCTGCAGCAAACTATTAAAAACATAGCTGCAAATGTTAATGCACAGTGACAGACAGACAGACAGACAGACAGATAGATAGATAGATAGATAGATACTTTATTGATCCCGAGGGAAATGTAGCAGCCAGTAGCAGTCACACATCACAGTACAGTAATAATAATAAGGGTGAAACAATATAAAAGGAAAAATATTTAGAAGAATCTAATCTAATCTAATAAAATTTAGAAGAATCTAAAACATTTTATTGTGACGTGCAAATGTTTGCACACCCTACTAAGTGAGTACTTAGTAACATCTCATGTGGCAGATATCACAGCTTGTAAATGCTTTTTGTAGCCAGCTGGGAGTTTTTTAGTTCTTGTTTTAGAAATTCTCACCCACTCTTCTTTGCAGAACACTTCTGTGATATTCTAGGGCCAACTTGCATGCACTGTATAAGACCTATCTGCGGATTTTTAACAAAGTTAGGGGACTTTGAGGGTCATTTGAGAAGCTTCAACTTGTTTCTTGAAGTAGTTCATAGTGGATTCTAGGTATGTTTTGGATCATTGTCCTGTAGTAGGAGTCAGCTTTAGTTTCTTGAATGACAATACCACATGTACCTTCAGAATCTGCTGATATTTGATGGATTCAATTCTTCCGTTTACCTGTGCAATATTTCCTGAGCCACAGGCTGACACAAAGCATAATATTCCCCCTCCCCGCACACATATGATTAACAGTTGGCAAGTCATTGGCTTTTGTGATGAGGTCACTGTTAAGTTTTCCTGCTGATGACTCTTCCATGCAGATAATGTTTGTTTAAGCAACTCATACGCGCACCACCACTCCTGCATCAGCTGAACCTTCCTGCAGGTCCTTTGTTGCCATATGGAGGTTTTGCTTTGCCTTTTTGGCCAGCATGAAGTCAGTTCTATGTGAGATTTTCCTTGGTCTTACTGTATAAAATATCATTGTGTTAAGAGGAACTGTGGAAGTTCCCCTTAACTGCAATTTCTAAATTACATTTTGGACAGTGAAAATCATGAGATGGAGGCAGTTTGATATCTTTTTATAGCCTTCCTAAGTTCTTGACCTAACTAAGCAGTCATAACAAATCAATTATGGTCTGACAAGTGAAGGAGTTCAGAGACTTTAGAACTGGAAATGTTTCCAAAGTTTTGCACCTATTTTATTTTTTGCTTTTTTAAGCTCAAATATAAGCTTAAAATAAATTCAGTCTAATAGAGTTGAGCCCTGTTGAATTCAGCCTGAATTCAACCTACAACCATTTAGCTATGCCTGTTTGGCCTACAGTGTTTTAGTCCTGTCCATTTTTTTTCTACAGCAGTTAGCTCCATCTATTCAACATACAAGTACTCCACCCATTTAGACTACAGTAGACTGGCCCCATCCATTCAGCCTAGACCAGATTAGCCCCCAGTTCATTGTCCTGTTGTAGAAGTCAGCATCTTTTCAAATCTGTTTTCCTGACTGTCTATGCCACATTTGCTTCCAGAATTTGCAGATATTTATTGGAATCGATTCTTCCTTCTACCCATGTAATGTTTCCTGTGCTGCAGGCTGCCACACACCCCCAAAGCATAATAGATCCATCCCCATGCTTAACAGTTGGCAAGGTGTTCTTTTCCTCAAAACATACCTTTGTTGACTGTGGCGAAAGAGTTCCATTTTCACTTTTTCATTTCACAGCACTTGTTTCCAAAGTGCCTTTGACATGTTTAGATGTTGTTTTGAATGCTTTACAGAGAGATTAGCCCCATTCATGCTAAAATTACATGGACTGTTTCAATCCAGACTGCTTTTTGAATGAGATGCAATACAGGCCGGCCAGTCAGACCACAGGTAATAAACTTATGTCACTCCTAAAGGCAATAATAAAAAAGCCTGTTTAATAAAGGGCTAAGGGGAGGTAGAAAAATGGTCATGTGAAATCACACAAACATAATATGTTATCTTTAGGAATAATTTGTTCATTCTTCAAAATTCAAAGTTTAAAATAAATGGGCCTTTTAATGTTTCCAGACATGAATCAGAAGTGATAAACATTACATGATGGGTTTATAAATGGTGTAGAAATATGCAGAGTGTGAATCACTGTGTTTAAGAGCACAATTGAGTCTCCCTGTAAAACTCCACACAAAGCTTGATTGTCCTGCTGTACACCTACACAGGTATAGGACAAATGCTAACAGCATATCATTACAGCACTCCCACACACGCACACAGCATTACAGCTTCACAGGGCTTTTCACAGCACAGTGGCATTCCACAGTGAACAATCTCCAGCCAGTCAGACAGAAAAACACGGCAGATGGCAATGAGGTCATCTCTCTATCCAATCAAAAAGCAGGATGAGGGAAAAACAGGTAGATGACTAACTCACACCTGGTCTGCTCATAATTCGCAAACATCCATTTGTTTATCAACTGTGTGCTGTAGAAAGTGCTAATTACACACCATGTCTCCAACAGGCACAGCCTTTTAACCTTTAGTACTGTCTTTAAAAGCCTATGTGTTTGTTTTATCTAATATCGTATTTGTCAGAATTTTGAAAGTTTTCTGAACAATTGTTGATAGTAATGTTTTTTTTTAATGAGCCTACACTGCTAATTTTTATATATCTTATATCTAGTTTTATATCTTGTGGCTGACCTAATGGCATGTAGCTGTTATTTAGCAACCATCAACTACAACCCCATATCCAAAAAAGTTAGGACACTGTGCAGAATGTAAATAAAAATAGAATGCAATGAAATGAATATCATGTAAACCATATTTTTAAATGACAATACTACAAAGACAACATATCAAATGTTGAAACTAAGAAATTTCATTGTTTTTTGAAAAATACATGCCTATTTTGAATTTAATGCAGACAACACATTCCAAAAATTATGGGATGGGGGCATGTTTACCTATGTGTTTCTTCACCTCTTCTTTTAATGACACTCTGTAAGTGTTTGGGAACTGAGGAGACCGACTGCTGTAGTTTTGAAAGTGAAATGTTTTCTCATTCTTTTTATATATAGAATTTCAGCTTCTCAACAGTTCTGGATCTCTTTTGTTGTATTTTTCATTTCATAATGCGCCAAATGTTATTAGTGGTGACAGGTCTGGACTGCAGGCAAGCTAGTTTAGCCCCGGACTCTTTTAATACAGAGCAATGCTGTTGTAATACATGCAGAATGCGGTTTGGCATCATCTCGCTGAAATAATCAAAGCCTTCCCTAAAAAAAAGATGTTGTCTGGATGGCAGCATATGTTGCCAAAACATGTATATATTGTTCAGCATTAATGGAGCCTTCACAGATATGCAGGTCACCCATGCCATGTGCACTAATGCACCCCGGAGGACATAGTGTCCATAATTTCAAAAAAAAATGTCAAAGTTGATTCGTCGGACCACAAGACACTTTTCCACTTTCACTCAATCCATTTTAAATAAGCTCAGGCCCAGAGAAGGTGGCAGCATTTCTGGATCCTGTTTATGTATAGTTTCTTCTTTGCATTTTTGTTTTAACTTGCATTTGTGGATGCAGTGACAAACTGTTTTCACAGACATTGGTTTTCAGAAGTGTTCCTGAGCCCATGCAGTGATTTCCATTGCAGAATCATGTCTGTTTGTAATGCAATGCTGCCTGAGGGCCCAAAGATCATGCCCAACAAATACTGTTTCTTGGCCTTGTCCTTTACAAACAGAGATTTCTCCAGATTTTCTGAATCGTTCTATGTTATTTTGTACTGTAGATGATGAAAAGCAAAAGTTCTTTGCTATTTTATGTTGAGAAACGTTATTCTTGAATTGTTGCACTCTGATTGTGAACAGAGTGGTGAACCCCTCCTCATCTTTATTTCTGAAAGACTCTTTTTATACTCAATCATGTTACTGACCTGTTGCCAATCAACTACCAGATGTTTTTTTAGCATTACACAATTTTACCAGCCTTTTGTTGCCCCCTCCCAACTTTTTTGGAATGTGTTGCTGGCATCAAATTGAAAATGGCATATATTTTTCAAAAAACAATTAAATTTCTCAGTTTTAATATTTTGCCTTTGTACTGTTTTCAATTAAATATAGGGTTTAAATGATTTGCACATCATTGCATTCTTATTTTTATTTACATTTTGCACAGCATCCCAACTTTTTTGGAAATGGAGTTATACTTTGCTGCAGTGAGGGGAGATAAGTATTCAGACACTTTGGTTTTCTTACTTAATGTACACTCACCAAGCACTTTATTTGGAACACTACACTAATTCTGGGTACAGCCTCCCTTTGCTCTCAAAACAGCCTCAATTCTTCATGGCATGGATTCTGCAACATGTTGGAAACGTTTCTTTGAGATGCTGGTCCATCTGCACATTAATGCATCATGCAATTCTTTAGATTTTTCAGGTGCCCTTTCATACTGTGAATCCCCCATTCTACCACATCCCAAATGTGTTCTATTGATTCAGATCCGGAGACTGAGAAGACCAATAAAGAACAATAAGCTCAATTACATGTTCATGAAACCTGTTTGAAATGACTTTTGCTTTGTGACATGGTGCATTATTATGCTGGAAGTAGCCATTAGAAGATGGATAAATTGTGGTGATGAAGGGATGCACATGGTCAGAAACAATACTCAAACAGGCTGTCGCATTGATTGGTAACAACAATTGATTGTTATTAAAGCCTCCGCTTTTTGCTCTTGGATGACAGAAGTAGAACCTGACGAGGTCCTCCGCTGTTGTAGCCCATCCTCCTCAATATGTTGTGCATTCTGAGATGTCTTTTTGCTCAACCCAATTGGACAGAGTGGTTATCTGAGTCACCATGGCCATTCAGTCAGCTAGTGTCAGTCTTGCTATTCTTTGTTGACCTCACTTATCAACAAGGAGTTTCCATTCGCAGAACTGCCACTCACTGGATCTGTTTTCTTTTTGCACCATTCTGAGTAAACTCCAGAGACTGTTGTGCATAAAAATACAAAAAAAAAAAAATCAATTAGAGAAATACTCAAACCAATCTGGCATCAACAAGCATGCCAGCATCACATTTTTTCCCATTTTGATGGTTGATGTGTACATTACCTGAAGCTGCTGGCCTGCATCTGCATGATTGTATGTACTGCACTACTTCTGCATGATTGGCTGGTTAGATATTTGCATGAATGAGTAAGTATATAGGTGTTCCTAATAAAGTGAGTGTACTTCCACTGCATATATCCACTTAAAAGTTACACACATGATAATATTAAAAAGTATTCAGACACACTGTACATGCTCCTCACCACAGTTTCTGTTGTGACGTTGGACAGCTTGACAGAAAGCTGGTAAAAATCTCACTCAACCTCGAAGAGACACTATTAAGAGTCACTAAACGTTGTCATAGCAGTGAGTTTAAAATGCTACTGAGCAGGACTGTGTTGTTGTAGCTAATCAAACTAAGCAGATTGGAAATGACAACAATGAATTAGTGACTATGCTAACATTTAACTGTGGCCCTGCTGACATTTGCGACTTTGCAGAGAAAGAAATGTCACTCTTTGATGGCTCAGGAGGCTTTATTGTGATTCTCATGAATTTCCTTAGGAGAAATGGCATTAGACAAAAAGGAGACAGGACATACAAGAGAGGTAACAGTTTAGTTGCAGATAAACATGAGCCTTATTATCTTGGCAAATCTGAGAACAATGTATGATTATTCAGTTCTCTGCTAAAACTCAAGAGGAGATATATGAGATTATTGGAGTTTTTTGCTCAGGAGAAACATCTGAGCAGCAGAAGACCTAAGAAAATTCTCTTTTGTCTTTCCATCTGATCTCATTCTTGTCTAGGAGAAACTTTTCTATGGATGACCAGTAAAAGCCAATAGATGGAAAGTGTTTCTGTGGTCAGCAGAAGCAGGTTCTCTCCATGGTGCTGATTTGTGGAGGGCAAGGGGCTGGGTGCGTAATCAAACCTGTAAAATGCTACAGCTACACAAGCGTTGTTCTGCATGGAAATGCAAAGAAATGCAGCTTTAGTGACAACAGTGACAGAAACATGACACAGCTAATATGGACAGAATTAGAACATTAGCATTGCTTATCAGGAATCACCAGCATTCTGAGTAAAAGTCTGAGAAAACCTCACCTTATTTTGAAATTTTGAGAGTAATGTTACTTTTCAATAATGTAGGAGAAAGGTTTAATTATCATACAGCAGCTATGTGCTAATCATTTGGGTAAATTTATCTTCAACACTCAGCTTCATGTTCATCAAAGTCTCTTCCTTGGTATGAAGAGCAGGTTTTACCGAACAAGGATTAGGCACTTTTCTTTTACGAACTATTGTTAAAAGCACATACTGACTCTTTTGGCCCAAAGGTGGTTTAAATACCTTAAGTAAGGGGATAAAAAGAGTTACCGTTAGACTTTTGATGTGTAGTGTGTGTGAGGTTACTGAGTGTGTGACAATGTGTGTGTGTGTGTGTGTGTGTGTGTGTGTGTGTGTGTGTGTGTACTACAGAATAGTCCAATAGACCCAGAGGCAACACGTCTCAGAACGTTGTGCAGCAGCATGTGATTAATACACACACCCTCATTCACAGAATAACACACACCCACCCACATTCTCTTCCCCTTGTTTTTCTCTTTTTTCTCTCTATCTCTCTCTTCATTTTCTCTCCTCTCCCTCTGTTTTTCTCGGTCTCACCCCTTCTCATTCGGCTCTCATGTTTACTGTATCTCTTCTCTCTTTTTCTTTTCTTTCTCATCTCTCTTACTCTCTCACTCTCCTTTCTCCTCTTTCTACTCTCTTCCTCTCTCTTTTTCTCCCTCTCTCTCTCTCTCTCTCTCTCTCTCTCTCCCTCTCTCTCTCTCTCTCTCTCTCTCTCTCTCTCTCTCTAGTATCTAAGTAAGGTTCTCACAAAAAACACCATTGTTCTCCAGCAACAACATGTGTGTGTGTGTGCGCGGGTGTGTGGAGGTAGAGGATGTTAAACTGTGCTTTTGAACAAGTCTGAACAAATCACCATCAGTGGCTATGTGAAGGACATGTGAAGGATGTTTTCCTGAGTCTGACATCATTTTAAAGTAATTAAAAACTCCAGCGCCAACTGGAATCTCATCTCACTCTGACTGGACCTCACGTGATGCTCGCTGTCATGGTAACGTTTACTCTAAGTGGTACTCCACGCATGCGCGTCATTTTGGATCAGATTACTTGCAGTGAGCATATAAACTAAGATTTTCATCAGATTATTGAATAGAGTGTTCATATAAACACCTCAGTCTTACTCTGTAATCGTAATGTATTCATTCGGATTGGCAAAAATCTTTGCATGTAAACATAGCCACTGTCCAGCAGCTGAAAAACATTTAAAACAGTAAAGGAAAAAGTCTTGCTGCTGTTTAGCTCTCTCCTTTGCTTGCTAAATTCTGTCTGTCAGACAGACTCAGTCATTCTGTCATTCATTCACTCGATAGGGCTGTCAAGACTACGTGATTAACCCTTTGTTTAAAAAGGTAGTTGGTGATGAGGACAAAATGAAAATCTATAAACCTCCACCTTTTTTAGATTATGTTATTTACATATTAAAATGAATGTAACAACAACATTAACTATTCGTGTTACTAAAGAAGAGTAGTTAGAAGGCATAAAAAACTTTGTTTGGGCTTATAATTAAATATGGTAGTTTGTCCATACCTTACACCACTAATATCTAACAAATGCTCATGTGTGATGCATTTTGTTTCCCTCCACATACCTTATGTACTCAGGAATGATCTTCCTGTAACAGTCTAGAACACCTGAACCGAAAGCAATGGGCCACAGCGTTTAATTCTTTTCATTGATGGAGAAATAATTAGCTCTCCCAAAGAGACGTTTCCTGTTCTAAAGTGGCCTGAACCACAAGACAAAAACAGAGTGACTTGAGTTCACAGGATAGGCATCTGTGTGTCAGTAAACCATCATAAGAAATACTGCTTGTTTTTTCTCCAGTCAGTGGCCTGAAAATACAAACCTGATGCAGATGCAAACTTGCCCCATTGGAACAAACAATTACAAACAGCTTGCTGGACCCAATTAAATAATTATTTTTTTATTTATTCTTTTCATTTTAGTTACAAACTCTCAAAGTGGTTTATGCAGATAAATAAATAAAACAATGAAAGCTAAAATACTGCAGTCTACCATGAAATGGTCTGATATAACAGCAGAATTACAAACAGGAAGAGTGACCAGAGAACAAATATGTATCTATTTATTGCCTAAAAACAACACTGAATCTGGGCTGTAAACAAAAGCAAGGATTCTTGTTATGGCTTTGCTATGTCCTTACTATTTACTTCAGAAAACTTTCTTTGTACATTGCGCCATCATTTTACATCATATAACTACCCAGTACAGGAAGTGTTTCTGAATTACTTCCCTGTTTAAACATGTGACATTACAGTGCAATTTCCTGTGAGTTTGTTTGTATTCACTGCCTTGTTATTCCAAATTATTATGAGATATTTTACTAATTACCTTTATGAATGTAATAGCTAGAACTGCAGTACTGTCATTGTAATTTAGTTAAACTGTCTTGGAACTCACCATCATGATACCCAAAATAATTATCTAGTATTTTATCTAGTATTTAGTAACTTGCATTCCTGATATTCTTTGGAATGCTATTCCAGACTTTAGAAGTTATATAAGAAAATGATCCTTCACCAGTCAAGCTGTGAATGATTGCAGGGGGTTGCAGTAAGCCTGCCTCAGCTGAGGGAAGTGGTTTAGACAGACTATATGGCTTCAGCAGATCATATGCTGGAACTAAGTCATTAAGAGTTTTAAATATCATAAGCAAGACCTTGTAGTCAATGTGAAACTTTACAGGAAGCTAGAGTAGACAGAATAAGCATGAACTAATTTCTCAGCGTCTTGTAGGGTTAGCATGTGGCTTATTTTGAATAAGTGAGAAAATGCAGTCTTAGAGATGTTATTTAACCTCTTACATGGCCAGGGCCTGCCGGTGGGCCCAAAGTTTTATTACACACTTCTATTTCACTTCTTCTTCCACTTCACATTAATGTCCCTGTAGTTACTAAATAATAAGCCTTAGTATGTAATAAGCCTGGGATTTTAAGGCAACTTAAATGATAAATCAGCATCCAGGGTTATGCCACGATCCTTGACCATAGCTCTTGGTTGCACTGAAAAACAATTCATGTCAATGATGAAATCTGCAACCTTATTTTGAGTGGACTTACGGCCCAACAACAATTCTTCTGTTCTATCAGTATAGAGCAGGAGAATGTTCCTGGTCCTCCAGGCATTTTTGTCCTTTAACACAATATAATGTTATGTGTAAATGTGTAACTGAACATTAAGTCATTGAATATCATCAGCAAAAATTTTACAGTTTACAGTTTATGTTCTAGGGGCTGTAAACAAAGCGAGAACAGTAATAGCCCTGAAACAGAGCCTTGTTGAACACCATATTGCACTCTTCTTTATTCAGAAAACTTCCCATTTACATTGTCAAATTGGTAGAAGTCTCACAAGTAAGGTCTAGTCTAGGCAAAAACTTGTCTGTCAGAACATCACAGTCTTTGAAGGTATCGATCTTTCTCTAGTTATGTTCTAGGACAGTGGTCACCATACCTATTCCTGGAGATCTACCTTTTCACAAGTCTGTTTCCAAATAGGGGATGCATAGACTACTCGACTAGTCGATCAGCACATCCACTAGTCGGCGCTGTGGGGACTAGTTGAGGACAGTGCCTGAAACACAGCCATGGTAAGTAAACAGAAATATTTTTTTCTGCTGAACACAAATCCTGAAGTACTTTATTTATTTTGAAATACTAAAAAAAACTTTGCTGAAATCAGGGGTGTTGATAGGTCTAAAGATATTCAGGGCTTAGCTCAGACTTCTTCTACAGGGAGGTGTGTAAAGATCATTTTGTGTGGAGGAGATTTATATATGTATGTATTTATTTATTTATTTATTTGAGCAAAATGCCCCATTTTCATGCAATTTGAGACAAAAATTAAGACTCTGGACTTTTGTGCAGCAAAGCACATTACAGAAAGGAAGTAAATGAAACAGGGAAACATGAATCACTGGAGGTTTTTAAAAAATGACGTTTTATAATTAGATTAACGTTCATATCTGGTGTTCCTTTAGGCCATGTTTTCAGTACACTGCTGAATGATTTATGACATTCAGTATCAGCAAAAAAGCAGATGCAGTCACACATGCACACACAGTCCAACTACTTTATCCGTGTTTAAACAACACAGACCAAGGAAGTAACAGTGATAGTTTATTTAAAAGTGTGCTCACCTCACTCTCTCTCTCTCCATCATCTTCCCTGAAGTGTTATCAATCTGTCCTCTGCCCTCTCCACTATGGTCCTCATCTCTATCACCTCTCATAGTAAAAGGGTTACTTTACTCTCATAATAAATCTAACCAGGGTATAGTTTGTCTTTGTAGTTCTGTGTGAAAACATATTTTAGTAATGTTACCTAAGGTTAAATTGTAAATGTTTGACCAAGCCATTTATGAGCCAATTATAAGCCATATACTGTTATAAGAGCACCAAGAGATGAAGAAGGCTAACATTATGTTAATTATAATACATTTAAAGATACATTGACCGCTAAACTGGGAATGTCCCCGGAACTGAAGGAACTGAAGTTTGGCTCTATTCGTCTTTTTTGGATCCGTCTGGTCTAAAATAAAATGCAAAGTTTCCAAAATTAGAGGTGTGAGCAACAGTACAGCAGTCCATGAGTAAAGCAGTGTATCAGTGATTAGGAATATATTTTGTATGAGAACTCAAAACAAACAAAGTGCTTGTATGTTTGAATAAAATTATTCTTAATCTGATTACCATTGTTACCATAGAGATACCAAAAGCCAAAATGTGCAGTGTACACCTAAGACTCAACAGTCCTGCATGCCATTCAGTGTTCATGAGCAATGGAATGGCCGGGGATTTCCACACTTAACCAAATGTCCTGATACACCCACACAGAGCCTCAACAGACAGCCTGACACAGCACCAATAAAAATGCTGTTCACTCATAAGAATGACAGAAGGGACCAAAATTGATTTTCTTTTTTGTTACTACACAATTTATATATAAATTAATTAATAGCCCACTAGCTGTTATCTGTTGTAACACATTCTACCCTACCGGTGACACAGAATGTTGTCTCCTTAACTGGACACACAAATGTAACAAGGTAAGGACACAACATGTTTAATTTACATATACTTTAAAAGGGCAGGCATGCAATTACACACTGAGCTGTTTAATTTGCTCTTCTTCTTTAATAACAAGATTTTCAGTGGAATTCTTGTATTGATTTGGGGGCTCACACATAAGTGATGAATCAAAGTTTAAATTTTTAATAACTTGGGCTGACCTAACAGGACATCATCAACATCTACAATGAAGTTGGAGAAACTGGTAATCAAGTTCAATGCTGGCTTTACAAAGTGAATCTTTCATGCAACTAGATTCATTTTGTGAACGGCACGTGACATAATTTCTTTACAACAGTTACATGAAGCCAGTACAAAACAAAGTTACATGATACATACAGTTACTTCACTAGTTAGCCAAATTAGCAGTTAGTATTTTTGTTTATTTTTATTTAAATTGTTATGTTTTCACTATATGAAATTATGGTTGTCTTGCTCATCCCATTCTAGAAGCACTGCAAGTTCATTTGGATCTCATAGAAATCTCTGCTGTGTTTAAAACTAGGGGGTACAAAAATGAAAACTCTAGCTCCATAGACCATGACTACAACAGGCTAACAAAGAATTGTTAGAGAAGTAATTAGTAAGCAATAAAATGATATTTAAACAGCTTCTATTATTACACATTTGGCTAGTTAAGCTAGCTGGTTACAGAAATGTTAGCTTCAAGAAAACTGCTTAATTGTTGTCATGACTCAAAATGAAAAACTACCAACCTTATGCTGGTTTTACATAGTGAAACTTTCATGCGACTTTAGTAGTACAGTAGTCTGTAATAAACTGTCACAACCAGCCAACACTAATAGCTACTGCTGTTCTTCATTAGCCTACTGTTAGCATGGTTTATGTCGCTACATTTATTTTCTCCTCTCTAGATTCTGCTAATTTTGGCAGTGAATGGCTGGGAAAGTTATACAAAGACAATAAAAGTGCTGTAAATACAGAGTGTATTTAAATATATGAGCTGCCAATTTGGTCAAGTGGAGTAATCTATTTTGTTGTGTGCAACCTGATTGTTTTTGAATTGTTTCATGTAACTGTCAAGTTGCACAGAAATTATGTCACATGCACAAATTCTGTTGTACCTTACAACATGCAGCAAGCTGTACAAAAAGTTCACAGTTGAAGCCAGCCTTACATAAAGTTGATCAGGAAGATTTCTATTTCACCATCTTCTGATTTATTTTCTTGTCCATTGATTGATGAATTCAATTATTTAATATGATGGTATTCAGCATGATCACATGATGTATTATCAGCATGTTTAGCTTTGTTTCAAGAAGTTGAAATGGCTGCAACTGTTGTGGCTGAGTTTCAAACAAGCTTTACTTTAATTTCTTGTAAGTTTTAACTTAGATTAACTTAAGTTGCATAAAATTTACTTAAGTTTAAAATTAACTTAAGTTGCATAAAAGTTTCACCATGTTAAGCCAGTCTTAAGGCCCGCTTAAAGAACTTCCATTCTTCTGTTGAGTCTCAAGAAATTGTTACACATCCAGTGTTTTAAATTTGTGATGCATGCACTCAGTGTCTGGGATGGAACTGCGAGGAAAGCAGTACTAATGTAAATCTGAAGGTTATCAGCAGTATAACAGTGAAACTTTAGACCATGATTACGAATTATCTGAATGATGTATAATGTAAATAGAAGAGGACCAAGGACAGAATGCTGGGTTACTCCCTTAACAGCAGGGGTGATGGACAACTTGTGAATACCTATAGAGGTAAACTGTTGCCCGTTAGTAAAACATGTCTGAAACTAATCAAGGACTAAGCCAGTAATACCAATGGGTAAAAGTCTGGAAAGTTATTGTTGCAGTACCAAAAGCTTCAGTGACCATTTATTAATACTGAATTGCATCCTAAATATGTGCACACATTTGTTCAGAAACTATCACGATGCATCCAACAAGAAAGGTAGCATGGAGCTATATTAATATATAATATTAATATATATTAATATATATTGATAGAAAACACAGTAGCACACAGGAGCACAGTAGCACACAGTGCCACATGCTAATTACAGTGGCCAACGTGGACATGTGCTAGATTTTAATCTTTTGAAGGAGACAAAGACTGGGTTGCCCACCACAGAGTAAGTAATATTGGGTTAACTGGTCTAAATGTGATCATTAATTAAAAGTGCAGCATTTTTGTGGTTAGTCTTAATGGGAAAGATCACAGAGCCATCTATACGGGGTTAAAACAGACTTAAATATCTACACTTAGTGAAACATATTCATGATGTTTAGGTAAATTCTTTTAACCACTGTTCTCCTGATTGTCCAAAATGTTTCTCACAAAACATGAAAGGATCTCAGAAATAGTTTGTATCGAAGCATGCTTTACGTACATACATAGTCTACATAGTTTCATTTTTATTATGAAAGCTAAAGACCTGTTTGTCAACTTGCTAAAGTGAAACTGAGTTAATGTGTCTCTTTGGAGCTTCTTTCTTTATGACTGATGGACACCTTGCCTTTTGCTTTGGACACTGAGGATCTCAGGTAAGCCTTTGTTTATGTACATATTTGTTATGTACTAAAGCATACAGGAATTAAATTGTATTATATACTCTCTGTCCACTATCTTACAAACTCCTACCTGCTTCCACTTACCATACTGTCCATCTGAGGTAAAGTCTCTACATGTATACCAACAAGGTAAAGCTACAGGATAGGGATTTCTAATAAGGTGGGTGATAAATGTTTAAAGGCCTAGAGACTATACTACAAATTATAAAAAATGTTTGAGTGTTATATAAAACAGCCAGCAAAATTTGAATAAACAACAAAGAACAAGTACTCAGAAAACAGTAGAATTCACTGATCAGATCTAGCAAAGAACCTTATGTGTGATCTCATGTTCTAATGAACACATTTGATGGGCATCCTTCTGTCTGAGACTAAACTAAACAACTAAACATGGTGCAGATCTATACACAATGCAGAGCTATACACAGTCACCTAAACAAAGTGGTATAGCCAGAGATTCCGGACTGTTCTGCCCTACATGTACAAACCTATCAGTGCTGATTTTGAGACAGAGAGACGTTCTGCCACTAGATAACTGACATTCTCAGGTGTTGCTAGGTTAGCTTTCGCTCCCTAGGTTACATTTTTCTTATTAGATTAGCTTTTGCTAGCTAGGTTACCTGTGGCTCACTAGGTTAAGTTTAGCTTTGGCTTGCTACATTAGCTTTCGCTTGCTAAAATAGCTTTGGCTCGCTAAGTTAGCTTTTGCTTGCTAGATTAGCTTTCACTCATAGTTGGTTGCTTAGACTCAAAAAGAATGAGACAATGGCTATTATATAATTTTGATAAAAGCTGGCATGAGGTGGTAGCTTACACAAGCTTTACCCAAGATTAGGACCACCCAATTTGGATTGAAAGCAGAGAAATGATAAGTAGTAATCAGAATTAGAAGTACTTGTGGACATTGAACAGTCACCAATTTACATTTATAGGGTCTACATGCATATTTATTGATGCACACAGTTGATAAAACCAGCAGCTGTTAGCCAGCCAGGTAAGCCATGCTTAGACTAGATTAGCTGTATGGTTAGGCTTAGGCTTATGGTGGGCTAGCTCTGAGCTTAACTTTAAGCTATAGCTCTCTAGTTTTGTGATGAGGTTTGAGAGTGACAGCAATGGCTACCAATTAGCATTTTTGCCATATTTAAGGTATTCTACCAATAGCCTATGTCCCACCAAAATTGTTCAATACACAGAATATTTTTCAAAAATTGACTGTTTTTTAAAGTGTCATTTTACTATATGTATTTGTATTTTAATGGTAAAAACAATACTTTGCATTATAAGTTTATTTGAAGTAATAATTATTTTACATTGAGATGGGTGACAAAAGAAAAACCTAAATAAATGAGTGGAGAAACATAAATGTAGATGCATCAAGACAAGAGACCCAGTTTTGGATCAAATTGGCAAAAGAAGGATACAAGTGACTCTGAAAAAGGGGTCATTATTGGGTCACAAATGGCAGGAGCTTCAGTCACAAAGATTGTGTTTCAATAGGAACAGTGACTACATCTGGGTTTAGATCATAGGAAAGACATCAATAAACATGGTTGTAAATAAAAGTCTTTCCATAAATACAGAGAGAGGGCCATTATAGTAGGGCTGCAGTGCATAAACCCCTCATTACAAAGACGTGCACATTTCAGAGTTTAGTAGTGTAAATACTATAATCACTGATCTACAGACATGTGGAAAAGAGTAACATAGTCAGATGAGCCATTCCTCACCATATTCTTTAGAAGTAGGTGAGTGCATGTGTGACATACACCAAGCAAATAGTACAGACCTTAACGTTTGACCTTACTGAGGCAGTTTGATTACTCTGTTATGCCATGGGGGCATTTTGCTGGCATAGTTTGGCACCACTTGTCCACTTAGAGGCATCAGGTCACTGCAAATCAATACAAAGTTATTCTGGCTGACCACCTTTATCCTATGATGAAACATTTGTATCCTGATGGGAGTGGTCTGTTCCAGCATGACAATGCCCCCATCCACAGTGCATGAGGGGTCACTGCTAGGTTTAATGAGCATGAAAATGATGCTATATGCTTGGAATATTATTGAACTGTATAATTATTATTACTTTAAATGAGCTATTAATACAAATTTCACATGTGATTTTATATAATATTTCTTAATATTTTACATCATTTTAATGTGAATTCTTTTTTCTTTTTTAAATACACTGTGCATGCATTCTTTGGTGAGACAAAGCAAACGTCATCTATTTGTAGAATGTCTCATTTATTGCCTTAAAATAGCCCAAATATAATATTTATGCACTCCGTGAAAAACTCTCAGTGATTACAGAGCCTTTCTAAGAGATACTCAGCACAGCACTCGTGTTTTTTCCCCACCTGAATTCCGGATGATCTCCACCCGTAATCCGACAGACCCCGCCCATTTTGCACTTTGATTGGCTAGTGGTTCGTCATCGCAAGTAGTCTGCTCTAGAACGCTTCGTGA
Organism: Colossoma macropomum; assembly: GCF_904425465.1. NCBI lineage: Eukaryota > Metazoa > Chordata > Actinopteri > Characiformes > Serrasalmidae > Colossoma > Colossoma macropomum. The sequence goes on along the minus strand of NW_023494791.1, from coordinate 28,455,067 downwards.
TAATTAACAGCCAATCCTGGCGCAGGAGGGGCGGGGCTTCTCCGGAAAACGGGTGTGGAAAAAAAATCGCACCGCCGCTGCGGCAGAGAGTGACGTGAGCGTTTAAAAAAATAAAAAATAAATAAATAAAACGCGGACATGTCCGAACACAGACCTTGCGCGTGATCCACTCCAATGAATAACAAACCGCGAGACAACACTTCAGACCCCGACATGGCGCGAGGAGGGTAAATAATAATCACAATTGCATTTACAATAACCATAACAATAATAAATACATCACAATAAAAAGTAAATAAATATGATCGTTAAGCGGATGTGCTACCTGCCAGGGAGAATACGGAGGCTCGCACGCGGATGCAAGACGCGCTTGCGACGGCGGCGGCCACCGGAGACACGGCGCGCGCTGAAGAACTGCTGCGGAAAGGAGCTGACGTCAACGGCACGAACAGGTTCGGGAGAACACCTATACAGGTAAAAATCAACATAATCATCGTCATCATCATCACTGTCATCATCACCTGGGCAGGAAATAATAATCATAATAATAAAGCACTTATCATAATAATAATCATAAAAACGAGATATTCAGAATCAGAATCTTTGTTCTCCAAGCGCAAGATGTTCAAATGATTGCTCTTGGTGCTGATATCAACATAAATTCCAACAAATACAGAAAATTAATATAGACAGATACATAAGTTTAACAATACACAAAATAATCTACGCTTGTATGCAAAAGGTTGGCCGTCCCTGCTCAAATTGCGTGTTTTGATGATTTTCTAAGTGAAAGTAAGAAGGTTTACATCCTCTACAGAGAGCACACTTTTGTTTATTTTAATGCACTAACGCACAATTACTGTTTATTTGCTAGATTTAACATGTTAGAGATAAAATAAAACATTAAATGTAGCCTATGCAAAGCTTATGGCACATTTTCTATTTGATATTTTATTTGTCCAATGTGTTAAACTAATAAATAAATAAATAGAAAGTGAGCACTAAAATTTGCAGAAAAAAATACATATTTAAGTTTGTTCCCTGTGGAGAATGTCAACTTATTTTCGCTTGGAAAATCAATAAAACATGTAAGTTGAGCAGGGGTGCTCAGACTTTTGCATGCGACTGTATGTATACGTGTGTGTGCGTAGTTGTGTGTTGATTACAGAAGAGGGAAGTGGGAAAGATCCAGGAAGACGACAGTCTTATTCTATGTACATACAAATATATGTGTATGTTCTTCACAACCAAAGCAAACGTGCTTATTCTGTGGCTTCACTTAAAAACCCTTTCAGGCACTTCATTTAGGAGTGTGTTATGCCTTATATGCGGATGTGTTACGTACGTGCATGAGTCTCTTCACATAAAATCGGTCGTAATATTGTAGGAACTTTACTCTGTCAGTAGCCAGGTTAATCTCCTAATTTGTTGTCTTATCTAAAAGAACAACACACAAAATACAAGATCAGAAATGCAGTAAACCAGCCAACCAGCTCCCGAACACACACAAAAAAAAAATACTTCAAAATATAACATATAAACAAATAAATGATACCACAGTGAAGTGTTAATACAACACAGTGTATATGATAGTTAACTCTATGCGTGTGTGTGTTTGCTCTCTTTAACTGATGAGTGCTTTTTATATAAATTAAAATTATAAATTGCGCAAATGTACTCATATATATATATATATATATATATATATATATATATATATATATATATATATATATATATATACATGTGTGTGTGTGTGTCTTTATATTGTCCTACAATTGACAATAAGCAAGTGCTGCAGCATTTCTAATAAACTGTACAGATTAAAAACTCTACAGAGAATACACATGTGCATGTTAATACACAGTTACTGTTTATTTGCTGAATTCAAGATATTGGGAACAAAATCAAACATTAAACGTGGCCTGTGCAAAAGTTATGGCACATTTTATATATAGAGAGATTTTTTTCCAATATGTTAGGCTCTGAGCAAATAAAAATAAATTTTGCTATAGAAATTAAAGTTTTGCTTTATTTAAGTTAGCTCCCTGTGGAGAATCCATTAACTTTTTGACACTTAGAATTAACATGTATTTAACCAGCAATATTTGCATAAGACTGTATATTGGTCATTGGTTTTGAGAGGAAAAAAATACTTTTGAAGTGAAAGTGTAAAGTTAGACTTTGGGGTAAGAAGTCTCCCTGGACATGGGGGAGAAGAGCCCCTTTAGCATATTACCCCCGATTTTCATCAGGGAGACACAAAGTTGTTCGTTATTGTTTTAGTTTGGGCAAGATAGCATTAGTATTATGTGCTAGCTGCAGGTATCATCAGCAGTGACACACAAGCACACACACACTGGAGTCAGCATTTATATCATTTTGCTGGAAGTGAGTGTGTGTGTGTGTGTGTGTAAAATTATCATTATGAAAGTATGGTTATTTGCAGCCAAGAAATCATTTAAAACTTTATCGCTATTTATCTGGGCAGTAAGTGTGTTTTGTTAAAGGTGAATATATAAATAAACACAGGGTTTGTTTCTGACTTCTCTCTGCAGTCTAGTCTTTGGGTGGAAATTCCATCAGTAGCACCTGATTTAATTTAATAAAGGATTGATTAGATAAACTAGGTATTGGATGGGAATTGAGTTTATACTGAGCTTCCTCCAGGAAAAATAATTGAAAATAGTTAAGCCAACACACTTAAACCTCACATACATCAAATCACAGTGTACTGCTTATTTATTTACTGTGTATATATATATATATATATATATATATATATATATATATATATATATATATATTTAGGTTTGCTCCCTGTAGTGGTTGTGTTAACGTATTTTCACTTATACTATATGTATAGTTGGTGGTCGTATTGTTTAAAAAAAACAACAAAAAAGAGGGAATGGCAGATTAAAGCTCAGTGTGAGTTATTAGCTTCAGATAAATATGAATCTAAACAGGTCCTGGCAATCTTACAGTGACTGCGTTGTTTTAGTACTACTTTGGTAGAACACACAAAAGAGGAAACCTGGTGTGTGAACATCAACTACGAATGACTAAAATTTAAATAATAATATAGACTGTAGACATTACATACTAAAGGGCTATAAAGCCCATGGAGTTTAAAACAATTGTGCTGTCGTGAAGAGCACAGACACACACACTCTCGGTGTTACACTAACACATGCGCTTTATTATTATTATTATTATTATTATTATTATTATTATAATTATTATTATTATTATTATTATTAGTAGTAGTAGTAGTAGTAGTAGTAGTATATGTTATTATATATATGTTTTGAGAATCATTGCATTTCACGCTTTGTTTTGCATTTGTATGTATTTTATTTTTGCATTGTTTATTTCATTGTGATTCATCTGCTTATCTTATATGCAAAGTTCATTTTCGAGAATGAAACTATTATAGGGAAATCATTCTCGATAATAATTATATGTTTATTATTATTATTATTATTATTATCATAGGTTATGATGATGGGCAGTACTCGGGTGGCGCGCTTGCTGCTGTCTTGCGGAGCGGAGCCTAATGTGTCAGACAGGAGCACAGGCGCGTCCCCCCTGCATGACGCCGCGCGCGCGGGCTTCCTGGACACGGTGTGCGTGCTGCTGGAGTTTAAGGCTGATCCGGAGCACAGAGACAAGCGAGGCAGAACACCAGCGGAGAGCGCGTGGGAGGCAGGACACAATAACCTAGCGGAGTATATCAACAACATCGCAATCACCTAAACAACAACTATAATCATAACAACAACACGGACTATAAAAACAACAACACCAACAACGATAATAATAACCTGTTTCATGAGTAAACTTCACAGAGAAGAACGTTCTCAGTTATCCAGATCAATTGAACGGTGGTGGTTGTGGGTGTGTCAGTAATGCAAGGTCAGAACACTTTTTGTCCACAGCACACAGATAGAAACCTTTACCCTAGCATTAGCCAAGGCTAAGTAGTAATGCTAGGCTTATATAGTGTAGTATTATATAACAAGCTGTAACTTACACAAATACTTTAATGTGTTTTGCTCAAAAATGTGTTCTTTCAGGTTGATCTGGTTGCTGCATGCGCATCCCACTTTTACCGTTACCACTTGGTGACTGGCTGTTTTTTAAGTGGAGGGGCAGAACTTTCCATAATATAGGCATCATGTTAAGGGTAAAGTGCTTGCCCATTCAGATTCCCATCAGTGAACTGTCTTCTCCACCTTTGTAATATCTCTGATATGGTGTAGCATTAAATAGTTATCTATGAACTAGAGTTGCAATAAGACTTTAGCTAAAGTCAATGAGGCTGCATCCAAAACCACATATTATACCTATATTACTATACAAAACTATACCGTACTATACTGCATTATACTATTCTATACTATGCTAATACGTGTACTACTAAAGGGGATGTCTTATTTTGACATGCTGTTTATTATGGTAGTATGTGGTTTTGGACGCAGTCAATGCTTGTAAAGCTCGAAATCAAGCCTGTCCAAAAGGAGAAGAAGTAAGGAGCATTTCTATTCGGCTTTACTGAAAAAAAAATTTGATTTGTGAATTAAATGTGTGAAAACTCAGCGCTAAGTGAAGGCTGATTTTGGGTTCGACCGACATCATGACTAATAATTTCAATAAACTCTACTGAGCTGAGTTATAACTGAATTGACTCATTCTGAAAATTCGTAATGAATGGTCAGTAGCGCGCGCGCAGAGTTTACATCATACAACCTTTATTTTATTACTAATAAACATTATTGTTTTGCGTGCGCAGAGCCGATACTCAAACGAAATCTACCTTATTATTATTATTATTATTATTATTATTATTATTATTACTACTACTACTACTACTACTACTATTTTAAAACTGTTTGTGCAATTTTACCTTAAAGCTTTAGCTCCTTATTTATTTACAGTTTAAAGTGTGTGTGCGCTGAATGTGAGCTCTATAGCGGATTTATTCTGCAGAAACTGTTTAAAACAGCAGTTTAAGACTGGAGATTATTGTATATGCTTCACTCAGAAGGTTATTTATGAATAAAAAAATCATTGGTTCTTTTAGTTCAGTTAATTTAACTATGTTTGCTTTACAAAGCGCTCAAACCCTTTAATGAGTTTATTTAGTGCTTTATTTTAAAGTGAACGAATAAGCGTTATTGCGTTTGAGCTTTGTCCTGTATTTCTGTATTTTTCTGCTCTCTTGAGTGTAAAAGTCATCGCTGGTGTCTGATTTGTATCTTTGAGGTATCAGATTAGATGATTAAACTCGCTGTGCTGTTTATTTTCAGGCTTTGTATCAGTGCTGTTGTATGGTGTGTGTCCGTGTTAATAGGATTTTAAAAATGACTATTTCATCACACGGACAGAAATCAAAATGACTGTATTTATTGATTTTATTAGCGTACTTTTTTTTTTTCTTCCAAAATTGTTTTACATTTTAAGGGCAATTTATGAGCGAGAAGACACGATACTGTATAAAGTGCTTGTTTTTGAATTTATTGTCAAAATGATAACAGAAATGTTGGTCTTTTTTAAAAGTTATAACAGCAGGTCGGAGATGTTTCTCTCTCAGTGCAGTTTGAAGTTTGAAGCTAATTACAGCGTGTGTGTGAAAGAATGTAAATAAGTTCTTTAAACTTGAACATAAACAAATGAGGGTTTGCAATACAGGTCAAATGACTGGAGCTTGCTGGAGTTTGTTTATTTCAGTTCATGTTTCAGTTAAAGCTTCTCCAAACAGCAAGTCATCATCCCAGCAGCGCTGCTCTTTAAAATCCAGTCTCCGTTTTACTGTCTGCAGTAAAGAGACTAGTCATCAGATTAATAAGGCTGCAGCACTCACACACAGCAAGCTGGAATATTTTATTCTGTACAGAAGAACTTTTTATACCTTACCATGCGCTGCAGTCAGTGGTGTGTGTGTGTCTAACTTTGGTATTACAGAATATAAATTAACAATTTATAATGGTGCTGCTTACGTTTTCCATTTCCATTCACACTAGAAACACTTCCATTTCAAGGGTAAAGCAGACTAAAATGAAAAAACTTTTTTCTGAATTCTTATGTAGGAAACTGTGGGGTTAATGGATCTCATAATACTACAACGTGTTGTTTGTGTTTTTAAGGACGCCCCAAGAAGGTTAATTAGGTCACCCTGAACCCACCCAGGACCCCCTTTTTTGAGCTTTTGGCTTTAAATTTTCATCGCTTTAGGTGCCTTTAAATTTTTGTTTTCCTTTTTTCCTTCTGTAAACTAGACTGCAGACTGAAAATGATAAACACATAACAGTATAAACTAAATACAGTCTACTATAAGCGATTGTAGAACTATGAAAATAACATTAGCTATTTTTTTCAGAATGAGGTGCATTTATTTATGTATAAAGCGTGAAAGAGTTCAGAGAATATAATTACTTGATCGACGTTAAGCCTGATTGATTGGATAGGAATGTCGTCAAATCCAACTTTACATCTTCTAATAACGTGCTTTGATTTGCATTCTTACATTACTGAGATTAGTCAGCTAGCTAGCCTTACACTCAGGTCAGCCCACCATTGTGGTGGCAAAAGGGGCACGAATGTTAAATTGTAATTTGAGTATACATTTGTTGTGTTGAACAACAGCAGTAAAGTTGTAACACCACAGACAAAATTACTCAAATCTGAGCTTTTCGAAAATTGGTTCGTTGCCACAAATATTGCATTCATGCTGTTATTTTATTTAATTTCTTTAAAATATCTCAATGTTTATGAGTAACACCACTGATCACAACATATTTGCAACACGAAATTTTTAGAATTTTAACTAAATTTATCAGAAATATAAAAAGAGACTTCACTAAACGTGGATCACAATGGACCTCTCAGAGTTCAGTCTTTCTTCATTTGAGATAACCATACAAGGACTAATTCAAAAAGATGTCCCTGTTTTTATCTTCCTGTAACACTATGGGACAATCTATTATAACAGTACAATTAGACTTATATAGTTAAAATAAATAAGGATAGGGCAGACAATAATTGCAATACAATTTTACAATTTAAACTGAAAAACAGGCATAAATGTTGTTTCGCGTAAAAATAATACTTAAACCTAAGCGTCTCTAAACTTACTGCTGTTTTTTGTGACGCCCATGATTAAAATCACAAAATAAAAATTCAAAAAGAAGAATCATTGCACTCTCAGAAAAAAATGACTAAAGTGTCACTGGGGTGGTCTCCTTAAGGGTGCATCTTCAGTATCAGAAAATGTATTAGTTAGAAAATGTAACTGTACCATAATCCATTGCAATTATAATTGTTTAACTTTATTGACTCCACACAATCTATCTTATCTCCAGCCTTTACTTTACTGCTCTGTTTTAAACATTAGATTATGAAGAGGTATAAATATGTACCTCTACTCTAAGAAAAACTTACTATACACAATTGGACCTTAAAACCACTGTTGTACCTTTGAGAGTACAACTACATCGTTTGTAACTTGATGAACATAAACAGTACCTGTTTTGTTGGTTAATTTAAGAATACAACAAATATTACACATACTTCAACTTTCTGTGGTTTACTCTTATTTTTGAGGTAACTATATGTGTTGTGGGACACCAGTTACCGCTGCAGTGGGGGAGTGACCCATTACTGAGTGTTAGCGGTGACTGCGGAGCTGCGGCCAGAAAAAAGCGCAACACAAAAAGGCTCGCGCAGCTTATACGACTCTCGATTGGACGAGCGTGCAGACTTTGCTCTCAGCGGTCACATCAACATCGAGCACAACGTACATCTATCGTTGCGTTTAGGTAAGTCAGAGGTGGGTGGGTTTTCATGATTACTGAAAAAATGTGCACATTTATTATGGATTTATATTGAAACATGACAATGATTGGACTGAAATTATCTCATTTCCAAATTAGTAAAATATATTATCTCAGCATAATTGTCTTTGTTACATTTGATGGTTGAGTACTGAGGCAATATATTTTATTAATGTGGAAAGATAAACACGTTGTTCAGTGTGTTACAGTGGCAGAGTAAACAACGCTTTCACTGCGCCATTAGCCTCAATCTTGCTTCAATTCGAATAAAAGTGGAGACTTTTATTCGAATTAAAGCAAGATTGAGGCTAATTTAGAACAACGAGATTCAAAACACAGAATGTGAAACAGACGAAAGTGTGCATTAAATTTAATGATGTGCTTAATCTTCGTAAATAGTTATAACAAGCAGTAATTATTTTGGCCATTAACAGTTTCAAACTGCTTCAATCTGCAGTGAAGCTAGCTGTAGTCTTGCTAACGTGAATCTGTCACATTATCTAATTATAATAAGTTAACTAGATATAGCTAGCCATTTAGCGAATGCAAAGTAGTTAGAAGCAGTGTTGTTTAAATCTGCTGATAATCTGCAGAAACTGTTTTGTCATAAACAATTTCAGTGTGTTGTCTACAGTAAAGTGAAGATAGTTAGCATATCGTTTTGCTAACACTTATTTAACAACATGGCTAATGCAGTGTAGAACCAATGGTTTCGCAAATATAGGCTACTGCTAATTTGGTAAACATTTCGGATGCTTCATCATGCCTTATTCTGCTATATTTGCTAATATGCTACTAAAGTAATACTAAAGCCTGCATTAACAGAAAAAGACGTAATTTTGGCTAAAAGAAAGGCAAATGAAAAAAATCCACCCAACATGATGATGATTGAAAATTAATTGTCACAAAGGGCTATAAATTCAATATTATATATTTATATATAACAGAATTTTAGTAAATTTCAGTCGCTGCCATGCTAACATTAACGTGAATAACAGAAGAGAAAAAGCACAGCTTGTGCATGTAACACTTTTATTGAAGCTACAAAAGTACAAAACCAAGGTTTAGAGGATATGAATAGATATAAGAGCGGTTTCAACTACACAGATATATGCCATGTACAAAACAGAAAGGAACACAATAAGTCTATGCAGCTGCAGTCTCACTTAAGGAGAGCCAGAGGATGGATGCATATGCCAAAAAAACAAACAAACAAACAAAAAACTGGTATAAAGATCTGATAAAAAGTAGAGATTATTGAAATGTCATGCAGATATTTCTGTGGGCCATGCTGCGGTTTATCACTTCAAAAATAGAAACTGTGATTGAAATAGCTGGGTCTACCTTGGTAAGCCCAAATCATATTTTTAGCACAGTGTAACATGAGTAAAACATAAGTAAATCTCAATCCAAAACCAAAAAACATATTATGTATGTTCCAAAAGCAGCTCTGAAAGATGCTAAAAGCAGACCAGAAGAAGGAGACATAACACTATAAATGCTAAATGTGAATGAATTTAAAATAGTTGCATTCCCACTATCTGACCTCTCTCTGCCTCACTAGAGAGGATGTACGTCTGTAAAGAAAACAAGGCACATAATAATCAGCGAGTAAGCTAAGAGGGATACAAGAAAAGTTGCTCATGGATCACATTCAATGATATACATGCAATTCTCGTTCTCAAATCTCAAACCGTCTCTGAAATGCTAAAAGGCTTTTATTTTTCTGCTAATTTCAGTGTATACCTTTTCTAAATATTTACTTAGTCTAAAGACTAAGAAAAAAAATAAACATACAATATAAAATTTGCCATCATTTTTACACAGGCCACATTCTGACATGTTTTTTTTCTCCCTAATATGTTAAATTCAGAAATTAAACAGTAACTGTCCATTAAAATGTATGTCTTCTCTGCAGAGGATGTGTACTTTTTTCACTCAGAAAATCAACAAAACATGTCACTTGAGCAGGGGCACCCAAACCTTTGCACACAGCTGTATGTAAGTGTATAAACGTAAGGAAGTCTGAAACACGCACATCAGGCACTTTTCATCCGGTATTACGATAAGTGTATGGGGTATAGTGTGTGTACAGATGGGCTGACTCAGTCATCTCTTCGGCTTGAGAGGAGCTTCAGTGTTTGGGCAGCATGACGGAGCTCTGTGCCATGGCCTGTAGCAACACAGAGAGACACACACACATAACTCACACATCAAAACCACACACAACTGCTGTGTTTATGTGTTTGACTGTACTGAAAGGTTGATGCTACAGCTCAGAATTAAACAATGTCTACATGCATTCACCAGCATCCTGCGCAAAGGTCTTTTATGTCGTGAGTGAAGGACGTCTCCTTTGGTAAACATATTGGTATCAATTCCTCTTAAATCTCTTATCCTTAGATCTAAACGTTAAAGCCAACCCTGATCTTAGGATAGTTTCTCAAAGCAAATGTAATTCTGAAATCACAATATTCTTTACAGCTGGTAGAGCTGTAAATCTGGGTTAACAGCTGTTGTTCATCATTATATAGGGTATAACTCTAACTGATGTTTCCTCTCTCCTCCATCCTTGAGCCTGTGACCTGGAAATCAATCGAAATCCACCATCTTCAAGGATATATCAATTCTTTAAATGTGCGTGAGGAAAGAGGAGAGAAGAGGCTTCCAGAACAAGGAAACACGTGCATCCTACACAAAAGTCTTTTATGTTGTGCGTGAAGGACATCATTTGGTAAACACGTTTGTCAATTCCTCTTAAATCTCTTTCTCGCATCCTTAGAGGGAGGAGCTAAGACACAAGAAAAGAATGCGAGGAAAGGAATTAAGGACGAACAATAAAAGATATGAGATCCACCTATAATCATGGGAAAGTCCACCAAGGAAAAACACTATCCAAACAATCATAACATTAGCTAGGCCAGCATTAATTTTAGCTAAATTACCAGCAGTACGGTGGAACTGATAGCTAGAAAGCTACTGAAACTTCTGTACAAATCCTATGAAAATTCCAGCATTTCTCTGTAAGCACAGACAATAATTGTGACACAATTTTACAATTTAAACTTTAAAACAAGCATAAATGTTGTTTCACGTAAAAATGCTTAAACCTAAGCATCTCTAAACTTACTGCTGTTTTTTCTTATGCCCATGATCACTAAATAAAAAATCCAAAAGAAGAATTATTGCACTCTCAGAAAAAATTACAAAAGTGTCACTGGGGTGGACTCCTCAGGGGTACATCTTCAGTACTTTTAATTAGGGAACATAACTGTACCCATAATCCATTGCAACTATAATTGTTTAACTTGTATTGACTCCACACACTCACTCTTATCTCCGGCCTTTTATTTTACTGCTCTGTTTTAAACATTAGGTTATAAACAGGTATGAATATAAACTTATTTAAGGTACACAGTTGGACCTTAAAACCATTGTTGTACCTTTGACAGTACAACTACATTGAACAAAAACTGTACGTGCACAGTACCTTTCTGTTGGTTAATTTAAGAATCAATTTTCTGTGGTTTATTCTTATTTTTTGAGCTTATGGTTAATGGGAGAGTGACCCATTACTGTGTGAGCTTGTTTACACATTGCATTAACATGTGTTTCATGCCTCTATTTTTTCTAGATATACTTTGGCAGGATTACATTTACACTTTTTCACTAAAATGTGTCCCCAGTTTGACCAGACAAGATCTAATTTTATTTTCCTGAAAGCACATCATTACAAACAGTCATGTGCAAAAGTCAGAGACAAGAGCCTTCATTTTTGGTCAAAAAGAACCAATAAAAGTATGTGGGTGTGTGTACTGAATGCCTGTGGTGTTGAATTTGATCAGGATACGTCTATGACCACCTCTGAATGTGGTTTCTGATCATAAACCTATCACGGTGCATCCACAATCGCATGTTTACTTTTCATGCACTGAAATGAAATCCGAATGTCATCCAATCACCAAAATGCAGAGGTTGATGCAAAGTGTAAACAGCCTTAATGACTCCTCTACAACTCTCACTAAACTTCTTTATCTCCTACTACAGTTCTTCTACAACACCTACGTCGTGGTCCTGTACTAGTTTTGTAGATGAAGGATAAGGTAGTGAATGCTCCCCAGAATTATTTTGGCCAGTGTGTAGGAGAACGCTTCACTTTAATCTTCACTTCACTTCCACGGGGTTTGGTTAGTCAAGCACAATTTAGTGCCTCCACAGAGGAAGCTCAAATTGCCATTGTGTCTTTGTCTGATGATAGGCTTAGATTCGTTCATCTTTACTTGCTGGAAATTCTTTGTATCCATGACCCACCCACAGATCACACAGGGTCTACAGGACGAGCTGGATTCCAACACTAGCAGTGTTACTCAGATGTGGGTTGGGTTCATCACAGAGTGAATTAAGTATGTAGGTTGTTGAACGCCAGCCAACTCCAAGCCTGGCAGGGTCATCACCATGAAAACAAAAAGACAGGAATCTTACTCTCTCTCTGAGTGGCTGTGGAACACTTACTCCATGTCCGGCGATGGTTTGCTCCCAGTCCATCTGGCAGATTAGCGGGATGGCCGTTAGCAGGATGCTGCTGGCTTTGTTGGCGTTCTCCTTCATGGTCTTCAAGACATTATCCACACAAACCTGGACAAGCCACGCAAACAAAATCCAGTTACAGATGCTCTCAATTTAAGACAACCTCATTTATGTTTATTTAAAATGTGTTGTGCACATATTCTCTGTTCTCAATTAAAAAATAATTTACAACTTTCCATTCTTAATTAAAAACGCGTTAAAATACTGTCACTCTTGTACTTTGTCCACTTTCCTACCCTTTATCCAGTAAACAGAGTTTTCCCCTATAATGCTGAATGATGCAGGATACATAAATAAAGGAATATGAAGCCATTCCTCTACATAAAATCCTTCATTTCTCCATATAAAACTCTCCAGATTTCATTATTTGGGAATCTCCTCTTCAGGCAACAGGTTTACAGCAGGGCGGACGGACGGGATGGCAACTGCAGAAAGCTTCATTCAAAGGTCAGTGAACCATTTATCATTTAAACCATTAATTTAATTAAATATCAGTAAAGCTTTGCTGATATGGATTTCTGAGGTGCTGCTAATTCATATATGATTTTACCTTTGAATAGTTTCTGCTTTATGAAAAGGACTGATTTCAGATTCACATGATAAACAACAGACATTTCTGTAGCCTTTCTTGCTCATAATAAGTAAAGGTGCTAATAATTCTAGTTAATTTAAAGACACTCACTTTGAGAATGGTCTTAAGTCTGGTACACACATGCAAAATGATGAAAAACCTTATCCTTTAATTTGAAGCTGTCTCACTGTATCCTTTTAATTTGCCTCTGAGACAGTATGTTCCATTAAAAGAGAAAATAAATATTTTTAATAGTTAAAAAAAAAAAAGAGCTTTGTGTAGAGCAGGCAGGTATGTATACCTCGTACTGCCTCCTAAATATGCATTTCAGTTTGCAGCTTTACAGTAAGGAAGGTTAACAAGGGTTTCTTTACTAATGTAAGCTTGATAAAATCTCTGTTGTCTAACCTGCTGCTTTCAGAGCTACTAAACTGGAAGTGCCATGTGTGCCCTGCAAACAACATTTAGCTTATATACGTTGTCTAACATTCTGAGAATACATTGCTGTCAGGTCAGAGGTAGTAAGACTGAAATACTGCCAACCTCAAAAAGCATAAAACAAACACCATCATTGTGCTAAATTAAACATACTACTGACTTACACTACTACTACTACTTATAACTTAGAATTTCAAAGGGTGATTAACAGCTATTTCATACCATCACTGAGAGATTAAAGTGGACTTTTAAGTACATTACTGCATTTTGTTATTCATTTTTGTTCTTTATACTTTCCATTTCCCTGTTTTTACTCCTATCTTTACTCCCAATTAAATAGTTGCAAACATATTAACAACATGAAACTACTGAGTCACTGGGGTTTAGAACTCACTGATACAAATTACAACCAGATACAGTCAACAAAACACCATGAAACACACACTTTTGGAATTGTTTGCATTAATGTGGACACTGAGACAGATATAGTTAATCAGCATCAAGTATAAAAACGTACCACGTTTAAATAAATGGCCAGATAATGAGCGAGTACTTCTGCCAGTGAACCGCGTTTGCACAACCAACACTTTCAGTTTCTTTTCTACAATCTGATGTACGCCGATGTACAAGTGTAAAAATAACATGCAGCGACATCCTCAGGTGCCTCAGGTACAGCAGTAGCAAGGGGTGTCATTTTCGTGGGAGAGGCACTATTGTTACAATATTATTATTATTATTATTATTATTATTACTACTACTTCTATGAAGTTTGAGCACCACACACACACACAATTACACCAAAAATCAGTGTATGTATTTGTACATACAATTATGGCCAGTGTGGATATTAGCTAACTTTAGTTATAGGAGCTAGCTTAAGATTGACAAAATCAACTTCTGTATGATAACAGATAGTATTAACGTTAACACCAGCTAGGCTTGCATAACTAAGTCACTCCATTTCACTCTGTAACAGAGCTAGAAAACTTTAATGCCAGTTAAATTAGTGCTGACACACTGGATTATCAGCTCATCAAATCATTTACATCAGTCAATCGTTTGATCAGTAGTTTTGAACATTTTAAACTAATTTCATCTCTTCATCTTCACTACATCATCTCACAACTCATTACTTATAAAGCAACCATGGAAATGTGTGTAGTGTAACCATGGAAATGGATAAGCTGTAACAATGATAATGGGAATAGCATGACTATGGAAATGGGGGTAGTCCAATGGTCCTCTTCTTGGAGACTTACTTTCCTTAGTTTAGTTCCAATGTGCATCTAACAGGCTGCTGCCTCCCATACTTTGCACTAATGCATCTGATCCAGCCAATCAAGGACTTCCATAGAAGTTAACTAGGTGGAGCAGTATGACATATTGTGGTTGGAACTCCGCAGGAAGGCAGATTTACAAGACCAGGGTTGGTGACCACTGGTTAAATTTAAACATGGCAATGAGTGCAGCCTATCACCAGAGAGACTGGCAAGGCCTGTTGCTCTACATGCCCAAGAACCACCTATTCTGACAGAAACAGTCTATTTGACTACATAAGCAACACATGCAATCACAGGCTACCTGTACTAGCGTGCAGCCGGAATATCTTCATGACATACTGCATTCCGAAATCCAATGCAGAAACGCTAAATGGGTTCTAAACAGTGACTGGAGGGTTAAGAAAACGAAGATGGTCTTGGGATCAGTTACCCAATCAAAGTGTAGGTATAGAATAATAATATTGACTCTCCGATTGGTCATTTACTCTGGATCTTTTGCTAAATAATCTTCAGAGAGGACTCTGAATGGCTGTGAACATTACAGCCTATTTAATTCCAAACTCCATATTTCCTCTCACCAAATATCCTTGCAGAACACAGCATGTGTGGAACTAAGACAAGGTGTAGGTGTGTATGTCTATGTTATGATTGTTTTCCCATCATCCAGACTATGACAGATGGACAGTAAGATGTAGAGTAGACTTGCATTTTTTTTTACTGATTTAACCACAAACTGTAAATCAGAGGTTTCCAACCATGGTCTGTGGATCAGTACCAGGCTATGAATCAATTGATGCAGGGCCACAATGAGACACCGAGCAAGGGGAGTTAGAAGCCTTTTATTTAAGGCTTATTCTTACATTAAAATATTCATAAACTAATTTTATATCATTTTAAACATCACATCTCTGTATGGCTCCACACACCTGGTTGCTATTGGTAATTTTGGGTTCAGCCCTGTAATGGATGGGTGACCTGTACAATGTGTATTCCAGGAGGGTAAGTGGCTTAGAAAATGTGTGTGTGTGTGTGTGTGTGTGTGTGTGTGTGTGTGTGTGTGTGTGTGTGTGAACGTGAACAAACATTAATTATTTTGATGTTAATGATGTCACTATTTGTTCATTTTACTAAACAAAAATGATACCAAGATGTACCAAGCATCATTCAATCTAAAACATGATGACAGTTGCATAAAGCACAAATTCAATGCCACTGAGGATGCTAATGCGGCCACGCCACTCCACCCCCTTCAGCTGTGTGATCAGTGAGTCAGAGTGAGTCAGCCTCCTCAGCGACTGCCAACAGGGAAAGAGAGAGAGAGAGAGAGAGAGAGAGAGAGAGAGAGAAAGAGAGAGAGAGAGAGAGAGAGAGAGAGAGAGAGAGAGAGAGAGAGAAAGAGAGAGAGAGAGAGAGAGAGAGAGAGAGACGATGGGGCCGGAAGGATGTAGTGTGGGCTGGAGAGGAGGTCAGTGGAAGGAACTCGGAAGGAGGTTTTAAAATGCGGCAGGAACCAAAGCTTGTTTGCCAAAATACACTAATAACACCTGGCAAATGGGCCGGTAGTCCGGCTAGCGGAACACATCGTCTGCAGAATGCATGTGTCTGTGTTGATTGATGTATCTTCAGCAGTCTCGATGTCAACACAAGGCTTATGTAATTATATTTTTTATCATTTTTTTTAAAGGACACAGACAAGAAGAGCAGATAAAGAACTGTGTTTGCATCAGCAATAATGCGTTTAGTTAAAACAATGTGTTCAAAATTGTTTTTTAAAGGAATGCTCATGCAACCACATTCAAAACATTTAAGCTACATTAAATTCTGTCTTTCATGGCCAACATTTAGCTGATGATGCACTACATAAGCACAAACTGAACACAAAACACCATTGTGGTTACAATACAAAAAACAGGGTAAAATGCATCCAAACCTAAGCTTTAGCAAGAAGGTAACATTTCACAAAATGCAGTTAACTGCAACTCACTGAACTCACTGAAAACAAGAAAAATAAGAGGTAATTACCAGAAACTAATAAAAAAATTGCTAAGAATCTTGGGAAGTGCCATCTTCTAGCTGGCTTATGTCTACTTATGTGACAGCAGATGTAATACTATTCAAACTAATGTCTCAAACTCATTTTCCAATATTTGTACTGTAATTTAACTATTTAATATGTTTGCCACAAAAGACATCTGCTCTGTGTCTAAGACATCAGTGGTTTCCTCCGAAAGAATGGAGAAATCCTTGCATCGTGTATTGCTTTACAGATGGCATTCCTGCAGCAAGAGCTTTAACTAGGTCATTTTGTGGTGTATTTCACAAAAGAGTCACTTGTTGCTTCTTATTATGAGGTTGCATAAGATAGATAATATCGAGATGCATTTTGAGAACACGGTTATATTCTGTGCAAGTTTAAAGACCTTTACTCTGTTAAAGCTCTAAATGCTTTCATCATGATCTTTAAATAATACTAATCTGTGCCGAGATCACTAAACGCCGATCCCTGAATGAGCTCCTAATCTGTTCTAGACACTCTACATCTGCTCTACACTATAGTGAGCTCCCTACTAACCATGTTAACACAATTGCTAGTCCACCAAATCTACTCCTGACAGTCCTTTTATGATCATTTTTAATAGTGTCTTTGATAGTGTTAATATTAAATCATAATCCACATAACTATTTATTTATTTTAACTACACTACATCCCAGAGGAGAATAGGCTCCCCTTGTGAGTCTTTGTTCCTTCTCAGTGGTTCTTCACTAAACTCTTAGGATGTTTTTGGTTCTTCTGAATGGTTCTTCCCCATGTTGTTAGAAAGTTTTTCCTTTTGAAACTTTGTTCTTCTCAGCACTCTTACTCATGCCGCGAGGGATTTTTTTCCTGACACTGTCTCCCACTCCTACAGATTTGCCCTCTAGTGAAACTGTAGTATTATCATCAGTGACCTAAACGACTACAATCCAATCGCACTCACACCTGTCATAATGAAGTGCTTTGAGAGGCTGGTCCTACATCAAAGCCAGCCTCACACTAAGCTTCGACCCATACCACTTCACCTACAGGGCAAACAGGTCCACGGAAGACGCCATCACCACTGCTCTTCACACAGCACTGACCTACCTTCAACACCTGGGGAACTATGTGAGCATGCTTCTCATAGACTTTAGATCTGCCTTTAACACACTTATTCCGGGCAGACTGGTCACTAAACTCAATGGCAATGGCAAATGGCACGGACAACGCGACCGTGATTGGACTTATCTCGAAAAGAGAACCAGACATCCTACAGGGATAAAGTCCAAGGACTTCTACAAACCCAGATCCGTTATACATCAACGGGGACAGTGTGGAAAGACTACATGATTTCAGGTACCTGGGTATAAACATTGCTGAAGATCACTCCTGGACCACCAACACCATGGCACTAGTAAAAAAGGCACAGTGGCGACTCTACTTCCTGAGAATCCTTAGGAAAAACAATCTGCAAGAGAAGCTACTGGTGTCTTACTACCTACTCAGCAGCAGATAGGAGAGGCCTTCAGAGAGCCATCAAAACACAACTGAAAAAAAAAACAAAAAAAAAAACACACAGCTTCCCACTGCCCTCCTTGGAGGAGGTATTCAGGGCCCACTGCCTCAGCAGGGCAGCCAACATACTGAAAGACCCATCCCACCCTGGACATGACCTGTTTGACCTGCTACCTTCAGGTAGAAGCTATAGGGCCATCATATCATGGACAAACAGACTAAAGAACAGCTTCTAACCCAGAGCAATAAGAGCACTAAACACTCGCCAACACTGACATTGCACACTGCCACCCAGGCACTGAAAGCACAGGAACTCAGTGTCTATCGGTTCATCCCAATATACGAACAGGAATGCTACAAAAATGTTTACATTCATTGGCACCTTTATATTTATATATTCATATGGACTGTAAATAGAATTACTACTATTCATAAATGTGCAATATCTTCATGTATATCACAGCTGCTACATTCTTTTATATACACCCTTTTTTACTTCTTTATAATTTTAAATTATACAGCCTTTTACTTCTATTATCTTGCATTTTATATTAGCCTGGACTATATTAGCTTTTATTTTTTTTATTCCTAGTTGATGTCAATTTTGTTGTGCTCTGTGCAATGACAGTAAAGGAAACTTAACTTATGCAGGTTTTATGCAGCAGCATTCCTAATAGTTTGCTTAAAATAGGAAGTATTCATTTTTATCCAAACAGAGCAGTGTTTGAGCTCCTGAGTGACCTGTGCAGAAGGACATGGGGCTGGATTAATCCAGCTAGCTGAGAGACTGTGGCGATTATTCCTTTCCATGGCATTACACCCTGAACACGCCGTAACCGCTGGCAGCCTTACAAGAGTTTAACAAAACATTTCTTCTCAAGGATTCTGTGTCCTAAGCAGATTCACAGCATGCCAATGAATCAGTGTTGAGGTGTCATTTAGCTAAATGCCTGTACTGAGGAATGGTGAGCTGTTCAGGGTTTTCTATGGGTTTCAATGAAGAACATTTCACCACAGACGGAATGATCAGCACATTTATCCAACACAAGACACAAATTTTAATTTAGCCAATAAACTGATTTAAAATACATGATGTCATTAACTGTTTTTAGTCCTTTTTTCAAGGACTAAAGCATTTTTTATTAAACTGAGTCTATAGGGTTGTTTAATAGCATTAACAATTATTTAATGCAGCACCACTCTATGTAACTTTGGAGGAGCGGGCATGAAACCTCTCGCAAGAACTGCGTAATGCTTTACAACACCACATCACACCCCAACAACTCAGCTAGCTATAAGAAGAGCAAGAGAGTAAATATCAGACTGGCTTTTACTCTTTGGCAAGAGCTAAAAGAGATAAAAGGACACAAGACAGTCTCACAGCTAACGGGAAAACAGTGAAAATCTGACAGCAGTGTGTACATCCCTGCCAATGTTCTTCATTGAATGACAGGCTGTAACCTTATCAGTGCCAACCCTGTCTCACAGAGTTTTGTAGCTTTTCCAGATGCCAAAAGTCATCTAACCTCAGTTCCAGAAAAAAAGAATATGATTCATTACCAGGGACACAGAGGGATTTTTGTTTGCTTAATATAAAAAATAATTATAGATTCATCGTTTCAGTCCCTTAATGATGCTATGGACATATCTGACAATGCATTATGAAACCACAACATAAGGAAAGACTGAAAAAGGCCTGAAGGTGTTTTTTTTTTTTCAATATTAAATGCCTGCAAGTGTGTTCTAGCTGTACTGGGAAAAACTGTATTTGAAGCTCATGTAAGAATGTTCAGCGTCCAAGGGCTGAACGTTCTACAGCATTCAGGACAACAATTTGGTGCCTGGAAAAAGATCAGTCCACCCAAACATCAGAGGATAAAAAAAAAACCTCTAAAACCTTTACTACATTAGGCTCTTGTTGTTCTAAACCATACGCTTTGACTCCAACAAATGTGTAACCTGAGAAGTAAAATATTTCTTTAAATTAAAGTGACAGCAAAAAATTAAATTGCCCCTGTCCCCCCATCTTACCCCATATATATGTTAACTGCCAAGACATATTTGGCATCTTAAGTTTGCTTCCATAGTTTTAGCACTGGAGCTAAAATAAAGCTAAAATGTAATGCAAGCTGTATAACTTAGCATTGTGGAAACTGCAAGCCTAAGTCACACACACTTGCCTCAAACCATATTGAGTTGTTAAGTAATCTCAAACAGACTTGGTGATGGAGTTTCTGATACTGTATGACATACTGTGGTTTAGAAATACAGACAAAGATCATTAAATAGCTAAAAACAGCACTAGTCATCTTGACACCTGAATTCTGTTGGTACTTTGGTCCACTTTTATAGACAAATTCTACTTTTGAAAATGCAAAAACTATAAAATGCTGCAATAGAAAATAACAATACAAACAGACTTACTGCCTCCTCATGTTCTTTCCAGCAGTCATAGTCAGTTGCCATTGCAATGCTTGCGTAGCACAGGCCAACCTCCTTAGCCAAGACAACCTCGGGGACGGTGGTCATGTTGATGACGTCAGCACCCCACTGGCGGAACATAAGGCTTTCGGCGCGGGAGGAGAAGCGCGGCCCCTCAATGCTCAGCATTGTCCCACGGGGGTGATAACGTATACCCAAACCCTTCACCACGTCTATTAACACCTGAGATCAACACACACACACACACATACATACATATATACACACACACACACACACACTGTACTGTAGCGCTATATTTGAAGTGTTTTTGGAGTTTTTGGCATGACGTTTAAGTTTATTAAGTGGGTAAGCATGTTTATATAGTTACATGGCATTTCCATTAATAAGATGGCCAAAAAATAGTGATGCAATATAAATGGGAGGAAAATCTCTGTTCCAAAAAAAGTGTAAAATAATTAACACTTTAGGTCTTTTCACTATGCTTAATGTACTTTATTTCATAGCTTTTGGATACATTGTTCATTGGAACTTTGTTTTGGAACAATAAACCACTCAAACTGTAACAGTAAATTTTTTTTCTAATGTTAGTGTTTCTTTTAAACAAATTAACACTCACCGCAATTCAGCTAGATATCTTGCTTATGCAGCTCACTAGTCAGGCTGGCTTTACACAGTGAAACTTTCATGCAACTTTATTTGCCTGAAACCTACAAGAAGCTAAATTGCATTTAAGCTGCAAAATGTAAAGTGTCCCTACTTGAAACTCAGCCACAACACCTGAAAGTGTCTCTTCATGAAACATGCTTCATGAAACAGCCAATCAAAGCAGCAATAACGCATTATGTGATCACAACGACAATCGAATGACATACTTAAACAACTAATTTCACCAGAACAATGGGCAAGAGAATAGAACATAAGATGGTTCACTGGTGTGTTGGAAAGGAGACCCCTCTAACTCAAAGATATTTTTTTCTCTTGTCAGTTTCCTGAGCCATGACAGCAAACAAGAGTTTCTCAAAGCTAACATTTCTGTAACCAGCTGCGTTAACTAGCCAGCTAACAGTAGCAACTGTTTACGCAGTTTAAACAGTCTAAACAGAGAGGTGCTTGTGCCACCATTTATTCTTCTTCTTTAGCCTGCTGTTATCATAATCTACATAGCTGGATTCATTTCTCTTCTCATTTTACACAGAGCTCAGATTACTTTGGGACTCAAAGGATGAAAAGTATCACAAAAGGACAGATCGAGATGTGGTCCTCAATTAACTTATAGTGCTTCCAGGGTAGATAAGGCCAAACAACAGTATCTTTGTCTCAACTGTCCAGAGAACATTATTCAAACAATTATCTCCATCTTAGTGCTGTCTGGAAAACTTCAGTTGTGCATCCATATTCTATTTTTAGAGCAGAGGCTTCTTCCCTCCTGATTTTACATGTAGGGCAAAGTCATGCAATCTCTTTCACAGGGCTGACTCACACACTCAAAGACTTCATCTAGTAGACTTAGTTTGCTTTAGGGCTGAATTTGGTGATGCAGCCTGGTCTACACAGAACATCAGTTTAGGTTTTTTTTCATTTGTAGATGATCTTTCAGACAGTGGAGTGTGGACCACAGATTGCTGGGAAAGGCTGTAACACCCTTACCAGGCATGTAGGCATCAACAGTCTTTCTTTGGAGAACCTCAGCGACCTGTAACAACATCACAGCTGCTACAGCCAAACCAGACAACAAGTTTATGATGATTTTGTCATCTGGATTATGTTTACATTATTTGCCAATTATTTGACTAGTTTTGAAACACAAATTTAATTTTTGGCATCTGATGCAATGATAAATACAACTAAATTAATTCCTGTCGATTTAAATATTACAAGTGAGTTCACAAGTGAGATTTGATTATCAGTATTGTTGATATGGCATGAAAATATCTTTACATGTAAATATGTCTTAAAAAACACCCTTAGAAGCAATGTATTTACTTTTTCATAGCATAGTAGTTATAATACATGCAGCATTTTCCTGAGTTTTCATTTCATGTGTGGGGAACTGTTTAGCCTTGTCTCTTGCAGTCATGCCAGCAAGCCTGTAATATGATTTATCTAATCTCTGTAATGCCATAAAATTAACAAAGTGTTAGGAAAATGTATGATGATTTTGTATTAAACTTAAATAAAGCTTTAATTTTTTTTGTGATGTTACCTAAGAAGCATCTGTGTGTAGGAGTGGGAGAAAGCCGTCTATAGTTCCATGTGTTAATGGTGACCCATGCTACTTTTGCAGACATTGTGGACCTGATTTGGTATGACTTCCACTTTCCTGTGTGCGATTCAGTAGTAAAGAGCTAGAGTGGATGAAATTCTATGTTTAACATACAGAACCTTTCTGGTCTAGATCGCTGCTTGCCAATATTAAGGCTACAGTTAAAATGCCTGTCTGTGATTTTTTGCACAGATGTTTAATGCATCTCGCAACCTACAAGCAGTACGTTTCATTGTGTTAAGTTAGCCGTATAGAGTGGTGCCAAGGCAAACGAAAGGAAATCTTGCCGTTGCTATAACATCTCCAAGACATTGGAACACTGTTTACTAAATATTAGAGACTTCAAAAAAATTAGTTTGTAGGTATTATGTTTATATTTTGTATTGCATTTATTGTATTATTATTTTTAGAATTATTATTATTATCTCCCCAGAGCCTTCATAACTATCACTGCAGTTTATGTCTGTTATACAGCCATAGCTAACAGAGAGATGAAATGATTTGTGCATGTGTTTACTTCTCTGGTCCTAGAGCAGAATGGTTCAGCCATAGGGATGTGACACACTCCTGGTAAGCTGCTGGGAGAGCCGTCATAAAATGTCTGCTCTCTCTTGGTGGTCCTTCAGTTCAGAGAGAGAGAGAGAGAGAGAGAGAGAGAGAGAGAGAGAGAGAGAGAGAGAGAGAGAGAGAGAGAGAGAGAGAGAGAGAGAGATTAATGCTGTGAGTGTCTCACCAGTGGCTCTCCTCTGCCCTGAACAGAGCCAGGATCCATATTGAAAATGAAATTAAAACACTGGAAACTTTCTAAAGTGTGTCATGATTACCGCACAGGCTACTTTCCCACAGTTTTTAGTGTGTAGACATGTGTATTGTGTGAGGATGGGCGTTGACACACACTCATATATACACACACATTCACACACACACACACACTCACACTAACACATGCACACCACCCTTCTCTCTTCCCCACACAAACTCTTAAATGTTTGTTTAGTCGGCCTGCTGGATAGGGTTGAGCTGAGTCATGACCAGAAGACATCTCCATTTAACCAAACTGTGGAGTGTCTCAGTGTGTCTGTGTGTTGGAGCCTGTGTGCCTACAGTGGTGAATCATAGCTCAGTCCTCTCTTAAAACAGAAACGTGCTGAAATTTAAACTACTGAAAACAGCCAGAAAGGACACATTAACTAAGTGTTGTGGGTGCCGTTTTGAAGAAAAAGTTTGTTTTCATTTTTTAAATAGAACAATATTACAGCTAGTAGTGCTGGGTGATGATACATTACTACCATCGTAATAAATTTCAGCACAATACTCTGCATAGCTTATGATGGGTAGGGTCCATGAACAACAGCATGGATCACAAAACAGCTGTTTTTTGTGACAATGTAACAATTTATTTTTTCAATAATAAAAATTCATTTCAAACATGTAATAAGTTGTATTTCACATTGACCGGGAGATCACAACCTGAGACCACTTGGCTGGGAGACCAAGAGAACATAACTGGCCTCACTCTCTCTGGGATGGCCCTCCCTCTCCCCCTTTACTCAGCGTGATGCTAACACATGCAGGCATGTGTTCGTTAATATAAGGAGATCCGCAGTTAGCGAACTCATACAAGCATGTTTAGTTGTCCAGTGACATTGCATTAGTTTGAAAAGACATGGTTGAGCTTCACGTTTCTCAGAGGAAGCACGTGCTTGCCAGCTTGGCAGTATTGTGTGATGGGGGAGATCTCAATAGTGGGTAAAACTGGACATGAGAAAGTTGGGGAGAAAATTGGGTAAAAGTAAAATAAAAAAAGAATAAATAAAAACAACTATTTGTTTAACGTGACTAAAATGAATTGGGAAAATTAATTATCAGAAATGAGAACTAAAACCATATTTCTTACTAGTAAAATGTAGTTTTCACATTTATATGTGAAATTTCAGTTTGCTTGTTTAAATTTCAAACATCATGAAACAGGATTAAAAGCTAAAATAGTTTGCCATATTATATTATATTTTTGCCATATATTTCACTCATAGCGGTCAACAATAGTGAAGCACCAACCCAGCGCTGGTATCCGTCTGCAAACCACAGAAGACCTGAGCAATCAATCTGGAATGCACTGTGAGCATGCACTGAAGGTGGTGCTAGACAAGATGGCTACATGGTAAATTAAGATTGATAAGATTGAAGTTTGAACAAAGAAAACAGATGAGGTATGGGGAAAACTTGTGTGTGGCCATTACAGCCACACAATCTTCCTACAAAACCTCACCTGTCCCATGGCAGAGACAGTTCAGCGTCTTCACCATGACACGCAAACAAATATCATTCCAGCCCAGTCAATGACTATCACATGGACTTACAAAGCCAATAAATGGTTCTCCACTGTGTTTAGTGCTGTCTATAATTCTAGCTTTAATGTACGCAGTGCAGGCCTTAACCACCATACAAGACAAACCACATTTCAGTGCTATACAGTGAGAAAGAAACGGAGAATTGTTTCTCAGGAAGACAACGTCAAACGTGACTTTAATATGTTTCTGAGCTCTCTGTGTAAGCCAATACGCCAGAACGTAAAAGAATTCATGGTGGAATGTAAATAATTGTCTGAAAATGTGCGAGCAAATATCAGTTTACAACCGCAGCAAACATTTAGCCTTCATTCACTTCAGACACTATTAGGTTCTACTCAAAACGTTCTGAATATTAACATAACTATTACATTACTAAGATGTTGCTGTCAAAATCTTATAAATGGAAAAATGGTCTAAATTTATTTGGGGAAAAATCTTATTTAAAGCTACTGTTCTTTTTGACTTCAGAGATATCATGTTTTGTTACAACAGTGATATGCTAATATATATAGCATACACTAACACAACACATGAATAGCCACTATTTTACACAGAGACTGCATAGTCCTTTAGACAGTTTTGTATTAAGACAGCACCAGGTTTCACGAAGCTTGGTGTTCCAGCCAGTTCAGGTTAAATTTCTCATGCAGAACATGAGAAATGCAGTATTTTATGTATTTTATTTTTTAAAAGGTATCACACCACCATTCTTTTTAGAATGAGAATGTATAACTATGTTGTCAAGAACACGTCTTAGGCTCCAGTTCTGGCAGGCTAAAACACTGCAGACCCAGGGAAGAGAGGGACAAGTTGACCTTGAAAGGTAAAGCAGACTGGTAAAAACTGGCTGAAACCAGTTTTTAGGAGTAAGTGCAACACACGATGGCCAAATTGATGGACAAAGAGATGCACCTATCAGAGAATAAGCTAATATAAAAATTTGAGAAGTAAGGCAGGGGGATATCAAATTACTCCACATAAATGGTATATAAACTGTTGTTTGGAACAGTTTGTGCAGTTGGGTCTCTCGAGACCCTGTGCCATCTGATGCTAAAATAAAGAAAAAGCCCTTTTCCCTCTTTCCACGAACTCAGCATTTGAAGACTCTTTCCTTTTTGACATCTTTTAAAAACTTAGAATAGTTATTAGTGAAAGAATTTATCCAGTATTAAAAGATTTCTTTTTATTCATAATATTATGATGGAGGCCTGGGGTTGAAGGGATAGCCCTTGGTCCTGACAGCCTTCATGAACTTGATGAGGGTAAACGCTAATCTCTGCAGCACTTTGGCACAAGTTCCAAACTTTGTGCAAACGTTCCACCACTCAGTGTAGCCTATACCTCTAAAAACAAGATGCAATGCAGACCATAATTACTTAGAACTGGAACTCTAGGCTATTACACTTAAAATCAAGTCAGCTGCATTACTAACTCCACACAGCTGTTACCATGATTTATCAGGGGGATCATGGATTTGAGGAGGAACCGAATCAGATGCATTTGGGTGCATATTTTCGAGATATGCCCTCAGGTTGCTACTGCTGAAATGGTAGTCTAACTGTAGCTTACATTCATCTTGAGGTTACACAATTTTGCCGTCTACTGACCTTTCAGCGCTGCTCACACAGCAGTATGTCTGTTTTTTGTTTTGTTTTTTTTTTTACAAATTATATAATCAAATTTAGAATATTAGTTGACAGCCCTATTTTGTGACACACCTCGCTCAAAGTTTAGTTAAGCACATGATAGTTTAGGCTAATGGATCAAATCAGATTTTAGTTTTTTTTATTCTGTACCAACATCCGATCCAGTGATTTTAGCCAGTATCAGACTGATACTGATACTAAGTATCGGATTGGTCCACCCCATTCTACATGTCATTATTTTAATTTTTCTATTCCATCATATCTATCATATGGTGGAATAGAAAAACGAAAATTTGAAAAGAAAAAAAAAACTAAAATCTGATTTGATCCATGTCGGACACATTGTGGGACACACTGACGGTGTCCAAGCACCACACACCAGCATGAAGCCTTATGAAGTGAAGGGGTCTCAAAAGAAGATGTGTTATATAATTGATTAATCTGGCTTTGTTACAGCGCCTGTTGGTTGAAAAAAAATAGTATGAGTAAAAGTGGGCTGAAAACGTATTATGACTTATGAACTTTTTTGATGAGTTTATGTCTTATTTCACTTCCTAAAATGTCTGGTGGGTCTCAAGAAGAGGGTCATGGTATGGAAAAAACTCTAAATGAATCTTTGTGCATGTTTTGTCACTCTGACACATTTGATGTGGCCTTATAAAAAGCTCTACTACTACTACTACTACTATTACTACTACCTTTGTGTGTGTCAAAGAAAGAAGTTTAAAAGATCTTTTAAGATTTTGTCCATCCTATTTCCCATTATACTGTTAAAAATGAAAAATGAAAAATGAAAAAAAAACCCTGAGAATTCATGGTTTAAACATGTTATACATGAAACAATCCATGTTTGCTAACTGAAAACTACTTTTCACATATTTTTAAGTTACTGGCTACTAAAGTCAGAGTAAATAACATCATGAAGACAGCAGGTAAGGAAAATGCTTTACTTGCTCAGTCTGGTTATTTTCTACTCTGCTCATCATCAGCTCTGTTTCTGTCAGGTTACAGCTGCTCTGCTCTCTCCTCCTCTCATACCATGAACTTTGTTCACGTTACAGCCAAACTGGAAACAAAGTACCTTTAACGGATTAATAAATAAAATGTGAACTTTCAACTTTCAATAACTGCTAAGTTATTAGTGACTGCCTTAATCAGCCGAGTCATCCTAGCAGAGACAACAGGAGCTGCATAGCTTCTTCATCTCCTCTCCAGTTTATTTATAAACTGAGTTAGCAGCAGTGTTGGGAGGGTTGCTTTAAAAATGTATTTTGGGACAGATGAAAAAGTGAAAATTGGCCGCTCCAGAATGAACAGGGAATTGGAGATTCCATCTTTTACAGAAAAGCCTGAAAGTAACAAAAAAACCAAGCATATTTTGTCAAACATCAAAAGTGAGAGATCAAAGTGAAGAGAAGGAAGGAAGTTGTCTGCCAATATATGCATAAGTGCATTTGGGAGCAGAGATGATGACTTGACAAGATGACTTATTATTTATAAAAAATGGGTAAAATACCAAAGCCAGATTAATCAATTATATAACACATCTTCTTTTTAGACCCCTCACTTCATAAGGCTTCATGCTGGTGTGTGGTGCTTGGACACCAGCAATGTGTCCCACAAGTTTATAAAAGCATTCCCTTCACACAAAAAACTGTGTAAGCCAAAAAAGTGGAAGCTGATTGTCTTGGTTACAAATAACTAATTTGCACTTTAACATTTGCATCCATAATATAAAACTACTGAAAAAAGAAATAACTTATGCAAAAAAAGTTTCGAAACTGTTAGTTAATGTTAGCTCACTTAAGCATTAAACCCAGGCCAGTTAACATCAGTAAAAGTTTGCTTTATAGTTAGGCAAACTGTATCATTTTATGCAGTACAAATGAGAACAAAGGAGCTTAGCTTACTTCCAAATCAATTTGCTGCTGGAGGATCTGGCATTATAGAATACCAGGGTAAAAGCCTGATTCAAACTTCTTCAGGAAAGCACTGCAGATCGTAGTTCTGCCAATAAAAAAGAAATATGTACTAAAATTTCTATAGATTGGCTGAATAAAAACATCAATCTGCTGCTGGGGAAAGGGGATTCTTCATAACTCTGGTGACAGGAGGACCACCCCTCTCTTCTTCACAAAAAATGAGAAACTCTTCATACCTACATGATTCATGTGACTACAGTTACCTTTTAACATTCTGATTATGTAACTCTGTTACATGTATTCCATGACTATCTAACCCTGGTTAGTACTCCATGTAAAACAATTGAAACAGCTCATGCATGTACACCAACAAAGACCCTCAGGACATTTTTGTCTGACAACAAACACAGCAAGATACTGACTTGCTGAATGTGCGCAGTACCCTTCCTCCAGTCACAAAATCTAAGGAACGGAGTCTGGTAACTGGAGGTTAAAGGGCAATTCTACCAATTCTTCTAAATGTCTGCTAAAATCTAGCTCGCAGGAAGTTATTATATGAAATTATTACGTATATGTTGCCAGGTGCATGTGACATTGTTTTACAATAGTTCTGAGAAGGTTTGCCATAAAATGTTTATTTTTGAAATTTTGAAATGAAGGAAAAAAAATTAATAAAATGGCTTTTTTTGCATTGTAGACATGACTACCACTGTAAAGAAATAAGAGTCTGTTAAGTTTTTCAACAGTGAACCATTTTACATCAAACCACTCTGAATGACTTTGTTTACAGTTCAACCATTGAACTATGCAACATTTAAAATCAGTGGAATTCTAGTCATGCAGAAACAGAGAGGAAATACTCTGCACCTGTCGATGAACTGGTCAAGCAGGACAATGTCTCCAGGCTGGATGTCCTCTCTCAGCGACCCACAGGCAGTGGTCACAATTACATGAGTACATCCCTGCTGCTTTAGTGCCCAGATATTAGCCCTGTAGTTCACATTAGATGGCATGATGGTGTGTTGTCTCCCATGCCTTACACACACACACACACACACACATACACACACACACACACACAAGTTAGAGCCACACCTACCACTGATCAACTAAGAACACTTTATACAAATTAAAATCAGAATCTGCATGAGGTTTATTCTCCGTTTTCATTAGCATGCAGTACAAATTTGTCTCTACACTCTACATTTACATACGTAAAGATAAGACTTGAAACAGAGCAACTGTATGGCAACAAACAAATAAAAAACTAGATAGATAAAAGTATCACGATCATTAGATCCTTGTGTGAAACTTTTGCCCTAAGAAACAACTTTGTATATCTTACATGACTCTACAAAGTCTTACATAAGTCTAGGTACATTAGACAATAAAATGACTTATGATACTTTGTAAATCTAATGTAAATCTAACTTTATCTTAGGTAATTTTGCCATAAAAGGCAGTGACACATCCTATGTGAACACATATGCCCCCCTCCCCCCTGAGTAACCCAAGTTACTGAAAACTAATAATTGCTGAACAGCCCCTTTGATTACTTACAAGTATATCACCCTGAAAAAGTATTCACCCCCTCTTGTTTTCATCTATTTTTGCATATTTGTCGCACTAAATGGCTTCACATGCTCAGATAAAATGAAAAATAAGATAAGGAGAACCCGAGGATATACAAAACCCAATATTTAAATGATCATTTCAATTACTGAAGGAAAAAAGTGAAAAAGTAATTGCCCCCCCTAAACTTAATGCTTGGTTGTGCCACCTTTAACAGCAACAACTGCAACCAAATGCTTCCTTCAGATGGAGATCATCGTTGTGCCCATTTAAGATCCTGACACAGCATTATCAAGGAGGTTCGAGTCAGGACTTTGACTAAGCCACTCAAAACCTTAATACTGTGTCTTTTGAGCCCTGCTCTAAAGCGGCCTGTAGTTTCTTAGATGTTCGCCTGGGTTTTTTTTTGTGACTTCCTGTAAAAGTCGTCACAGCACTCTTGGAGGAATTTTAGTAGGCCAGACACTTCTGGAAACATTCATCACTGTTCCAAGATTTCTCCACTTCGAGATTAAGGCTTTCAATATGGTTGGCTGGAGTTCCATGGACTTAAAGCACGTATACACCTCCCTTGTTTGATGCAGACCCAATAACTTTGAGTTCGGTCCATTCTGACAGGTATGAACACTCCAACCATCCTTGAGTGTGCACTAAACTGTGTTTAAAGGTTCTTATAATACTTATTATTATGACTGAAAGGCATTCAGCCCCCAGGTGCTGCACCAACAACCAAAATCTTTAGTTTGTTACTTAAATTATTAGAGTGAGACTCTTTGTTTGGCTTTAGGTCCTGTTGTGCTGTTTGCTGTAAAGGAAAAATAAAAGACTAACTTTAAGCTTACGTCACATCACTGGAAAGCTTCTACTTCACTCATGTTTAAATCCAACAGGGCTGGCAAGGCTTTACTGAGTAAGTAACACAGGGCAAATTGGTTTTGGATTTTTTTTCCTTCCATAAATGAAATGATTATTTAAAAACTAAAAACTCTTGTGTTTACCCAGTTTGTCTTTGTCTCATTTGTTTCAGATCTTCAAACTAAATTTACTATAAGTGTGACAAAAACAGAAGAAATTAGGAGTGGGAAAATACTATTTTTCAGTACTGTACTTAACTGATTACTTATACAGACTTTCTTCAACAAAGTTCTGAGACTCCACAAGCTTTACAGAACAGTGGTTAAAGAAAATCTCATTTGACCTAATGAGAAACTGTAGCACAATATCACAATACCTACATTTACAGCATGTTACTAATTTCAAATGTAATTTATTTTGTATGTGTGTGAAAGTTTACACATAGCGGGATAGATTAGGTGTAATTTTTTGTTGTGTAATTGAGTTAACATTAGCATGGTGGCTAATTTGATGTTGTTTCCAAACTGCCTAGTTTCCATTAGCTACAAGAACACAGTCTGTCTCTCATCAACTGGGTAGTGGAGCAGTTTTAATCAAAAGAATTAACGTTATGTACCAATTCTACTATGTAGACTTGTTTTTTGACTAAAATCAAGTTGTGCTCTACAGTCTCTCGATGTGCTAAAAGTGAATTTACCAGTTTTCTGTAAAGCTTGTCCAACCTCATAAAAGTAGCTATGAAAAAACACATTTGTGGGTGGAGCATGAGTCATATCATTAAAGCATAAATATAATATACAACACAAAGTTCTTAGAACAAGAACCAGAAATATATCACTACAATTTATATCACTCAGTTAAAAACTGACTAATGAAAAGAAAATTCAGCAGTTACCTGGCAAGAAGCACACAATCGACATTTTTTATTTTTCCCATTATAAGAGCATCTGATGGCTGTTAAAGAGGATGAGAGTGTGTGTTAGATAATTTCTGTACAAATTATGCACTTGTGTTCCACTATTGTACTAACAGACAGAAAAACAAATAGGTCAGTATCTGATCTCAGTAAATATGAAGTAATCTAAAGAGGATTACTTCAGGATTATGCATAATCCTAAATCATGCGCTTACAAAACTATGCCAGGTTTGTTTAGTAAACAGGATTGAAAGGTCAAACTGACCTTTCCAAAGGGTGTGTCCACAAAGCACTCCGTCCTGCACTCTAGTATGTCTGGATCATCCAGCCCAGAGCCGCCAATGATGCCAATCTGAAAGAAAATAGGTGGTGTAGAGTGAACGTTATCATTTTAGCTTTTAGTTGTCACTAGTTCAGTCTAAAATAGTGGCGTAGAGCCAGATGTGATCTTGTAATGAGAATAAACATCTGGACACAACTCAATCATCGGTCATATCTTAGGGTGAATACAAAATTTAGGATCCCTTCAGAGTAGTCCTAGCAGGATAAGACTAGGAAAGATGTCGTATGTGTCAATGGTCAACACGTGCAAGCTGTAGCAGTCTCAAAGTTGCATCGGTCATGCTGTGGCAGTATGTGTCAGACAGGCCTCAGTGGTGTATTTGTACCCAGTTATTACCCACTATTTCAGCTCAGTTTAGCCATTTTGTAAGCAGTGAAAGTCAGTATTTAAGATGGAATTTAGAACCTAATGAAACAAACTTTAATAACTGATTAGAAATTCAGATGTTTATTCTCTTTCACAGAGGGGCATTATGATGGTATTTATTGTTATATATGCTATATTGATCATATAATGGATACAGTCAGAACCTAAAGAACACTGATCAACTACATGTTCTTATGTCAAGAGCATAATTATCCCTGTTTAACTGGATTTAGAGCAGCACAGTGAGTGAAACGTTGAAAGAAATTCTCATAGTTTTTGATATGAGAGTGGTTTGCAGAGTAACTACACTATCAGCCTCTGTGATGGCAAAGACGGATCAAAATAGAAAAGTCACTTGTAGGATTACAGCTGCAAAAAAAAAGTCTGTGAAGCATTTAGAATTCAGCTTTCTTATTTTTTACTCCAGTTCTCTTCAAGCACATTATAGCCCAAATGACAATACTGACAAGTTCAATATGGACATCAGAATAAATGTTTTGTAGCTCATGAGACTTCAAGAAGTTCCAAAAATATTTCTTAAGACTGCATCAGTCCAGTTAGGCAGATTTATCATAGCTGTTACTGTCATTAAGAGTGGATGACAGTGCAAGGGCTGCATACAATCCTTAAATACATGACAAAGAACCCATCAGGCACCTCTTGCACTTAATAATGTCAGTTTTTATGAGTCGGCCAACTGTCAATACACT
The DNA here is from genome assembly GCF_904425465.1 of Colossoma macropomum. Classification (NCBI taxonomy): domain Eukaryota; kingdom Metazoa; phylum Chordata; class Actinopteri; order Characiformes; family Serrasalmidae; genus Colossoma; species Colossoma macropomum. Next base: position 28,421,438 of record NW_023494791.1, on the reverse strand, counting down.
GAATAAGTGTGGTGTTCATGAATACCACAGTGGAAATAACTGCTCTTCAGTTATAAATAAATAAATAAATAAATAAACAAACAAACCAACAAACAAACAAACAAACAAACAAACAAACAAACTGAAGAGCCACCCAGACGGCGCACAGGGCTACATGAACAGTTTTCTGGGTACTTTTAGGTAAATGTACACAGCAGTATATTTGGAGGAACCAAATCGCTGCCTACCAGCACCAAAATCCCTCAGCCTGTTCTAACAAGACAAATGATACATGGTGTCAAATAGATTTGTTTAGAAGAATAGACCAAATATCTCTAAAATACCCTTACATAGGGAAAAACATGATGAGCTGAAAAAATTAGATGAGAGCGGGGAGGACAGAAAGACTACTCTCGTCTCATACTGTGATTATGACAACAAAACCTTTTTGGCACTGTGTTGTTTTGCTATGGACCTTGGTATATTTTGTATTTCTAAGGAAACCTGATATGTTGATCTCCAACATGGATGTTATTAAATACCAATAGCAGATACCTTAAGAGATAAAATATAACATTACTCCACCAGGAATTGGTACCTTTAATATATGCTGTCTTTATTCCAGGCTTTTCATTCTATTTATCTTAGAATATACAATTCTATTTATTTTAAAACATTAGGTTATGAAAAGGTAAGTGCTTTGGAAAGTGAATGGAGTATATAGTAAACAGTTGCCCTGTAGTAAATGTAGTAAATGTTTCCCCTTGGTAGGTGAATGTAGTGTACCTTTAAAATTGCTTTAAAGTACACAACTGGACCTTGACAGTGTACAAGACGACAGATTCTGCTTTTTCCTGTGCTTAAAAAGCAACTAAAACTAGTATGTGTAGTTCAAGAACAAATCACACTTTAGAGGCAATTAAGTACACAAATCCAGGTCTTACCAAAAAGGTTTAAAGTTTTTTCTTGCAACTTTTTGCCCAACCGTAGGACATAGTAAACTGCTCCATCTGTTTTAAACGTCACATCTGCACATCTGTTTTTAAACGTCCTGTGTGACCTCTACATTTGCAGTAATTGATACAACAAAGCACAACCAGCAGGAAAAACATGCTAGTGAAACAACAAGTTTACAATAAATACAGCAAATACAGTAAATGTAGAAAGAGGTGGGAAGAGAAACATTTAGTTTAAAACACGTTTTAGTGCGGCAGAGAAAAATTACAGTTACAGTTAATGGCGGCTTAAAAAAAACCTGCCCACAATCAGTATAACGGCCATACACACTTAGCTAACCTACAGTTTGTAAACTGTGCACACTCACTCACACCGCAGCAGCGACGTACACAGCTACAAATATCGCGAAAACTGAACTAAAATTGAGTTAAAAAATACCTTTATTTTTGGTGTCGAGGCCATATCTGTACAAACTGCAGAAATTCTGAAAATAAAGTGATTTCCTGCTGCCCCTGTGCACATGCGCAGACGTCACATACCCCGCCTGTGTTTCTTCTATGGTGCTGAACTTTGCCGCCCCCCCGCAGTCACTCTGCGCACAGCTCTCCGTTTACTCTCATTCATCAGTTCCTCATTATTATTCAGCACAAACAAGGAGAAGACATACACTACCTATGTATGTATCAAGACAGCCCGTCTAATTTCAGGTACCCCACTGCTGACACTGCGCACACAAAGCTTGTAAAATCTCCACAGAAAAGCATTGCCAAAAGAATGGGGACGCTTCTCGTGGCAGAGCGCAATCTAATCCTTACAGCAATCTTCCAACGCAGTGTAAAATCTTCCCAGAAGAGAAAGCGGGACAGACTCCCTGTTAATACCTTTGATTTCAGAATAAATGCTGGATCATCAGGTGTCTACAAACTCTTAGAGTTCTCAGATGTGGAATAACGTAATAGGGTATATTTCAAACTGTGCTTATTACACATTTTTTTAAATGCTTATCTCCTTTGTAATAATGATAGATAGATAGATAGATAGATAGATAGATAGATAGATAGATAGATAGATCACTAGAATTGAACTAAATAAGAACATGAGTAAATTAGCTACTTTTTTACTGTTAAATACGTTTTGTTTATATCAGAAGTTGGAGTATAACCATGTTAACCTACACTTCATTAGTTTCTCAGATTTGAAAAGTGGGCACAGCCTTCATTTTTGTGTAGGGAGAATTACACAATTCGATTTTTCAAAACTGGTTGAACTGCGAAGAATTTATTCAGAGTGGTTTTATGTGAAATGGTTCATTGTAGAGAAATTTACCAATTCGGATTTCTTTACTACAGTGGTAATAGGGTCCAAGGGTCATAATGTCTATGAGAAAACTTAGCCGTTTTATTAACTATCAAGAACCACCAGAGAACCTACACGTTTTTCTAATATAACTTTTTATGTAATGTTGTGAAACAGGAAAAAAAGCTTTAGGGCAAAACCTCAAAACTATTGTAAAACAACGTCTCATGCATCAGGCAGCATGTTTGTAATCATTTCATGTAATAACTTTCTGTAAGGTTGCTTTAGAGGCATTAAACTCCTTAGTAGTCTGGTTCCTATCTGTACTGCTGTGAAAAAATCTGATTCAGCAAGTTTCCCTAGAGCAAAGCATTTCACAACAAACCTCTCTAAACGAATGTTTATATCTTAACCATTTAACATGCAGAGATAAAAAAAAAACAGTGGAATTCCCCTTTATGAGTGCTACAGAAAAATGTGCAAACTACGATTGGTCATAACTTATCATTAATCACCAGCTGTTGCCTTAGTTTATGATGGTTCTTCAAGGGTTCTATAGTAAAGAAAATTGTTCTATATAAATGTATATATTACATGATTAGAAGGTTTTTTGTGTCGTGAAAGGGTTTTTCAGATTGATGGAACATGTGCTGTAGATAGTTACATAGAAGCTTTTTAAAAAAGGGTTCTTCTGTTGTTACGATGTCAAGCTTTTTGGTGCTATATAGAACCATTTTCATATATATATATATATATATATATATATATATATATACTTATCCAATGAGGAACCATTTTTTTTTAAGTGGAGAGATCAGCTGTGCCTGTGGGTTTGAGTAATAGAAGATAAAACACCACATTGGGACTTTTAAGAACATTTTATATTAAATAAGCAAGCTTTTGGCCTCACATGATGCATTTTATTGCATACTAAACGCATTTCAGACACCATGTTCAGCCTTATGTTAGATTTTTCCCTTATAAATTACACTAAAAATATGTACAGTCTGGTGAGGACTATGGCTTCCAGACTTCAGGCACTCATTGACTGCAAAAGATTTTGAAATAAGATTTAAAATGACAATTTCATTTATGATTATTAGTTTGTTCCATTATTTTTGAATCCCTAAGAATGGAAGGCTAAATGCACATTCACCCAATTTGGATGTAATTATTTAGTCTGCATTTTGGAGTTCATATTCATGATTTAATTCCAACTCCAATAAACAGAGAATATAACAGTAACTCTGTCAGTGTCCAAATATTTATGGACCTGGTTGTATATCTACTGTTTACACTGTAAACCGGCAGCATCCTCCTAAAAATGTTTTACAAACTGATCTCAGTCAACATACCAGTGACATTTAGTTCCAACACTACAGCCAAGAGAAACTTCAGCCATGGTCTTTATCCCTGAGAATGGTTCATCCAGCTTTACAGAAGTGAAGTGTGAAACACATATGATGTTACCAAGATCACATAATTAACATTAAAATCTAATTAAAGAAATCCATCATGTTTTAAAGGATTTTTGTTTAAACATTATGAAAATAAACTTTTTGGCAATAACAGAATCATATCCATTCCTCATGCATTATAATGCACATTAAGATTGCACATATTGATATGCAGGCCAGTGTCAGTTTGACTGCTCTGATGAAAATAACTCCAGCACGTTTGTCTATGATCGGTGCTGGGATGACGATGGGTCATTAGCAAAACTGTGTCCAGCAAATGCTGATGTGTTTTGCTCTATGGGCTGTAGCACTGTCCCTGATGGCTAGGACTGGGCAATGCTGGTGGTCAGTTGTGATGGACCTGCAGGGCGAGTGTTTGCTCTGGACAGTTGGGACAGATCTGCAGGGCTGTTTGGGGTTGTGCTAGTGGCGTTAGCATCAGTAGCATTGTTGCTCATGTGGAGATAGGGAGCCGTTTTGTTTTCACCTGAATCTCTTTCACTGTGGAAGATGTTTGGGGTTGTGCTAGTGGAATCCGCATCATTAACATTGCTGCCTGTAGGGAGATTCATAAGTGTATTGTTTCTGTTCTCATCAAAATCACTCTCACTGTTGATGGTGATTACAGTCAGTGACTTCTTTTCCTGCTTCTCTTTACTCCTCTTCCTCTTGCTCTTCTTCTTGTGTTTCTTCTTCTTTTTGTGGTGTTTTTTCCTGAGCTGTTTTCCAGACTCGTCCTCATAAATGATCTCTACACTGGTGCTCCTGCTGCTCCTTCTCTTTTTCTCACATTTCTCTCTACTTTTCTTCTCCTGTGCTGGAGCTTCAGTGGCCCCAGCTGTAGAAGGTTCTAGATGAAGTGATTTGTATTTACGCTTTCCACTGGGTTTATCGTGCCTTGACTTCCTGTAGGTGGCAGAAGGAGAGGAGTTTCTAGAGTTTTTAGAGTGCCTCCTGTCCAGACTACGGCTCCGGCTTCTACTGCGCGAGCGGTAATTACCCCGCGAGAGTGAACGAGAACGATCTCGCGACCGTGCACGAGAACGATCTCGCGACCGTGCACGAGAACGAGTGTATTTTTCTGGATTGATGTCCATGCTACTGTAGTGTGCATAAGTGTAATATCTACTGCTGGTGCCCCTTTCAGAGCTGTGGTGTGTGTGTAAGCGATGGTAAAATGAGACGTCTTTGGTTTGTCTCCTGTGGCCATGTGAGGAACCATCTCTGGATCTGGATCTGGATTTGGATTTATCTTTCCATTTCCTCTTTGAGTGGTGTCTTCTGTCATGGACATCTTTCTTATGTCGATGATTTTTAGAAGATCGTCTTGGAGATGGTGGACGGTGGTCATCTGATGGGGACGGCCTGTTTCTACTGGAACTTATATGTCTGTAAGTGCACTTTTCTCTGACTGCTGATTGGCTGGAGCTGGGTGAGGTTGGCGAGTCTGGTGGTGAGGTGAAACGAATGTGCTGAGGTTGAAATCTGTGATTATTTTCTTTTTCTTCTTCTTCAGAATCAGATGAAAGCTGAACCAGCTCAGGCGTCCTTTCTGCTGTTGGTTTAACGTAGCCCACGATAACACAGTCTTCCTCACTGCTACTGCTGTGTTTTTCTTCATCTGCCCTGGCTCCAGCTGGAGCTGTAGGAGCTGTAGAAGGTCCTGCTTCTTCTTCACTGTCCGAGTCACTGGAAGTCACAGAAACAGTGAAAACCCGAGGCAGATCTGTAGAATAGGACGGACCCGGAGTTTCATCGTCCCACGGTGTCTGGCTTAGCATAGCTGAGCTAGCCTGGGCTCCTGTTCCAGGCAAATTTGTCTCATCCTCAGAGACGGTGATGACGGATGAGTCTGAGCCACTGTTCTCCTCAGCAGAAGGAGCCAAGCATTCGTATTCTGCGTTCTGGTCGTATGCCTCCATGTTGAAAGGTGACTGTGCAAAGCTCTGGAACTCATGTAGGAAGTGCTCAGTGCGAGAAAGCAAGAAGGGGCGGAGCTCCTGCAGCACAGCTGGGTCCTGCAAGTTGTAGCGTGTGATCTGGGACATGACGATGTGCTGGACGATGTTGACCAGCGAGCCATGAGTTCCATACAGCACTGTTAGCTCCCGCTTCAGCCACGGCACCAGCCGGTGGAGGCATGCGGGGTTCCCTCTAAAGAATTCGGCCGATATTTCTCTGGACCGGCCACTGTCCCGCACACCCCGAACCCACAGGCCCCGCCGGTACAGTGTCCGGCGGAAACGGATCATCTCTTGCTCCTGGAGAGTCTGCAGCGTTCGGCCCTCGCCCTGTGCCTGCCGCCGTGCCGCCAGCCTTGCCAGCATCCGGCGGAAACCGCGGTCATTCCCATGGGAAACAGAACCTAACAGAAAGGGCAGATTAATACAAAAATCAATAACAATAATAAATACATAAATGGCAGTAAACTAACAATACTAATAACAATAATTACAAGTAGACATGATATAGCTATGAAGATTACATCAGCTGTGTTAAACAGCTAAAATAACTATAACTTTGCAATAAAACAACTTCTGATGCAGTTCCAAAAATGTTAAGAGATAAAGATGTGAAAATGTCAAAAAGGAATAACAATCATGGAGGGCATTCCAAAGGTCAAAACACTGAAGAACTGCCCCACAGATGCTAGCCTGGCTATCCGTTCATTTAGAGATACTATTAAATTTGTCAGAATTCCTAACGATAGTCTGTTTTATTTGCGACCAGTGATCTTTCCAACCCTACCTGATAGACCCTCAAACATCACCCCATGGTCTGGAGGAGGGGACGTTCGTCTCTCATGCCGGCGGTCTCCAGTCAGTGTGGTTCTGTACCTGAACCTCTGACCGGCCAGGCTGCCGAAAGAGCCGTTCTCACTAGGCCGCAGGTCATACTGCTTAAAATCATCTTCAGCCTTTATGGAGTGATAAATGGAGCTGAACGGCTGCTTGCACAATGGACACTCTGCTTTGTTCTTGGACCACTCGTGGATGCAACGGAAACAGAACCGATGTAAGCATTTGTCTACGTAGGAGATGTTTTTGAATTGATCCAGGCAGATGGGGCATTTTGAGTCTGGAGATGTTTCCTTGGAGATGGTCTTTGATACAGAAGTGGGTGAACTCTTCTTTAGGACACTAAGTTTCATCTTTGTTGAGGCCATGATGCCATAATCTGGGGGAAAAAAAGTTAGCTATAGGTAAGTATGGCACGACCAGCCATTTTAATGTGCAGGGCTGAACTGTGCCTCTTTAAAGGTCAATATTCCACATTTCGTGTATTTTTCCACTGAGGTACACTTATGACTTTTGCATGAGATCAGGTACTAAAAACTGTTGCAATTCATTTTTACATTACATTTCTTTAACTCTTAGAATTAAACAGATTGTTTTGTTCCGTTCTTATGGCTGCTCTGTATTGTGACTGAACCATTGGGGTATTACAATTATTTTCGAAATATGGATTTTTCGGTTTATCCGGATAACTTAAGCCCAAAGTGAAGACTGTCCAATACAAATGTCCTTTAAGTTACCTCTCACATTGGACTGAGCTTGACTTCTGACTTCAACCATCTGGCTAACCGATATTATCCTCAGTTAGCACGAAGCTGAAATCGGCTCCTTACTCGAATTTTCCGTTCCACCTTAAAGGGTAAGCGGCATAATGTAACTGCTGTACCATGTAAGGTGGAACGGAAAATTCGAATAGGACGCTTCAGAACTTCAGCTTCGTTCCCAAGGTAGCAAAAACAGACAACGAAATGTAGAACAATAACAGATCTGAGGATTTTTAACTTAAAATACCTTCAGAAAGCGAGTTAATAATACTGAACTTACTGGATCCGCTTCAGTAGTTTCAGTAAAACCTCAGTTGGCTAACTAGCTAACGTCACAATCATTCAGCCCACAAAGCACACACAGCTTATAGTGTGGACGAAGTTACATCAAGCTAAATATTACCTAAAGCACATATTTCAATTATTATAAAAAAAAATGCGCAGATTTATTTAGCGAAACCGAACTAGAATAATAACATTTATAATTGATTTTATAACCGCTATTTAGTAATAACAAACGCCCGAAGAAGACCGAGGAATTTTAGAGCTTCCGGTCGCGGCAATATCAAAATAAAAGTCTTGATGCGTGTAAAAGGCCCTGTGGAAAAAAAAGTCTCTGATATTCTTAGGTGTAGTGCTGAAACATTACATACGTATGCATACATTTCCTCGACCTTCTCTTTTCTGTCTAAAGAAAATATTTAATGATTTAATTATTTTAATATCAATTAGCAAATAGAAAACCGAAACTGTTCTTAACTCACACATCTTGATATAATTTCATCAAAAGATTTCATTTCAAACTGCCAGCTGAGTATGGAATGCATTTACAGAAGTATAGGATATAATTACAGACCTATAAATAGATATATGATGATAAATATTTCCTAACACAGACCTTCAAATTGTGTCATTAATGATTGTAGTAACACATCACTTAGTTCAAAGAAAGCTGAACCGCTGCCAGTAGAAAAAGGCTAAATCTTTATGAATCTTTAACATTGCGCTCCCTGATTGTCTCTACTGAATGTTGCTACTCAAAATAATAAGAAACCATGATTTTTCTGTGTCAATTTAAAAAATAGAAGTCTAGCTTATTGCACACATAAGCGTTATATTTTTAATGACCTCCGCCGGCTTTGTCACATCGCGTCGCTGCCGGTGTGAATGCAGGGAAACTACTATACACTCATCCGTTAGAGAAATCAGAGATCGGTGTATGTAAACAGCAGTGAAGATAAGGAAGCCTAATATTACAACTTTTCTGAACGCATTTGATATGAAGTTTAGATTGCAAGGAAAAGATTCTAAGCAGAGAGCCAGGTAAAATAATCTGATTTAATTTAGAAAGATAGAGGGTGATAACATTGGCCTTATTAGGTACACAAAGTAAGACTCGGTGTACTCAAAACACCTCTGATCAACATCCTCTATTACAATGGCTCCCAAGCTGTGGTGCCCATACCCCCACAAATAATGACGTTGGTGTTCATTTCATTTCAGTCCATTTGTCGGCCGCACAGTTACCTCCCTGATACAAATGACACGCACAACTATGTCACCCTTGCATTGCACTCACCAACTCCAGAGCAAGAGATCCTCAGTGAAATCACTATGATCTTTAATTACCGAGTTAATCAAAAGCCAGTGTCAGTTTTCTGGATAGCACTGCATGCAGAGTGTCCTATACTAGCAAATCATGCTGTTAAGATATTAATGGCCTTTGCAATTACTTATTGATACAATGATGATTCTACTTTTACACATGCACACATACATTAATGATGAGAGAGTATGACAGAAGCAGCTGGCGGTCAGGTCTGGCTATAAAGCAGAGGTAAAGGCGGAGGAAAATATTCTGAATGAATTATGCTTATTAAAAACGTTGAGATTTTTTCCATTTTATTTTTATAAGCAACACTTAATTGCTTAAATGGCTGAACCATTCTTGGAGTACAATATTTATAGCATCCAACACATGGCAAATTATTTTATAGTTATTATAAGTATTTAATAGTTGAGTATTTGGCTAGCTATAGGTATTCTGAATTGCCACTTTTGCTTTGAACATTAGATATTAGCAACCTAAATGAGGTCTAAACAACAGAACAGAATGCATTTTTTAATTTTTTTTTTTATTGGCATTCAGTATTCATATGTATTTACACACACACACAGATACATTTGACAGGGCAGAGACTTGTGAAGGTTTATGCTGGTGTTGATGATGGTCATTAATGGTGACCGTGGCCTCCTGCTTCAGGAAGATCAGGAATAACCTCGCCCGTTTCCAAAACGGTGTCACCCTGTACGTCAGAGAGGGCACATTAGACTAATTTGATAAAACAACAGTTACCATCAGCAGCAGCAGTCAGGATGTGTTTAGATTGAGTCTGCTGATCTGCTGACAGTTTTCATAAACATTTAGCATAAGGGCGCCAAAGTGAAGCATGAAATTAATGGTTAATATTATTTGTCGCTGCACAGAAACATGATAAAAAATCAGAAGACGTTTTAAGTGGTGGGGCAAAAGTCCTTATGTTTTAATGGAAGATTACAGGACAAAAAGAATTGTTTTTTAAATTAGATAATCCGTGAACCGAGCTAAATAAGACCAGGGACATGAACTAGCAAGGCAAAAAAGGTCAGTTTAGATTTTAGATTGACTTTAAAACATTAAAAGGAAAAGACAAAAAAAGTTATAAAAATACATTTTGTATACAACGATTTTTTAAAAATATATTCACTCTTATTGGGTGAAGATGGCATTCTGGTAGGCCAAATTAAACATACAGGCCAACATTCTTTCACTTTGGGTAGCCCTGATGTAGAATAAAGAAGCTTTGTTGCACTTACGGGAAAGAGTCTGGGTTTCAGCTCGACGATTCCATACGGCATTTTCTGAGAACAGAATAAGGATTACTCAAATTATTTTGGTTCATATATACAGATCACAGCCATGGCAAATTAAGCTGCACACCAATCCTACTTCAGTGCCAGTTAAGTTTAGGTTTTTAGATCATGAACAGCTTCTGGATATAACAGAGCCGAGCTTCTGACCAATCAGGTCCAACCATCTGACCAAGCATTGCAGAACTTCTGACATATCAGTGACAGCCTTCTGACCATGTTGAGTTGGACTGATTATAATCAGAAGCCACACTACCAAATATACCAGTGCCATACATAAAAGTGGCCTGAATTTGTTGCTGTTGTTTTTTGTGCTGTTTACGCTGTCACACAAAACAACATAGCAATCACATATGAAGAAAAAAAATGGATTTGGCCACTTGCAGTGTGAATGTAGTCAAAATATGTTTAAATCATATATCACCATGATATGTCTCATGATATGGATTTTGCCCTAGCATGTATACCATGATGAGCCCAAAAACAATGAACTACAAACAGCTCCGTCACCAGGACGTTACACACCAACTTGACAAGTTAAGACAAGTTAAACATCAGCGTGAACAGTTTAAATCTTAGACAAAGAAAATCTCAGACAAAAGAAGTAGCTGCCATCCTGAGTGGCACTTGCATACCACATTCATCAGTGAAGCCTTTCACATAATTTGCACACAAAGAGGGTGTACTGCCGCTCGCCATGTGCATAAAGCATCCCAAAGACATTGTGTTTCTTACAGTGTCCACACAGATTATTACTTTGCAATAGTTTTCATGTTTATTCTTCAGAACAGTTCAACTGATGAACAAGATAAGGAAATAAGAATCAGCTCATAAATGATATTCAACAGGCTTAATGTGGTAAGCTTAATTTGGCAAGCTCAGAATCGCAAGCTGCAAAAAACTAAACACAAAATGGAACTGAGGATGAGTAATGAGTTAAAAACAAACAGGAAGAGAGTCGTAGAGGTGAACAACTAAAAACTGGATCAAAAAAGGAAACTGAAGAAGCTACTAGAGCATGTTAGCATTTATAAAATCAAAAAACTTTTTAGATGCATTGCTATTCTAATATTTGAATGGCTTATAAAAAATCATTATAACCAACATCACCACTGAGAACAGTGGCAAAAATAATAATAACAACAACAATAATAGCAATAACGGTAATAATTTTTATCATTACATTGTTTTGTTACTGTGATTGTTAGTATTGTAACTGAACTTTTTCGATATTGTAATATCATACGGTTCTTGCCCAAATACAAGAATATATTGTGATATAAATATAATAATATTGTGATATTAATTTGAGTTCTTATTGTCCACCCCTATTTCCACCCTGATGCAGGGAAATTGACCAGAAAAGCAATAAACTTACAGTGACATGGTACTTCATGTAGTAATGTACGATCCACGCTGGAATCAGGATCCGTGTTAAAGCGAAAGTTCCAGCCCTGTAGGCTCTGAACGTCTGGGGAAACAGAAATCAGCATCGTGGGTGTCAACAACTAAACACTTAACATATAACAAGGGAAAGGGTACTTTTCTGAATTTTTTCTGAATGGTTTTCTGAACTGTCACTGATTTACAGTAAATGCAGCTAACCAGTAATGGAAGTATGTGTCATGCAAAATCTGTCTTATATTATCCTCATAGCTCCAGTGCGGAAAAAAAAACCCTTTAAATGCTTACTGTGCTTACTATGGTGGTATCACTCCAAACTCAAAACGTTGCAATTGTTGCAATATTTCATTCAGAGTTTTAACACAAGGATACACAATTTTCTCCTTGTAATTTTAACAATATTTAATTTTAGGGAAGCCTCCACACAACCTATTTCCATTTTCACCTATAATTTCAAAAAATCTCCATAATTAAATGTTTAAGCTGTAAACAAAGACATTTAAATTAGTTTGATGTGAAATGATTTATTCTAAAAAAACTTACCAAGTCAGAATTATTCACAGTGGTTGTGATAATAACCAGACATTTGAAGCGTTTTAATGCCCCTAAAAGCTACATCAGATCAATCTTTTACATGAAGCAGTTACAAATATGTTGCCTGAAATTGTTTTATAATAGTTCTGAAACAATGTTTCAGCACAATACCTTTTTTTTTCTTCAGTTCATGGTTCAGGATATTGTAAGGCAAAGTAGTACCCAAACAGTACCAGACTTCCCACCATTTTATCAAAAACGTATTTCGTAAAAACGTTAAAAAAAAAACATTGTCAACATTACATACAAAACACAGGACACGTGAAGGTACAGATTGAATTATGCAGAAACTTTGAAAATTTGGTGGAAATCCTCTTTAATTCCCTTAAAAGGTACCTGATTCAGCTCATAAAGGGTTTGATATACCTGATAATCTGGATCAGGTGTTTTGGGTTGAAAAACAACTGAAAATGTGAGTGGGGGGGGGTCTGCAGGATCAAAGTGGAGCTGTTTAATTATATTGATGAAAAACTGGTGAACCTTAAGGTCCATGGTTGTATTTGAGTGTATGTGTGCACAGTGTGTTTGTGCGTATAGTGTATTACCCATCCTCTCTGCTGTACAGTACTCTGTGTTTGTGTGTGATGTATTACCCATCCTTTCTGCTGTACAGCAGTGTATGTACAGTGTGTTAGTGTATAGTGTTAGTGTGTGTAGTGCATTACCCTTCCTTTCTGCAGTACAGCAGCGTGTGTACTAGAGATGAAACGATATTAAAATTTCATATCACGATTATCATGACCAAAATTATCACGATTATCGATATTATCGCGATATTGTTCAAAAGCGTTGAAAAGTAAAATAAATAAATAAATAAATACATACTGATATACAAACTGAAACTCGTTTCACCAACTTTTATATTAACACAAATAGAATTGGCAGCAATATGCACTTTTTGTTTGCATAAACATTAAAACAATATCGTCAATACATTTGTAGTATTACTTTTGTATTACTTACAATACTCTGTAAACAAAAGAATAGCAAATGTATTATTACTGTTATTACTATTATTATTATTATTATTACTGTTGTAAATTATTATTATTATTATTATTATTACTGTTGTAATTATTATTATTACTATTATTATTATTAATTACAATAATTAGGGATTTCCTTGCATAAAGAAATAAATCTCGACCAACTCTGAGGCGGGTCTTACTGGAAAATTACTACTTCTAAGAAGTGTTGCGCTCGGGGGATTTCTGTCCTAACTGCAATTGCAGCATTATTGTGCCGTTGTGGCGCTGAACCCCTAATCAACACAGTGCACCAGGAAAACCAGCCAAAATCCCAGAGGAATTGCGTGACCGTTCTGTGAACTACAGACAGTGTAGAACTCACACAGTGTGTCTTCACCTGTGGAGCTGCTTCTCTAAAAGCATTTTAAAACTAAAACATAACTTAAAATTAACGCGCATCTGAGCTGTGGCAGAAACACTCCTAAAGTTTAATTTCTGAAACTGCTTTTCCTAAAAGCAGCACACAGCGTTTACTCGCGCAAGGTCCAGTCTCAAAGCACACTATCTTCCCTATGTAGTGCACTTCGTGGGTCATGAAATAGCGAATCCTTCACCCAAAGAGTACATGAAATGTTCGACTAAGTCATCTATAATCAACATTAACAATAGGTTACAAATTCCCTATTTAAAACTCAACTGCTTGTTAATGATGATCGTGTTTGTTTGAACAGTAGCGCACTATGTAGGGGACATTGAGTGATTTGAGACGGTGTTACTCTCTTCTCAGACAGTAAACACTGCAAGCGAGACGAGAAAGGGGAGCTGTGCAGATTGAACTTTTGCAGCGTCTCGTTCCAGAGCTTGTGTAACTTAACTCAGAGCTCATTTTGGAGGCTCTGCTCCACAGAAATATGTGTTAAAAGCTTTAGTTTCGATTCACAGTTGATTCACCGATTGTTATTATTTTTATTTTTTTTGACGCCAAAAGCTTCATTTTATATTATTAACGAACCATAAGCATAAGTTAAACCACACAAACCATGACATTTCTTCTATTTCGAAGTCCCCACGGACTTCTACGTTAAGGTTAACCTTGCATTCTCTAAAAAGTAGCGGGTGGTGGTCGCGAAGATGACTCGTAAGGTTTGATGTGTTGCCCCCTTTCGCCGCTATTTTCTTTCGGTCTGTTCTGCAGACAGGGTGGTCATCTTCAATTAACTTTCCTTCTGCATTCTTATAAAACCCAAAATATGACCAAACGTCAGACTTGGTCTTCTTAGAAGGCTGAAATATCTCCGAATCTCTGTCACTACATTCCGCCATGTTCTCCCTTCTCTCCCTCTCCCTCTCCCGCACGGCAGTGTGTGTACAGTGTGTTAGTGTATAGTGTTAGTGTGTGTAGTATATTACCCATCCTTTCTGCTGTACGGCAGTGTGTGTTGCTCCGTTAGTAACAGGCTCTCTCGGGCTCAGCTCCTGATCCTTCAGCCAGCGTCTCCGGAGGTTCCACAACTGCTGCGCGCGCAGCCGCTCATCTGCGCTGTAGCCCGACATCCCGCGCTCTAACGTAAACACAAAAAATACTAGATAATACACAAATAATCTAAACGAATAAGAAACTACAACTCAGTATTAACTCACTCCAATGACAGCAGAGAGGACAACCTTCCCACAGTGCACTGCACCAAGAAACAACCGGATGTACTTCACATAAAGCTCACAAGTTGCCACAGCGCCGCCTGTTGGTGGAGCATTGTGCAGTCATTATTATTATTATTATTATTATTATTATTATTATTATTATTCACAATATCCTATATATTTCTATTATTAATAAACATTAATTAATGTTCAAAATATTTTAAACTCTAAAATGTAAAGTCTGGAAAAATGAATTACATTTAATTTTAGACGTAGAAAAATGTATCAAATGTGCATTTAAACACTAGTACGATTTTCATCATATTTAAATTTGTAGAGTTGCAGTTATAGCCCTGCAGTCAGACCCTAGTCGTTGTACCAGATCTTGAACTGTTGTCTGTGACAGCGGGGCGGATTCGCCGCTGGAGGGTGCTCTCTAATAAGCCATCTTGGTCAAATGCGCTCTGCAGACCAGTTCAGCTTTACTGCTGAATTTCACCAGTTAGTCATTTTATCCACAGACAGTCAGACCGACAGACGTTAGAAAGGGTATAGAGCTAAAATATATATTAGATTTCAGTCATTTTGGCGCTGGCAGGCTCCGCTAGTGTAGCATTGTAGATTGTAGAATTTAGCGGCCTGCGATGTCAGATTTACTAATCTAGACATTTATTTTATTTTATTCTAGGTGTAACGTTAAACACTGCGATACCGCTTTTGAAATAGTGTGACGTTATGATGTAAGCAACATCTGTTTCTGTTTTCCGCTGCTGTTAACCTTTTTCTTAAAAATGCTACTCATGGTGAGTTCGCTCAGTGACTTCAGCTAACGTTCATGTCTGCCTTTTCATCAGTAACGTTAGCATGATAGCCTCAGTAAGCTAACCCAGCCCTGCTAATTCTACCTAATGTTTATTATTAACCCAACTCTGCTAATTGCTGCCTAATGTTTATTAATTATACATCATCTTAACTGCTTTTGGTATTTAGATTATTAATTGTGTTTATGTTGTACGCTGTATGGAAACTTAGCAGAAAAATTATTCACTTTTAGAAGCTGCGTTAAGGCTGTAAGTGATCTGACTAACGTTAGGTAACCGAGTTCACTGATAGGGTTAGCATTTACAGGGTTACAGGGGGAGAGATCATCTTAGGATCACACTGTAGGTCAGAGTGTTTGCGATAAATAAAATGATATTCATCTGTCCCCAGGATTGACTGCAGAGGCAGAAACTGGCCTGAGATGGATGAAATCTTGTCCTGACACAGAAATCGACAAACCTCCTTTTTCCCAAAGCTGGAAAAATGAAGTATTTTTTCAGCGAGACTAATATTAAGAGCTCCTGGGACCAAGTTTTTTCTGCATTTTGGCAGAGATACCCCAATCCCTTTAGGTATTTAGCTACTTCACCATCATTTTTAAACCTTTCAGGAGAGACTAAGAGACTAAACTGAGTAAGACTAAACTCAGGCTTGTATGGAGCTGGGCTTTGGTATTAGATATGTAACCTAGGTAGGTGCGTAAGTAGGTAGATAGATAGACAGGTAGTTATACAGATAGACACGTGCATAAATATTTGGGTAAATAAGTTGTATAGGTACACAGTGCCATGTAGAATGAAGGCAATTGACAGTTGTTTTTAGGGAGCATTGACCGCAGGTATCAGATAGATAGATGGACAGCTAGACGGACAGATAATCAGAAAGACAGATTGCACAAACATGCAACAAAAAACAGCAATAGTAATTTTAATTTTTATTTTCTGTGAAGTGGAAAAGTTTTATCCTGAAAAAGAAATGATCGTGGCAAATAATTGTGTAGAAAGTACTTTTCCTTCTGCCTTCTCAATTGTTTTCAGCACCCATGTTCTGACGGAGGACGTAGTGTATCGGAGTGTGACTGCAGACCACCGGCTCATCACCCGGCGCCTCCTGACCAAAACTAACCGTCTCCCACGCTGGGCTGAAAGGTTCTTCCCCACCAACCTGTCCCGCAGCGTTTATATTCTAGAAGATTCAGTGGTGGACCCTGTCAGCAAGAGCCTCAGCACATACACCTGGAACCTTAATCACACTACACTTATGGTGAGAGTACACAAATACACACACACATACGTTTGTGGCAGATGCAGCCAAGACATATTTGGTGTCTAGGGCGGAAACAGTTATTCAATGTTATCAACAATAAAATGTTGACAGATATTTCCGTTGTCCATTCTACATTTGCATTTACATAGTCAAAGTGACATCCAACCTAAGAATTAACTAGTTAACCTGAAGAGGGCAGCAGTTCACTAATATTCACCACTTTCGGTGACTCTAAGTTTGTAAAACTTTGCCAAACATTATATTGATACCTTTAATGGGCAGGTTTAAGCAAGTTAATTGATTGTTAGCCAATTAATTCATATGAATAATCAAATGTCAAAATATTTGTTTTTTTTGCAGCTGTATTGGTAGGTGAAATTTGCTTTCTTAGTTTTGGTACTGACACTACAAGTAAGGCCAGATTAACCATACAGACAAACAAATAGGCTAAGTTAGGATCTGTAACCTGCAAAATTTTTGGCAATCACTTCACCTGTATTCTCTTTCTCTCATGAGATGAAGGGGTGGAGTAACAAAAACTTGGTTGATGGAGTTGTGAGCTGACATTGAGTTTGGTTGTTGTTCAGAATAACCACATTTTGGAAGGTGACCAAATCTTACCTTGATTATTGCTATTCTGGTTGCGGGGTTTGAAGCGATGTAGTGATGCACATGTCTGTAATAGGTCTGAGTTACTCTTGAAATCTCCACAGACGGCAGCTCTCCCCAAGAGAGAGAGCACCCAAGAGCGATGAAACTTGTGGAAATTGATTGGACCCACAAGCTGTACAACCAGGGTGACACTGAGTTGATTCTTGCTCGAAACAGATTATATAGAACAGCCATATTAAACACAATTATCATTCATGCTGACCAAGAGGGCTCTTGTACAGTCTGAGGGTAAAAGGGCATGGGCTCAAGTACCCTGGGGTATATTTCTTCATGTGCTGGATTGTCAGTGTAGTGCATTAGGTGAAAGCGCTGGGTCAGTAACACTCATGGCCCTCTGTGGTCTTTTCATGTTTGTGTGTGTGTGTATGTACGTATGCATGTATGTAGACGGTTACAGAGCGATGTGTATTTAGAGAATCTGCGGGTCATCCGTCATGGACACAGCTTAAGCGTGAGGCCTGGGTCTCCTCAAGTATGTTTGGCTTCTCTAGAGCCATACAGGTAACCACACACACACACATAACCTACATAGCCATGTGCTACACGTAGTGTTCAGGAACAGCAGCAACAATAGTGGTGTTTCAGGTTCTGATTTATCTTTTACTGCGTTTGGTTTGAAGAATCACAGCGAATAGCTAGTGTTTTTTTTTTGTGGTGGTGATGATTCTGTAAGAACTACATTCGACCAATTAATGTTCTACAGTATTTATAGTTCCACCTAATATGTTTTGCCTCAGTACACTTGGTGCCCCAGCAAGAAGGCTAACCAAGTTTAGCATGGGTACTCAGGAACATTAAGGACCATACTGTACTGTACCACACAGTCTTATGAAATAACTGATTTTGTTTTAAAATTTTTTAATCATATTCATACATGTAGATACAGAACACTGGTATTGCTATTATATAGATACATTTTCATACAGAATATAATATATACTATATATACTATTATGTTGTTCCATGTTTATAAAAAAAAAGGAAATATGACATCTCTCCAAACTTGATGAAAATGGCCAGTTGTATTGCAGCAAAAGCAGTAACGAATCATGTGAAAAGCACTGCAGATTCAGACTGAATATCGCACCTCCAAATATATACAATATATACCCTTCAAAGTAACAGTTTGTCACAAAGGAAGCTATGTTGTGATGTAAATGAATTCAGGAAGCTACCCTCCTACTGTGAGTGTATGATAATTAAATCCATTGAATGCTGTGATTAAGCTACAGAAATACTGTAATTTCTTACAAGCCAATATTGTAATGCTATTGCAACATTACTGGTGGGGGGGATCCAAAAATCACTAAATAATAGCATGAGTTCTTTTTTGCAAAGCAGTTGTTACTTCAGTCTTCAGTTCCCCAAGGTTATGAGGGTCCCTCTGATGGAAATCCTTAAATTTTCTGTGGAATTCAAGTCAAGAGATTGACTAGGCCATACAAGCATTATTTTGGCTGTGTGTTTAGGGCCGTTGTCTTGTTGAAACATCCATTTTCTCCCTAGGTACAGTTAAGATTAAATTCTCCTCTAATATGTCCTTGTACATGTAGGCATTGGTGATATGGCAAAAAATAATTCAATCACAAGACAATCTCACAGTACACGATATGTATCATGCAAAACGCAAAGTATAGTGGCACATATAAAAAGGCTATAATAATAATAAAAATAATAAAAAATGTGCAGCTACAATTATTTTTATTTGTTTTTTTATTTTATGCTTTACAAACTGCACTGCACTGCACTAAATCCAACTGAAGAACCAACACAAGTTTAGATGATAATGAGTCAAGAGTCAAGAGGCTTTTATTGTCAATCCATCTATGTACAAGTACACAGTGGAGTGAAATTACGTTCCTCCAGGAACAAGATGCAACATGGAACGAAAGAGTACAAAGTGCAAACGTGCAGACATAAGTGTGCAAACAAAAAATTACACCGACACAGCACTCATTCTGGACATGAGGTAGTGGAATAAGGTGCAAAGATTATTTAACATGCTGTGATATGTAGGTATATGCAGTGAGATAACATACGTGAGCACAGCAGTTACTGAGGTAGTACTTGAGTAAACACAGTTTAAACACAGTGTTAGCAGCAATGTTCCAGATAGTGCAAGTAGAGCATCAAACGAAGTGTGTGTGTGCGTGAGTGTAGAGTATGTGTGTGAGGGGGTATTCAAATGATTAGTTATCACTATGTTATCTTAGAGAGCAAGCTATAAACCCAGACAGTGCCACACACAGTGACTGGTGTCAGGGCAGGTTTAGTGGCTTGGTTCCAACTAACTGATGCTAAAATGACACCCGCTTAGAGGATTTCTGAGAGAGTAAGGTTGAGTCAGCGCCACACAAACACCAATCAGTGCGCCCATCTAAAATATAAATGGGTGGAATGTGTTCAGATGTGGGGATTAGAAATTTGACGTCATGATGTTGAAATGGCATGATCATTTTCAAATGTCATAGTATAATTTATTAGTGTTATACTTCCCAACCCTACTAACCAGTCACAATATTTTTACTATGTGCTGTGAGCATCCTGACTAATCATAGTTCCAGATACGTTTCTGTAGGTGTTTGATTGAATCATCGCATTCACGTAATCCAACATAACGCAGTCGTTAATTACATTACATTATTGATTCGCCAGATACAATTATAGCAGTGTGTGTGTGTCTGCTCTTTATGAATGAATCACTGCTGATTCTGTATCTCATATGTTCCTTTACCTGGTGTGTGTGTGTGTGTGTGTGTGTGTGTGTGTGTGTGTTACAGGAGTTCGGACTGGCTCGCTTTAAGAGTAACCAAATGAAGGCCATGAAGGGGCTGGAATACGCACTGGCTAAATTACACGGTATGCTTAAGTGGGAGGAAAAGAGCAACATGTGTGTTTTAGCGCACTATTATTATTGTTTTTTGGGAAGTGGCATCACACCAGGTTCTTGTTTGGTTGGTTTTTTAAAGTATTATTACTATAGCTGACCTATACTGGATTGACTGTATGTGCTGTATTGCTTATGACCAAAGTTCAGAATGTAAACTGAATGTAGATCAGGAGGCTGGCTTTCGGTTCTTCATAGTGCAGATAACCTTACAAATTGTTTTTAATTCAAATGCATTTTCTTTGTCAGTTTTGCAATAACTAACCATATTAAAGCGTAATAGGATTTATTTAGAGGAAAATGATATGACTTATAAAAATATTTGTGCCAATATTAATGACAGTGCTGCCTTGGGGAAAAAGCCAGAGGCCATATATTTTATCCCCTTGTTGTAATGTCAGCATTCATCAGCCCTCAAACCTTTCAGGTGTTTAAACCAGCCAGATCATTATTTAGACAAAACCTGCTTTTCATACCAAAGAACATACTTTGTGATTGTTGGTTCACTCCCACTGTAAATACCACAACACAGCTCTTTTTATGGCAGTAAGCACAGTAGCTGACTGACTGTAGTCTGCTCTACAGCAGTATTTTGGACATGGTGTTCTAGGAAAAATCTGGTGCAGAACCTTTACATTATGTGGAAGATTCTTTACATTTTTAAAAGGTTCTTCATACTAACACAGCTCATTTGTCAAAATGGTTCAAGGCCCTATTCGTGTCACATTCCTGAAATTTTAGCTGAAGGTTGATTGCCATGTAAATTATTGCAGTTAACAATTTAATTGGCTTATTTGTTATTTGTATTCAGTTGTTAAAGTACAAGCCTAAAGTGGCCAAACTGGCTGATTATTTTTCTTTTATTTATGTGTAGTTGCCTGAAACCACTGATACAACATGGCCAGTTAAATTCTGTTTGTTGCAATGTAAACATATTGTGAAAGCTAATAATTACGGAAAATAATTGTGGTCCGCTTAAATAATTGTGATCAAGCAATTATGTAATTTTAACAGGCCTAAAAGGGCCAGTGTCCTTAATGTTTTTTTTTTTCTCTCCACACTTCTGTGTGGTATATCAAAAACAGTTTTTTTACATGAGCATTTTCCAGTCTTTCATTATCCAGGCTGTTACTGTGCCTACTGCTCTGTATTGTGCCTCATTCTGAAAGCTGTCTGAGCTGAAACATTCTTTATAACTTCAGCATCAATGGACTAAATTCCTTTAGATTGAATAGGTGGATGTATGTAAATATGCTATATGTGATTTTTGTGACATCACAAAAAATGTGAATTGAAGAAAACGTCTTGTTTTCCGTGATGTAGGCCCTTTTAAAGAACCTGTCTTTGAAAGGTTGAACGTCTGTTGAAAGTGTTTCTTCTATGGAAATGTTTTAAAGAACCCACTTTGATGCCTTTATTTTTAAGAGCTTAGCTGAGCCAAGCAATCATGAACACTTAATACCTGTACAGGTGTGTTAGCACTTAGGAAAAAAAAAGGTCAAGTAAAAATGTGGGTGGTTGAGAATGCCCCCCCCCAGTGGCTGTTACTAACTGTTGCAGAGTCCAGGTCCAGAAACGGAATCAGAAATGTGTTTCGTCCATCTAGGTGAATGGCTAAATTCGGAACGTCCTCAGCAATTTATGTTTCTATAAAACCAGACACAGTAGTCCCTTGCCTTCCGCTGGGTGGTCAGTTGTAGTCTGAGGTGATTCATTGTATTGTCCAGACAGCGAATGTAAGCACTGGTTTGTTTGAGTTAGCCTTTATCTTACTTTAGCTTTGGTTAGCCCACACGCTTACTATGTTTCTACTTCTGGTCACAGTGCCGCCAGTCTTCTCCTCCAGCCAGCCACATCAAGAAATACTGCAGTGGTGCACCCGACTCTGTGAAGCAGACAGAGGCTCAGCTGTGTCACTGTTATGATATCCAGCATGGTGATTTTTTTCAGCGCTCAGGTTCTCTGCAATAGATGAGCTCCTTATTGTATGAGATGCTCGTATCGCATGAATTACTAGACAAACGCAGACAACATGTAAACCTTTATTGCACCGTTGGTTGTGCCAGAAGTAGATACAGAGTTCGCCCCTGCCTGCAGAACTGGAGAATCCAACAAAATCCAACAAAAAACACTATCATGAATAAAATAGACACATGGAAAAAGTATCCAGACCTCAATTTTACCATGCATGTAACTTATTATAACACACACACATGAAAGTGTAAATGACTACGGATGAAAAATAAAAGATATGAACAACAGAACAGAAACCAGACAGCCACAAAGAATTAAGGGTACCACTGTCCCCAGTGCTGCAATAATTAGCACTGCGAGCTTCTGCTGTTTATTTGAGATTAGGAACTGCCAGCTGTATTAGTCAGTAAAGCAATGTTTAAAACTGTTATTTAGTATAAAAGTCTAAATATTATCTGATCTTAGGAATTTCTTGCAGAATTTCGACCCCAAAATGTTCACATTGGTTGAGCCCTAATTATCGATGAACTTCTGTAATCATCTTAACAGTGTGTTTTTTTGCTGTTTGCTTTTTGTGTGTGTGTGTTTCAGGAGATGGTCAGCAGTGGCCCCTGAGGGCCTCTGTCAGGGAGGCATCTGAGAAAGCAAAGGAAGCGGCTCTCGCTGCCACAGAAACAGCAAAACACCTTGCTTCAGCTGCCACACCACAGAAACTACGACAGTATGTGTGATGAACACACACACACACACAGGACTGGGCTGAAAACCACACACACACTCCTGATACTGGGCTAAAATCATCTCACGCATTAAAGTGATAATCCTGTAAAAATCAATAACACCCCCAAACACCCCCCCCTCCCCTGACCACTTACTTCTTGAAGAACATTCAAACATTACTGTTATCTGTGAATTGGAGCCTTACTGTGATCAGCTGAGTGTGTGTCTGTGTGTTTGACTGCAGTATGCTATCAGTGCAGTAATCATTACTGCAGAACACTGCACTGTCTTTGCATCTGATGTGGTTTAATTAAATCATCCAAACAAATCACAATGTAATTTGCTGGAAATATTCTAATTATGAGATAATTTAAAATCATGTTGGCAGCACTGAAAAAACATTGAAAATGATTTAATGATGCAAATGTACTGTTTATTTATCAATAATGTATTTTATATATAACTGAAAAAGGAAACGAAATGTTCATTTTGAGTAATTATATCAATACAGCAAATACATAAATAAAACTATTTCAGTTTACCTGGGCTTTGCATATATTTCTCATTTGAAAATGTTTGTCTAAAATATAGTTCTAAATGTACATGCAAATGTCAGTAAGTATGATTTTATACTTGCAATTCAGTTTAAACATTTTAAGTCAAACTAATTTTACTCATGATGAGTGATGTTGCTCTTCCTGTTACAACCAGCATGGGGCGCCAGGTTTAGATCTAAATTGGCCCTTCGTTTTGGTCAGTTATTTTTCACTTCTAACTTTAAGCTTTGAACTCTCTAGTGGGTCAAATTTGCGCACCTCACCTGTAATACTTAATAACTTTTCTGACCATATGCTAAATGTTCTCTAAGGCACATGTTCCATGAGCACACTTCTGAAAAAAAAAATCAAATACAGTAATAATAACAGTTAAGATTAGGGTTATGGTTGTTTACTTGTCCAACTATATTAGCTAGTTCATTTCTCCTTCAGAATAAAATAGTCAAACTTATGGTTAGCTAATTCACAACCACATTAGCTAGTTAGCTTGCTAATACACAGAAATGGGTGATTTTATGTGTCATGGAATTACATAACTACAGCATACCTTCTCTGAAACAGTTTATATATGCTAGCAAACTTACGTCTAACAATGTGAGCTACCTTACCAACACTTTAGCTAGATAACGTAGGTAGCTTGCTAGCTAGTTAGCTAAACTTCACCCACACTGAAGCTTTTACTGCATTCATGACCAAGTGGGAACTGGGAAGTTTCCAACTTCCAAATAGAAAGAAATCCAGTTCAGCTGCATATTACACCCATCCTGCGACATCTCCACTGGCTTCCTGTAAAATACCGCATACAATTCAAAATTCTTCTCCTCACATAACCTTGCTCCTTCTTACCTCTCTGATCTACTTACCAACTCGCACTCTCAGGTCTTCCTCTGCTGGTTTACTCACTGTCCCACCTTCCAAACTACATGGGTACGGTGATCGTGCTTTCTCTAGGCTGGCTCCCCGACTCTGGAACTCTCTTCCCTCATATATTCAACAGGCCCACTCTGTCTCCACTTTTAAATCTATACTTAAAACCTACCTCTTTTCTATTGCTTATAACTGTTCTCAATCCTAAACCAGCCCTTTGCCAAGTCCTGCAATGTTTTGCTTGTGATGTTATGCTTCGTGTTCTCATGTTTGTCTTTATTGTTCTGTATTTCGAAAACCTGTAAGCGTCTTTGAGTTCTTGAAAACCGCTATATAAGTATAATGTATTATTATTATTATTATTATTAACTGTCATACAACTCATAATTACCACCAGGAAAGTGTTTCTCAAAAGCTCAGACTTCTCTAAGTTGCCGATGTCACCTGTAATATTTGACAACTTTTTTGACCGTATGTTAAATATCCTTGTCCATAGGAGCACACATCTGAAGGCATTGTTTAAAGGATCTGGCTAAAAAGTGTTTTTTATACACCTAAATTATCACTACATTCAGTCTTTTGGTCATACGGGACTGTTAATTTTCAACAAGAGTAAATCCAAAAATGAAAAGTGTGCTGTTGGATGTTCATGCAATATAACCATATATAATTTAATTTCAATCAGAATAAATTCTGTGGAATATTTCTTCGGCATGAATGGCTTAAACTAACTTGTATTGATTCCACTTTAATATCAGTAACACCCATGACACCCATGTGTATAAAACATTTTTAATTATTTATATTACAATGAAAGAATACACAATACCTTTAAGCGTGGGCTACAAAACAGCCAGCACCAGGTATGTATGTATACACAAACAAATAAACAAACAACAAAAAAAGAAACTATTATAGCACATCTGAATGCATATTACACATCTTCTACCAGGAAACATATTCACAGGTCTGGCACAGAACACTCCCGCTTCAGTGATAGGTAACACTCCGCACACCAAGCAGCAATGCACACACACACACACATACACAGAGGAAGACAGAAACTGAGCTCGCAGTGGAAAGGCAAGATAAAAAACTAAAACCAAAAACATATATAATCATCTATAAACTGCTCTCCTGGACATGCATTAAAGGAGTACTCCAGCATCTTTCAACATAATCTCTATTTTCTGCATTTTAATCATTTTCCCCACAGTTGTCTGTAGTCTGTGGGGACCTGCCCATTGGCTTCTATTATAAGTGAGTTTTGAGTCCATACGTTTTCTGTTCTTTACTAAGTACAGTCAAAGTATTATCCATGATAATCAAATGTCTGCTACAAATACAGCAGATAGAGATTAGATTAAAACACACTTTTATCTCTTTAAATTCAGTGGTGACTCGCCATTGAAAAGCATGTTTAGTCCAGCCAGCAGATCTGGGTGGGATAAACCAGCCTAGCTGTGTATAACAGAAAAGACTAAAAGCCTAGAATCATCTATATGTAAATATACTGGTGTGGAATTACCAGTAGATTTACTGGTAGAAGGAGAAAGTGCTTTTTTGTTTTTTTGGCCGGAATCTGGCAGAGATGGAAGAGTTTACTGCAGAAAGGAATGGATTCAGATAATCGGCACACATGCACACATGTACACACATACACACACTTTTTCTTTCTTGATCGGTGAACAGTGTTCATCCTACTTGTGTTGATCTACACTGATTTTGATTTCTCACACAAGCAGCCAGTTAGGGCGAACGATAGCCAACTACCTAGCAAACTACCCAAGTTAGCTATCTAGCTAAAGTGTTCACATTAACATTAAGTACATAAAACAGTTAATATGGGTTATGGTTAGTTACTTGTCCAACTATGTTAGCTAGTTAATTTCTCCTTTAAAATAAAAGGGTTAAACTTGTGGTTAACTAATTCAACTTATATCTGTGGTTAGCTAAAACAAACTTATATCTAACATTAATCTGAACTACCTTACCAACACTTTAGCTAGATAGCTAACTTAGGTAGACTGCTAGTTAGTTGGCTAAACTCCACCAACACTGAAGCTTTTGCTGCGTTCATGACCCAGTGACAACTGGGAAGTTTCCGACTTCCAAATAGGAAAAATCAATTTGAACGATCACAAAGCTCACAATTCCCACTAGGAAAGTCAGTGTTTCTCAAAAGCTCAGACTTCTTTTAGTTGCAGCTCTAATGAAAGCGCAAAGATTAGCAGTAAATTGCGATGACATACATCAACATAAAAAAAAAATTAACCAAGCAACTCTTTAACTAAAAGCTTTTTGAGAGCTTTTTGTATGCATGCAGCAGCCAAACAAGCACTATATTATTGTAAGCATAGTTTTTTCTGTCCTCAGCTGAAGTTGTGCAAACACTCTGAGCTTGGAAGTAGGAGGCTCGAAGTTTGAAACGTCCGAGTTCAGTTGTCATGAATGCAGCATTTGCCCAGTCTGGGGTTTGGTCTACCAGCAGCTAGATGTCATTCCACACAGCAGCTGTGTATGTGTGTGTGTCTGTGTCTTCAGTATCAGCTCCACTGTCTGTTCACACTCTTTCTGCTCTTTTCCACTGTAACACACACTCATTTTCACTTTTCTGATGATGCCTAGGTCTGAAGCTCCGCCCACATATATTTAGTGTTAGAAAGCTTTTTAACAAACCTACAAAAATGTCTTCACGTCTCATCACTGCTACTACTAAGGCTAATCAGTAACCACTGCAACAGTGAAAAACAAAAGCTAAATATGATGTATATTAAAAAGGCTGTATAGAAATGAATTCACACACCTAGGCTATAATCAAGTCTACTGAGCAAGCAGGGTGCTCCAGTTTTAAAACTGAGATTGACATCCATCCCACAAAATGTTTTACAGAATGCTGGTAAGAAAAAAAATACAATTCAACCTAATGGGAAACTGTAGCATACAACTCAGTTTTTATAATACATACCAACATTCAGAGAGTGTTATTCATTTCAAATTATATTTATTTTGTATGTGTGTGAAAGGTCACACTGGTAGAATAGGTAAAGTGTAGTTTTTTTGTTGTTCACCATTAGCACGGTGGCTAATTCGTTGTCGTTTTTAAATCCAGTTTCAATTAGCTACAGAAAGTAAGCCCAACTCTGTAGCTTAGCATTTTTAAAAACTCTGAAATCCAATCTAAATGTACTTCCTGCCAGTGTTCTTTGGGCAGAGTATGTCTATGTAAGTCATTTTTTATTTTGGTGAATTATTTTCCTCATCCACCTTTAACTCTAAATTACATCCACATGCTCAATTTCATGGTTGCCATAGTTACTCATTTGCCTTTGTAGGGCTGACTACCATTACAGCTGATACGCTGTTTAATGATTTCCACATGTTCTTTTTTTTGGTTACATTTTGTTTTTAAAACTACCAAGAAAGTGGGCAGGTCTTAAACTCTTTTACAGTGTGATGTCAGCACATACACACACACACACACACACACACCTGCTGCATGATGCTGAAAACTGAATCTCGTCTCTGGCCCATGAATTCCATCTTAATCATCCCATAAAAACATTGTTAAAAAAATGGGAGGTTCTGTGCAAGATTTTTTTCCCTCAGTTTAAATATCACTATGTTGTTCTCTGACCAACTGAAAGAGGACTCATTTTTTGCTACTAACAGTCCTTGACATGGATGTAAACTCTTCATGAAAAAAGTAGCTTTTTCAAAAAGACAAAACAAAACATGCTCCCTCCTTTCCAGGAGAAGATAATAAAAGCAGAAATGTCAGAATTGGTCACAAATGTGCAGCACAGAATTCAAGCTGCTGTTTACACTCAATGAGGAAAACAAAAAAAAAATAAGTAGGTGATTGTATTGCTGTGTGTCGCCCCCTGCTAGCCTTTAAACACAGAGCACACCAACCAAACGTTCTGCGACAAACAGAACCACTCTAATGCTCCCAGAAAAAGAACCGACAATCCAAATGGACAAGAGTGAATGAAGAAAAAACGTCCAAGAGTCTCCAATTAAACACAGGTATAAAACTAAGGTGTCAAATAGGATTACTTTGCTCAATGCCATACAAGAATCAGCTTTGGTTCTTGAGAGGACTATTTTGTAAATAGGATGTTTGAGTGAAAAGAACCTTTCTAAAGTTAAAAAAAAAACTTTTTTATGGAAACCAATATGGCATCGCTTATAGAACCATTTGTGATACCTTTTTATCAAGAATGTCTGGTTCACTAAACGAACATCCTGTTTGCATTTGTTTCTGATTGTTGGTGTTTGGTTGGTGAACTGAGGGCCTTTACACTCATTGTCTGTAATGTGACGCTGATGGTGGGGCTTTGTTTTAGAGGAGCCGATTCTATAGCCGAGAGACTCAAGCAAGGGATGATTACCCACAGTCGTCCTGGGCAGGCGCTAACACTAACAGGAGGTGTCACTGGGAGAGTGTAGAGGGAAAGAGCTCCAGCTGCCGTCGGTTAATGATTGATTATCGCTCTTCTCCCAGCATCTCCCTCTTCATTATGACGAGAAAAAGAAGCAAAGCTGGACTGCAAAGACGAAGAGGCTGAAGCAGAACAGTCGGAGAACCACTTAAAGCAACTGCTCAGCAAAAAAATCCCATTGGCCTAGTTAGCCCACCATAACCCCAAATGCAGTTGTACATCCAAGACATGTTCCGTGTCTGAAATTTGTTTCTTTAGTTTTAAGGCCATTACATACCAATTGCAATTAATTTAACAATAAATTCATTTAAACGTATGTATAAAGATTTCCTGCACACCAAACATGATTTTTCAGGTAAACATGCAGCATTATTTTATTTGCCCTATTTTTGTGAGCTTTTGCCAGCAACATGAACTCACGCAACCAATCGCTTTCATTTTTGTCATTGGAACAGTCTGCCATCTGCTTTGTCACCAATGATGTTAGCACCTCCAAAATGAGCTAAAATGGAGCTCAAAGTGTGTTACAGACATCTACATCTTACAGACATCCGAAAGCTCTCATAAAGTTCCAGCTGGGGCGGTGAAACTCTTCATGCTACTTTTACTTTGGAATGCAGCCTCCAATGTCATCATTCATGTCCGAATATTTCACATTTCACATGTTGTTTATATGCATTGCCTTCAGTGTGTAACGGCATTTTCAATGAGGCTAATGTAATGATTAGAATAGTTAATTCCGACAAGTGCATGTCAAAGTCATCACACTTGCTGAGTTTATTAGGTAATCTCAAATAGACTTGTGTGGTTTCTGATGCCGTATGGCTGTTACCCATCATAATGGTCTAAAGTACTGGTTTTAGTTATGTTAATTATTTAGTCTGACAGCTAGCTATTTTTGTCCCCACCATAGTTTGAGGGAGGTATGTGTGGATTTAGGCCTGCAGTTAGCACAATGCTAATTCCAGGGGTATTGAATGCCATTACTTGTTGGCTATATTAGCTTTGTGACACCAAACATCTCTTGGCTGACTGGCTACATTTGAGGTAAGGGGGATACTGGCTAAATTTGATTTTCAATTTTTTGCAGAACTGCTGCTTTAATGCCTAACTTCATTTGTTACTCACTGAGGATGAATGGATGGATGTAGGGAGTGCCTGGAGTAGACCTGAGCGAGTGGAGGCTGAGGGGAGGGAATGGGACATAATAACATAAACAGAGGCTGACCAAGGCACAGAATGACTGTCTAAATCTCCAAATCCCCGAGACAAGCCTGGCGTACTGCCCTGTCCATCTCATATATATATATATATATATATATATATATATATATATACATACACTCTTCTTTTTTGTCTTTTACCTTTAGGAACATTTAGGAAAATATAATACAAAATTTTAATACAGGAAATATAGACTACACTTGCTAAAATCACTTTTAGTGACCTATAGCTTTTTTTTTTTTTAATTCATGTTTTTTTATTGGCTTTTCTTGCTTTTTTTTAATAATCAGCCATTGTAGGCTAATCACATTATCACACACGCACACACACACACACACACACGTGTGTGTGTCTGTGTGTATGTATGTTTTTTTCCTTTTTAAAGTGTTGAATGCCAAGCTCTAAGAACCGCAGCAGAGGGAGTTTAAAAAGCGGAAACAGAATAAAATACTGCACTCTCTGCATTGCAAATACACTGTATAGGCCAACCAAAGGAATACAAAATCATTAGTGGTCCGATCTGCAATGCCCTGGAGCTCCTCAAACAATTGGTTGCGTATTAATATGTAAAGAGAGAGAGAGAGTTAATTTGAACAAATCCAAGAAAGCTACAAGACAAAAATGAAAGTTAAGGGTTAGCGATGTAATCTCTTGGTTTAACTAAGCCTCCACAAAAAGAAAATCATTAGAGCTGGCTGTTTTTAGACTTTTTTTGGACTCATTCAGCTTTGATCTGTCAACCTGAATGCTGAGACACAGATGATGCGTCTGCGTGTGTGTTTAGAGCAGAAAAGCTAGCTTAGTGAATCACTCTCGTTTTTAGTGCCTTAAACCCCTCAGAATCATATAAACAATCACGAAAGCAGTAGCTTTCTGTGTTTATTGCTACATCACTTTGCTACTGAAAGAGAAAAAAGGGGTTTGATCCCGAGGGGCTGATCTCACTAAGCTGTTTTCTACTGTGAACGGTGTGTGCGAATTTTGCTTCACTGCATTTGTGGTACCAGCCAAATGCTAATGTAGCACTGGCACAAACTGTAGTGATTAGCACCGGGTGGTGCTATGAAAAAATCTGGCTTGACTGTCACTGCTCTAGCAACAGTGAAGGAAAGTGGTCAGATCGGCCCTTGCATATATTGTACAATATATTGTGCTGTGTTGCCTCCATGTTGACACTGTATTAATGATCCAAACGTTTAAATAACCGTAAAAGACAGAAATACAGTTTATTGAGTGTTTCCACAAAACGGACGGTCGAGCTGATGATGCCACTATTACAGATCACATGTAGTGTGACACCAGGGCCGACACCAAGTTTTGTAGTTCAGTTGTATTGTACTCTTCACAGTTCTATGGCTCAGCCCAATATTATGCTATTATATTGTACTCATAGCCTGTATGCTTCTACAGTTGCAAACTGATTTTGAATCCATTAGCAAAAATGGAGAAATTCCCTATGGAGAAATTAACGGCAATTCAAAATTTTGTTTTGTTTTGTTTTGTACGCAACCTGCCAATGGCGTTGGTCTGTACCTTCCCTCCTTATAATCTACCTTTTTG
The DNA here is from genome assembly GCF_904425465.1 of Colossoma macropomum. NCBI lineage: Eukaryota > Metazoa > Chordata > Actinopteri > Characiformes > Serrasalmidae > Colossoma > Colossoma macropomum. The sequence goes on along the minus strand of NW_023494791.1, from coordinate 28,389,679 downwards.
TTGCTATGTTATTGTGTTTGTATTTGGTCGTTCTGAATGAAGTTGTGCAAAAGACGAGCTGGTTCCCAGGTGATTTTTTGTTCCTTAAAGAAGCTAAATAGTTGTTGCTCTAGGCTATGCCATTAGAACGCGTAGTGTGCTAAATGCTACTATGCTTAGCATTTACTAAGCTTTTATAATTGTTCTTGTTTTAGCATGTGCTAAGAACTGAAAGACAATCATAGGGATGCACTGACGATATCAGCATTATATCGGTATTAGTATCAGACGAATGTTAAAGTTTGACTGACAATTCAAACTGATAATTGATGATCCATCGGGCGATACGTATATTTAAAAAATTGGACAGGCATTGTCCCAGAACTTCCATATGAGTGCATCCCTAACAACAAAAGCAAAGGTGTTTTTATGGATCCAGCCCGTTCAATAAGAGAGAGTGTGAAATACACATACTCACTCGCAAACTCACTCAGGACGTTAGCTGACAGGTCAAAGCTGTATGGCCGCACCACGAAACCGCAGATTGCTCTTTGGGTGTCTGAGGCAACGATCAGGGTTTAATAGAGAAAGTCTGGAAGTGTGAAAGTGGTGGAGAAGTGGGACGGGAAGTCCAACCAGCTGCTTCCTGCCACAGGAGGCAGGTGCATGAGCTTGGCGCTGGGCGGACGGGTGGTTTGGAGGTTGCCGTTGCACTGCTGGCTTGGTTCTAGCAGATGTGTGTGTGCAGTCTGTGTGAGGGCGAGTAATGGCTGCTGTCGCTGGAGCTGCCCTGCAGGCTGTAGTGGTCTTCAGTATCGCTCACACTGTCCACACTGTCACCCTCGCCAGGTGTAAACTCCATCCCTTCGATATCCACGTCCACCTCTGGAGAAACACACACACACACACACAGTTAGTATCACACACACTCTGTGCCTACACTCAGAAAGTTTGAAGAAGTACTTCATCTAAAAGATCAAATATATATAATATTCTCCTCACCTCAAACACATCTATAAAATGGACAAAAGTACAGACAAAATTCAGTCTTCAAGATGGCCACTGTTTTCAGTTATGCTAGTGTACTTCAATCCATGTAAGCCCAGTATGAGAACAAAATAATGAGTGAGATATTTGAAAACCATAGAGGGGCCAGGGGGACGCAGCATATCCATGCAGCAAAAACACTAAAGAAAATACAGGGCGATAAAAGTATGATAGATCTAAGGTCACAAATTCAGGAGGGAATCAGCAAATCACCAACTATTTCTGGAATTCTGAGACTTTCCCACAACAAACAGCGCATCCCTAATATGCAACCAATAGAAAGTGATGCATGCAAACCCTCCTATGTTGAATCAATAACTACTTATATCAGCAAGAACTTGCAGTACACTCACACCTGACGTTTGAGTTCATGTTTATAGATAACAATAAAACATACAGTGTAAGAAACCACACAAGCAACTCAATTTGAGATTACTTCACACGGTTTGAGAGCAAGTGTGTGATGATTTGCAAATGTAGTAAGCACCATGCTAATTGGTGTGCACAAGCTTCCATAGTCTTGCAAGTGCAGGACAGGCAACTGCTTAAAAAAGTTTCTCATCAAATTGACAAACTCTGCTGCACATAAGAGTATACACACGGACATGTGCATGGCCAATTAGTGTGGAACTGACAAAATCTCTAATATTTGTGACAAGCTTAGCAAACAGTAGATATCAGACAGTCCATATATGAATGGGCAGAGCATCTGCGCTTGAGACTATTTGTCTATATGTCTGACTGCAATGTTCTTTGCCGGGTTGGAGGAAAACACAGCTCCAGATGTGATTTGGTTTTGGAGGTAGCAGTTAGTTTAATGAACAGCTAACATAAGCTAGTAAACTAGTTTGTTTTTTCTCAAGTGTGCATGATGAGCAGCATTATGGAGAGCAATTCCTCCTTTTATGTTTTTTTTTCTCAGAAAGTAGGTCTGACAGCTCACTCTCATGTTTAATATTGGCTCATGCTTCTAAGATTCACAAATTCACAGGGTTAAAATTAAAGAAGCAACCTTAAATGCTACCAGAGGCAGATTCCTTTTTCACATTCTCCTCATCCTTTCCCATTCAAGTGAACTGGCTTTTCTGCCAGGCAATTTTACTCACATTCAGTGTGACCATGGCTTCCATTATTTGTTTGATACATTAGCTCCAGTGCTAGAACTAAAGAAGCAAACTTCAGACACCAAAGATGTCTTGGTTGATCCACTACATTTGAGGTAAGAAGGGTAAAAAACGAGGTCAATTTAATATTTTTCTAAACTCTCACTTTAAGCATGCAAGGAAGATGAGCTCCAACATAACGAGTACAGATAAGCTATTATATCACACTGACTAAAACATGTACAGTATGTGTGTATGTGCATCATGTGAAAGAAAACCTGCAACTGGCCATCTGTTTGTTTCCAGCTTTGGATATGTGAAGGCCATTTTGTGTTGGTGGATTACTGCAGGGTTTAAGTGGCCCTTAGCTGTGGGCAAACAGAACAGGTTTTGTGCTAGCTTGGCTAATCCTCTAATAGTAAATTGCATAGGATGTTTACTACAATGTGCATTAGTAAACACACACTTCTTGCTTAAACCCTGAGGAGCTCCATACAGACCAGTACTGTTCAGTAAGAGGCAGCATGTTCTATGTTCTTAGTTATAATTTTATTCCAAATATCATAATACTAACAACACTGCAAAACATTGTTAGCTCTCACTATTTCCTCTTTTATAATATATGTGTAAACTGAGGAGCAGTTTATGGATAGCTGGATAAAGGGAAATGTTCCCTAGATAGACACAGAGCTGTGTTCCCTAATCTTGGAGCACCGGTATACTCTAGTGTAGTGACTAGCTGTTAGCAAGACTAGCCTAGCTAGTACATAGCACTGCATGACAGCAACATAACTAAAAGACTTAGGCTAGAAAATATCCATCAGTTATTAACACTACATTCAAAGTGTAATTTCACTCCATAAAAAAGAGCCCATGTTGTGTTTGTGTGTTTACCTTGTTCTGAATCAGTAGAGATGGTAGAGCCCATGCTGTCTGTGCGGATTCTCTCCATACCGAGTTGCTCCAGACGCCGTTTGAGGTAGCGATGCTCTCTCTGCAGCTGCTCCTTCACATTCAGGGCCTTTCTGTCCTGCTCCTCCAGCTTCTACACACACACACACACACATAAACATCTGTTTATACACCTTTTAAGATGTGGGGTCATGCATGTCCCACATGTATTATGTAAGTAACTATATATAATAATAAAAATATGCCTTATTACTATACACAGATAGGTGACAAATTAAAGGAAAAACCCAATAACAAGTGCAGATGCTTCTAGATGAGTGTACTTATTTTTACTTACTTATATGTACTTATTTTCACTTAGAAAACCAACAAAACATGCGATGTGACCAGGTTATTTAAATGTTTGCATATGACTGTAAATGTAAACACTATATATAACAACAATGTCTCATATATATATATGTGTATGTGTGTGTGTGTGTGTGTGCGCGTGTGCATTATATATGTTTAAGTACCTATATGTAATAATTTGTTTATTTAATTTCTAGCCAAAACAGCCATTATGTACAAGTTATTAACTTTTCAGGAAATATTTCTGGGGAGATATATGAAAATCCACTTAATAAATACATGTACAACAAATAATAAATAAGTTCCTATATATAATTGTTCATATGTTGCATATTGGTTGGTTTCCTGAATAGGGATTAAGCCCAGCATTCTGAATGTAGAATCTTCATTGAACGGTGTAGTCAAGGACTAGGATTAATCTACATTTAACAATAAATTTCTAAACCTAACCCTGATCCTAACCCTAATCTTAACATCAGAAAACAAAAAGAAATGTTTTTGTTTATTTAGTTTTAAAAAATTAAACATGGAGCTTGTGTAAAAAAAAACTTTTGTCTGAAGCATTCTGTTTGTCCTGTAGGTTCGCCTTGTTTTCTCTAGTTTTAGTTTCAGAACATTTTTGTTCCAAAAATATACAAAGACCAACACACATCCGTCAGCAAGTGCACAGTGACATCACATTTATGATTTGAGTGCATAAACAGTGTGCTGTGGTGCTGATCTGCTCTGACTGCAGCTGTGCAAATTGAAGCTGTGTGACATTTTAGTGCAGACGAACTGTGCAGCAAAAACAGGAAACTAAGTGTTAACGCAGCTTTAGGTCTGGGCTTTCCACCAACCACATACTCTCACACTGCCTTCGTGTGCTATGGGAATTATCATAAACACAAGTTCCTGGACTAAAAGCTGCATATGAGCATCCCTTCAAGTTGTATTTATGAGTGTTAACTTCAGAATTTAAAAACAGATCAGGCTGGCTATCTAGCTAAAGTTAGCACTCAAAGTCTTCAATAGCACTGTGACCGTTATCAGACTACTGAGGGAACCTGCTGCCTCTCTCGTGTTAAAACTAGTACTTGAAGTGGGCCAGTACTCAGCAGTCCAGTAACTGTTACCTCCACTGTTGCATTTTGCAAAGCACATTGCTGAGCCTACTGTTTCTGTTGCAAAAAGGAGCAGTTGATAACTCGTTCTTGTAGATGGGAACGGTCCTAATCAACTTCCTGTGTGACAGTAAATGTCCTCGCTTGCAGAAAACAACAGTTGGATTGATATGCAGCATCATTCACTCCGAACACAACAGAAAGTGAACAGCTTTGCCTAATGCATTGTTCACAACCAACTTGGAACTGGGAAGTCAAAGCTTTTCAACTTCTCCAGTTTGCAATTCGTGACATCACTTTAACATAGCAACGTCTTTTGAGATTTGAATCAATCTAAAATATTGCTTTTGTTCATTGGAACTATGTACTTTGCTGTGCACAGAATAAAATGTTGAGTTAAACTGCTTGTTACCACATGAGGTAACTGTTTTAGCTTGAACTGGCATTGGCATTTTCTACAGTGCTGGCTACGTAGGCAGATATCTGTTGATTTCTGTGGCATCACAAAAACAACAAAATCAAAACAGGCTGTTTTTGCAGCCTATGTTCCATATTCGGGCTGTACAGACTGGGGAATGAACAGTATATTTTAAATCTTTAACAATGTTAAAATATTACATCAGACTCTTATTACATAAAGGTGCAGAAAATTAGGTGTTTTATCATATGTACTAGGAGTCGCTATGTGTGTACCTTGATGTGCATCCTGGCACGTTTGAGCAGACTCAGTGTGGTGTGTCTGGTGCTGTCCGGGCCCAAAGGCACCAATTGCTTCAGCTGCTCCAGATAGAGCCGCAACTTAGCACGTCTATAGGAGGAAAACACCACAGAGAGACATGAGGACATGGATAACACATACACACACAGGAATTTAGAAAAGGGTAGTTATGATTAATTGACAAAGTCAGTAATGGTGATGTGGATTTTTATTGTTGATACATTGTTTAGTTATAATATAATGTTAGATATAATGTTCATATGATCCACACAGATTGCCAGATTGTAATACAGCAAGAAGTGTAGGGGAAATTTGCTTCTTTGCTTCTGAATTTTGTCCACTTTTATTTTCACTAAATGATTCCATATTTTTAACATCCCAAACTCTGAATAACATCTACAGTTGAAGAGTTTTCTCACAGTTAAACTGACAGCCCCACACAGCCAAGCAGAGAAAGACAAGACTACAAACACACAAAAAAACTTCCCCAAGGAAGGTGACACCAGGTTGCAGGACCCTGAGGTGTCAGCTTCCTGTAAAGTGCGTGTGTGTATCCAAGTGGGCTTTATGATTGCAAAGTGTTTTGTGGGGTGACACAGCACAATCCATTTTTCAGACTAAGACTGCAAAATTCTGTACCACCACCATAAACCCAAAAGGGGCAGTGTTAATTGAATACTTACTTTAACACTGTTGAATACTTCAATATTAAATAAGAAAAGCCCATATCTTTATCTTAGGTAAAATTTAGTGAAACTTTGGTTAGGGTAGTGTAAGCTGTACATGTATTACTGAACATAAAGCTTAGGAGTGAAGCTGAACAGTGGCAAAGTGTTAAGTTTCAGTGAAGCTTTTTGTACACAGCAGTTGGGAGCATTTTCCAAAACAGGGGAGCCTGACCACCTTCTACTCCTCTCATTATACCAATAACATGATGGCAAAACCTTACAAGGCACTAGAGAGTCCTCAAAAAATGGGGAGCTAAATGGCTACAAATGTTAATTAAATATTATCATAGCCTTTTGCACAATTTTTTTTTTTTTTAATTTGTCAAAGTAGAAAAATGTACTACATTAAAAAATCAATAACAACTTGCTAGTGTCTTTCTGTTTTTCAACAGCTAGCAGGTTTTTCGGCAGTAGGACACTATCATACTGTTACTGAGTGCTTATTAGTTGGCAAGCTCATCAGCTCATTGGTTGAGTAAAGCACACTCACTGGTACTTACCACCATCATGAATACAAATAAAGGACTGTTAGAAAGTTATATAATTGGAACTGAAATGTGTTAAAAATGTCATTTGCTGTTCTATGTGTAGAAAACAAGCGCATTTGTCTGTATAAAAAAATTAACCATTATTACAGTTATGTATAAAAGCTACATAGGAATCAATTCATTTTGGAATTTCTTTAGCACATTCTCTACAAACGGACTAGCCAGATCCTGAGTCCTCATCAGCACTGAGGGTTGTACCCGATAGCTCTGTTAGCTTTTTAGCTCATCTGGAAAGAATTTTTTTTTTTGTTCTGTTTTATTATTAATTTAATAATAATATTATTATTATTATTATTATTATTATTATTATTTCCTTTTGTTATGTCCCTCATGTTCTCTGCTGTAATTTTACAATGAATATTTAAACTGTTTTTTATTATTCCATTTCCTATTTTTTCTTTTTTTTGGTTTCTTCTCTGTAAAGCCATTTGAACTGCTTCTATAGTTCTATATAAAGTTCTATATAAAGAAATATTATATTATTACTACTATTATTATTTTACAGCTCTAATAATCAGTGTACAGTGCTGTGTTAAAAACAGACCTACAGAAAGTCCTCAAAGAAAGACCTATTTTGAACAACAACCAAACAAACAACAGTAATGTGTACAAATAAATTGTCAGCCATGTTTTATCATTGTAAAAAAAGGGATTTATACCAGACTCTGTTGAGCTCCCAAATAGAGCTGAAATTCTAAAGTTTATATAGTGAGTAACATTACAGCCTAATACACTAGAGATAATGGAATAAATCTCTGTTTGGGCAGCACAACTAGTTTTTTGGTAGCCTTGGGCCAACTCTTACCACTACATTTGCTTTACTCTGAAGCATGTTTACATGTCTCCCTGGATAAGAGTGCAATATGTTTAGGTTGCCCTTTTTTGAACCTCTGGCCCCCAGAATGTCTGTGCATGAGCCTGGTTGTGCTCCATAGCATTTATTTTAAGTAAAAATGTCTGTGATTGACTCACAACAGTGTGTTGATATTGAGGGCAGTGTGTCAGCCTCCAGGATCCAAAAGAAAAAACTCTGAATAACCGAATAACACTAGTTAAAATGAGAAATGCTTATGCTGAAAAAGAAAACAATCAAATAACAGTCGCTACCTTTATTAATTATTTTATTAGTTGTTAATTTGTGGTCTCTGGCCATGTGTGATGATGTCAAACACAGGGGAGCCAGAATCTGCTGTAGAAACACCCACATCACCCATGAAGCTCTATTACATAATACACCCACACATACACTTACACAACCAGTTTGTGTGTAACAGTCATCAAACCTGTCTGAGGATGTGACCGCAGGGTGTTTCCACATCATACTGCTTCTGACAGGTGTGTGTGTTGGATACCTGTGTGATAGCTGTGACAGCGCGATAGCTGTGTGAGCAGTGTGTGTGTGTTTGTGTAGGTGTGAAGGATTTTTCCTTTGTGATGCTGATGAGGGGGGTTGCATGGCAAATAAAGCAGGAGCATGTGACCTGGCCTGGGATTTTAAAGCAGTGGCTCAGTAAAGGACCAAAATCCTAAGTTTTGATTAGCCAGAACATGCTTGGTGTCTTCAGATTGCTTCTTTAGTTTTGTGTTGGAGCTATAAGGCTAAAGTAGCTAACAAGTAATGGAAGCCTATAGTAGCATGGTACTAAAGGATTACACACTTGCCTCAAACCGTCATCTATAAAAATGTCATACAGAAAAAAAGTTATTATATGTTATTATTTATAAAACAGAACAGAGGTACGTACAAAATTTAAGCTTCGATATGACTAGGATGCATTTTAGCAATGTTAACTCCCTCCATTTTTATAGATGCGATAAAATATGTACTGATATTTAGCTTAGCAGTTAAAAAAAAATACTGGATCAGTATCTGTATTGGCAGACATAAGGTTACAATATCAGTATCAGTATCGGAGAAGAATAAGTAGTATCGTACCCTCTCTATACAGTTTGTCATACAGTCAGACACAGCATCTGTGAGATGATGTAGGCATACAGTTAGTCCCATGCTAATTCGTGGGGTACAAGATAACAACACTTGTTACCTACATTAGCCCTGTAGCTCCAGTGCAAAACTGCAGAAGTAAACTTCAGACACCAAACATGTCTTGGCTGATCGATTACATGTGGGGTAAGGGGGGGGGAAATAGGGTATATATTTGCTGACAGACCGATTTAAGAGTGTGAGTGTGCGTTTGGTGGTCAGTCCCGGGCGGCAGTGATCTTCTACCTGTCAGACTGAAGCCACATGAAGCAGCTGGAGTGCGGTCAGAGGAAGTGAGTGTCAAAGCGGTGGGGTGGTGGGGCGCTCTGATGTTCTCTGTGCTGCATAAGGGGCTTATTGAGAGCAGTGTGTTCAGCTGCAGATGCTACACACACACATACACACACTGCTCCAAAAAATAACCAGACACACCCTAAACCTCGACACACGCTCAGAATTCTGGTGTGTATTTATGTAGCGAGGGGACTGGCCACCTGCACCTTACACATATACACACACAGACACACAGAGGCCAACCTGTCCACCACCCAGCCAAGCATGAATGGAGAGAATTTTGTAGTGGGGGGTTTGGAAGGGAGCAGTAGAGTGGAGTTTCCTGCAGCAGCCCTTCCACATTTTGAAAAAACATTTGGCTAAGATTGAACACTTCTTTATTAGCACTTATATTGTGTGGTGTACAGTAAAGATTGGTGACACGGCAAAGGTAACTTTACAGTACTCAATATGTGTCAGGAAATTCAGTTTTTCTAGTTTTATGAACAAGTTGGAATGGACAAAATACACCAGCAAAATAGCAGCGCTACATTTTAGTAAGGCTGAAACACTTCCTGTATACTGATTTCTTTAATTCAAAGTTAAAAATCTATTTAAGGAACAGGAGGAAAAATAGAACAATTGCTAAAAATAAGTGAAGAAAATAAGATGATGGCATATTAGGCTGCCATCCAGTCAGCCACTTAACAGTTTATGCAGTTACTATACACTGGTAGTATATCTATAATTGGTCTAAATCTCACTTTATTACTTATTCATGAATTTCATTGATATATTTAGCAAGAAATACTGTACTATACTTGTATTAAGAAATTATTAAGGGGAAAAAAAGATTTCATCCAAAGAGATACAAAAAAAAATTCAGCAGTAATCCATGCAGTTGTTAATTGTCAAGAAGTACTAACCATACCCATATCACCCATATCACCCACCTTTAGTATGTTCAGCAGAACAGAGGTGAACTGGGTGCTGAATGTTTGACCAGACTAGCTATGCTTCAGCGTACACTCACTAGTCACTTTAGACTATAATAAATCAGCCGTCATGCTAGCCTGTTAGCAGGCTGCTTTACAGATACTACAGATACAAATAAAAGTATTTTTGCTGTTTAACAGAATTACATAGCTTGCATCACCAAGTAAAGCATGTTATCACCATACATGTATCATAATTAGATATATCACAACACATTTTGCTTTAACTGCTAATTGTTATGTGTGGTGTGTTTTTTTTCTTTTATTACTTGTTTTGTTTTCTTGTCTGTGGGTTGGCTAGACCGGATCAGAACACACTTTAATAGCACCAAGACTCCTGTTTGTTTTTCTGGAGCAGGAATTCCATACCTCCAAACACCAAAGCACACACACACACACACACACACAGTCCAGTGCCAGTTTCCTGGTTTGTTGTGGTACTGTAATAATAAGGTACTCTTTCAGAAAGCTTTTTTCAGGCTTAGTCACATGTCAGGTTAATAAAGTCTTCAGTAAAACCAGGTACAAATAACTGCTTTTTATAGATTAGAACTGTATGCCAAACATTCATCTACTTTATGTAACGAATGCATGCTTTTGTAAGCGTCTGTGTGTGTAGCCCCTAGGCCTCTTAAAGTTCCAGTTATAGTTAGTGATAACAAAACTATGCTGTAAAATGGTTCTCTAAAGAACAGTCCACTGACAGGATTTTAGGAAATCAAAAGTTGTTCTTCTATGGCGTCAGTCCTACAAACCCTTTTTAGCGCCTTTATTTTTAAGAGCACAAAACACTGATTTTATCTCTCCACCAAGAAAATCTTTCACAGTTTCTAGCTAAATTACAGGGACAAGGCAGGTAGGGGTTCCAAACAGCACTACTGTGGCAAAAACTGTGGAGTGTTTGCCTCATTTATTAAGCCTTGCCAGTTATGTCAGCTAGCTAGCTAAACAGATTTCAACTGAAAGGACATGGCAGGTAGCTGCACCAAAGAGCATTCTCACAGCAAAAAGTATAACATGCACATCTGACTTCAGTGAGTCAAGTTAGCTTTTTATGGCAAAAAAAAAAATCATTAGCGTGCATACCTGCTTTTAGTCCAGTGTTATCCAATCCTATCCACAAAATCTCAATCAGGTAGTAGCACACTTGATTACGCTTGTTTAATTAGTTAGTCTTCAAACAACTGATCCTGTGTGCTCCTGCTTGTTGCAGTGAAAACCTGCTGCTACATTGGCCTTTAATAGGACTGGACACCCTGTTTCAGTCAGTCAATTTAGCTATGTCAACCAGCAGTTAAATTGTACGGACCTGGCAGGCAGCGGCACCAAAAATTAACATTAGCCTGCTAGCTATGTTAGCTGGCAAAAAGGCCTACTATCCACCTTTAATCAGCCAAGTTAGCTATGTCAGCTAGCTTGTTAATTTAAAGGGCCATGGCAGGTAGGGGGCACCAAACAGAGTTGTCACAGCGAAAACTATAGTGTGTATATCTGCCTTTAGAGCATATAAAACGGTCCTCAAGGGCCCCCAGACAGTCCATATTTTTTTGCTCTATCCCTATGTATTGCAAGTTAGGTTGATGCAAAAATATGGACCCTGAGGACAGGGTTGAGAACCACTGCTTTAGTGAGTTAAGTTAGCTTTTTGAGACAAAAATTAGCCATGTTACCTAGCTAGCTAAACCAATAGCAAATACAGGGGTGTGGCAGGTAGGGGGCACCAAACACATTATCATAACAACAATCATAAGAGTGTAAACGTGCATTTAGAGAAGTTTAAAGAGGAGCTGTGACCTACTTGAAGTCTAAACTACAGTTTTGAGTCAGAAATGTGAATATTTCTATACAGACATGTAGAGACACACTACATAACACAATGACAGTTCACACCATTCACCACAATTCAGCACACACACTGCCTCCAAGCAGAGGGGAAAACACTGAGCACACACAGAATAAAAGAAAAGAAAGAACGTGCACACACACACACTCTCCACTCGTCACTCACTGCTCTGGTTAATGAGCTGGCCATGACCGCAAGAGTTTTCTGTATTTTATGCTTGCTGGCTCTATGCCAGCTCGTTCCACTGGGGTCAAAGGTCACCCCCAAACCCCGCTGAGACATTTCCTTCAGCTTGGTGGGGGAACTGGGTTTGTTGTGGAGGTTAGTTGTGTAAGAAAAAACAGAAAACACTGATCAGACTATGTTTTGGCTACTGAGTACATTCAGAGTTAATATGTAATCTTACAAGTCTTATTACTGGTGTTTTGCTATTGACACTTTGTTTTGATGTCAAACAATGACAAAGCAGCAAAATGTATGTAAAGTATGTTTTTTCTTTCTGCAAAGCAGGATACAATAGTTTTTCATCAAATACAAATTATGACAATATCTCCTTTTCTACCTACAAACTCAAATATAGGACTAAAAGTTTAGAATCTGCACTTTTCAAAAAAAATTCTCCTCTTTTAGTGAGGTAGAAATAATTCAGGAAAAGTGAGAAATAGTTCATATAAAATTACCACATGCTTTTGTTAATGTTGGCTGCTAAAAGCTGACAATGACCCAGAGGTTCGTAAACAGCATCTGGACTGCTTGCATTTGGAAGTTAACTTGCACAAGAGCACCGTTTGTCACAGTGGAGCCAACAAACTGCAGCAAAATGTTCTCAATGCATCAACAAAAATGGCCACTCTGTAAGCGAGTGTTTGTTATTAAGGTTAAAACTGCAGCAGTCAGCATTAACACGCATCTGGACAACAGGCTACAGCCCTTTAACCAAAATGCAAATGCGGCTAGTAAATAAAATCTAACAGCCACCATTTGACCATGCCATGCTCCACCCACAAATGTGTTCTTTCATAGCTACTGTTGTGACCTTTATTTTATGTACAATTTTAATACTTTTTTAACCTTTAAAAAGGTTCTTCACACTCATACATTTCATTGACAAATGGTTTAATCCACTGAAAGGTTTTTAGGAAATCAAAAGTGGCATCATTCCTAAGAACCCTTTTTAGCACCTTTATTTTTAGGAGTGTATAATGATTTATTTTGAATGAAATGTTTCTTTAACCCAAATCTACAAATATTGTTTTGGAAATAAATTAACATATGTTCTTCAAGATTGTTTATATTTGTCTTACAAACAAATTCAGATATTAAGCACTTGAAAATGTCTATGTAAAACACACAGTCAGTCAGGAGGGTCCAAACTTCAGACTGGCGGTGGTACACAAGGGTAAAGATCCTGTAAATAAAACGCTGTCTGTCTGGCTGGGGCTGTCTGTTGTTCACTCTCTGGAGGCGCCACACCCACCAAAACAATCTGCTGCATTTGTAGCTCACACACAAACACTACAGGCCTGGCATCATGAACAAGGTCCTCGCACACACACACACACAGACAGTCTTTCTTCCACACAGTGGAAACTATTTTAAACTCCACATGGCCATACAGGCATGAAGACAAAAACATGCCAGCATTTCCAGTTTGTCTGAGGAAAATATCAGGTTGGTTTCTCTCTGAAACCCTTTAAGGCATGAAGGCTAACCCTAAAGCACATGTGCAATGTGAGGAAAACAGATGTTGTTGAATGAAAGAGCAGGAAAAGAGGACACTCATTATTGTGTTTCTGCTAACTGCAGTGAGCAGCCTGCTTTCAGTCTGTCTGTAAATTCACTGTTCCGATTTGTATGGCTGTCCAAGATCAAGACCACTCAAGACAGTTACAAACACTAACAAGTAGTCCAATACAAGTCCGAGTACCAACTGCTATAAGTCCAAGACAAGTTAAATTACAAACGCTAACAAGTCTGAGTACAAATACTAACTCATAGAGACAGTAACCCATATATACACAGCCTCTAAACAGTACAAATTTACTGATACCCATTCTGATTCTAACATCAAAATCATTATCAACAACAGCAATTTATGCAGTTTAGATTTTACTACAGAACAGAAATTTATTTTCATCTTATTTAGCATAGTTAAATAGCTGAACAGTCACTCTCACACACAGTTAAACACCCATATAATCAATCAAAAGAAACACAATCAAAAGCAGTCAGAGAGAGAGTAAGAGAGAAAGTCAGATTTTGTTCTGATATGAGGTGACCGAACAAAAATCTGATTATTATAGCACAACACTTTAAATTCTGGTGAGTGACACTCTTAAGTCATAGCTCATTTCTCCCGTGAGGTGATGACAGTTTGTATGTCTACAGCATGTGCCCGACAAAAGAATCCCACATAGCTCTGTATACCTACACTCCCATTCTACCACCGAGGTCTGACCAGTTCAAGTTTAAGCCAGTAAATCTAAATAAACAGAAAATAAAAAAAAAAACAAATCTGAGAACGACAGAATATTGGGAAAACTGTACTTATACAGCTGTATATCTTCTAAATTAAAAAAAAGAAAAAAACGTAGTTTATGTGGGTAGAAAAAAGACACAACAGAAGAAAACAAGTCTCCAGTACTACTGCAGTTCCAGTTTGCAGCCAGAGAAAAGCTGGAGTATCGTGCTTCAGCTTACAAAACAGCCTGAAACCTTGCAGCTCTATCAATCATCCAAAAGTGGGCTAAATAAAAGCAGGTGTGGAGCTAGGCTGGGGCTTCAGGGTTAAGGCTGAGTGAGTTCTGTATAAACCCAGCAGAGTGGCGCTGTGCAGCCTCAGCACATAACTCTGTAAATGATTAACATCACTAACTCAGTCAAGAAGTGTAACCTGAGCTTTCCCTCATACTCTCCTGCTCTAGACCTGTCACAATCACATTTCACCCATTAACTGTAATATAACCATAATAATGCGACCAACAACTGAATCGTTTTTTGTGCATTTTATGCAGCTATTTATAGCAGCCAAATTAGCTATCTTGCTTCCTAGCTATCTTTAATAAGTAGCTAATGCAAGGTTAGACTGACATGAAATGCTATACTGCACTGTTATGTGCACACACGTTTACGGTTCAAGAGAGGAGTAGGCTATTACCTTGTGGTACTGATTTGTATAGGCATAGAATTTACCTAATGTAAGTCACCATGCAATCTTCAGAGTGCATAATTTTTTTTTTTCAACCCTCCGTTTATGACAAATGGCATATGCTGATAGCAGACGTTTCTGTCTCCCCAGAACTGGAGCTAGGCCAGGGGTGTGTTTAGGGTCTGGCTATTGAGCTATAGCCAAGAGTCTTTTTTCCATATTTTACCATAGCTTCACTCACCATGGTAGGCTACCGTATGATTTTCTGACATGGTTTTCAAAGTTACTTAGTACCCACTTTTATCAGTCAGCCTTCCCCATAGTTTATTACAGTGCAACAGTTACCATGGTCAAAATACATGAAACTGGAACTGTCTCGCCTTTTTCATTTCATAAATAAAAACAATGGATATTTTAATAATATATTGACTGCCGAACTGGAAATGTCCCTGGATCTCATTTCAGAAATCTGGTCACCTTAAAATATAAGATCCTTAAAACACCTCAAAAACCTCATTCTGCTGGCAAACAGCTTACAATGCTAGCACTGGCAAACTAGCTAGCTGTAATTCCCTGATTATTCTAAAAACAGCAATCGACAACAAATATTCTGGTTTACATTCTACTTTTTCTGTTTTTCATGATTTTGATAATAAGATTTAGGTTAGCACAGATGTCGACTTATTGGTCAACTACCAAGTCAGCCACAAATGCTGAGTGTTGGATTATTTTAAGTTATTATTTTAATAACTTAATTATTATCCAGCGTGTGCTTTAAAGTGAAAGCATTTTAATAGTGGTGACTGCAGCAATATATTTCTAGTTTTAATAAAGTGAATAATCGATTCAGTGTAATATGCCTCTAACACTCCACCTCCACTCACTCTTACACAACTCAACATTCCACCGTGTGTGTGTGTGTGTGTGTGTGTGTGTCTGACCTGAATTCTCTGTGAGCTCGTAGATCAGAGCTCGTAGATTCTCCACACACACACACACACATCTGGAGTACCAGAGGGCTACTGTTTGGATGCTCCTGACTGAATTTATTTTTTTTTAATCTTAAGGAACAACACTAACAACCTTCAGCTGCCTCTCTCCTTCAAAATCACGGCCGCTGGTCATCAAAATGTTATCATTGGCAAATTAACCATGGTAAGACAGAAAAACACCGTTCAAACAGGTTAGCAACTGTTAATTAGCAACTAGCACAATAACTGACAGTGACAGCAACACTAGTACTAGTGATAGCAATGCTAATGTTAACTACGCTACTGTTCAGGAGTTTAAATGATGTATAAAATGATTCTTAGATAATCGTTCTGTGCAACTACATGGATCTGGCATGATACCAGAGGTGTACAACATATATGTATGATTCTAAAAGAACTAAGAAAGCTGCATAACAAATCATAATTATTAAATTAATGTCCATAATTCCTTGATTTTCATGTACTGATCCAAATGAAATATTCGATAAAACAACTAAAAATAGCTTTTGCGATCTATTTAATGACATACCAATTTATGATACACAAGTTATTATTGTATAAAAAAGATAATAAATATGACATGATTCTACTGAAACGCTACTGGAAGTTGCCTATATCACAGTAAACATTAAATTCTATTATGCATTAGTGACACCTTGATTTAAGAAGGAGGCTTGAAATTTGAGATTTCATGATGCAATTGTTTCCTAAGCTGTAATGAAATCGTTGGTCAGCACACTATAACCACTGGTAGAAACACACCTGCCAACCTATCAGAGATGCAGTGTGTGTTGTTTTTTAAGAAATCTCTACCTTACCCACTTTACTCAGAACAGAAAGGGCAATAGCACTGCAGAATTATAAATAAACTCCCTAATCCTCCACTTACTGTGGCCACATCTAACAGTAAAACAGTGAAACTGTAAATGTGATCACATCTTTACACAGGTGCGCAAGATGAAAGAGTATGTTTCATTTAGCTTCCACTGTACAGGGAAACCAATGAGATAAATCAGAAGGGAGGAGTTAACAGAGACAGAGAGAGAAATAAGGAGTGAAATCAGCACAGAGGAAGGAAATGATGCCACTGCAGCTACACTAGCACTGGATAACAGTAACACTACAAAATGAGCACAGTAGCAGTTAAATGTTTAGATACGGCTACTCCCGATGGTTTTTGTTAGATGTTGTTGGCAGACACTGACTTTTGAGATGAGTTTCAAGTAAGGTTTCCTTCTGATGACTCTTCCATGCAGATCATGTTTATGCAAGCAGAATGCTATACTACCACTCTGCTGTCAGCTAAACCTTCCTGCAACTCCCTTGCTGTAATATGGGGGTTTTGCTTTGCCTTTCGAGCCAGCATAACTGCCTTTTCTTTTGGACAGTGAAAATTGCGAGCTGGAAGCAGTCTGATATTTTTATAGCTTTCTCCTGGTTTGTAGGCATCAATTAGCTTCTTTTTCAGCCAGCTGCTTAGAGCAACCTATAGCTGCTGTTAGCCAATTCCTAATGATGAATCTTGATCTGCCTAACTGGTCCTAATGAGTCAAACAAGGCCTAATGACTTAATTAAGTTCTGAGACTTTACAACTGGAAGAGTGTCCAAACTTGTATACTTGTATGCCACTGTTACTATTTTATTTTTTTATACATTTAACACAATGTAAAGTAACTGTGCATTAGCATTTGCAGAAAGAAAATTATTTGTTTTAATATTTTGCTGCAGAGTTTTGTTTACTTCTTTGAACTTTAAAAATCAACATCTGTAATTTTGCCAGGGGTGCCCACACCTTTGCTACAAGTGTGCACTGAATATCAAGAGTCTTCGATTCCAGGCCTGTGTCCAGCACACAGGAGATTCAACTCATCTGTAAATTGCCATCTACATCTCCATGAACCTCTGCACTAACATGTCTTCTCGCTTAAGATGTTTAAGTATTGCTGTTCATACGCTACCTGCTAATCAGTCACTAAAAGCTCAGACGCAGTTTGCTGTGTTTGTACTCCGCACACAGAGTCACAGCACACTGCACATTATTCCCTTTCAGAATTACTTTTAGCACTGCGTTTCCTTTGCTGCCAAAAAGTACACATCTGCTGTAGTCAGTGTTGCAGTGGACATAATAGTTTTGATTTAGTTTTGGATTTTTGAAAACTGCTTTTTTAAATTTTATGTTAATGAGTATATCTGCATATTTTTTAAAGATAATAACCCTGATAAGAATGAGTGTCCAAATTCTTTACACGTACTCTACACGCTAACACTGGAGCTTTATAAACACTCAATCTTGCCGACATAAACACAAGGGAGAAGCGCCTTCCCTGACACACAGACACACAGCAGCATTTTTTTGGCGAATGAATCGCTCTAGAACACGTGATTACACACACAGGCTGAGTCATGGCTAAAATAAGCATGGCTCTGTCTGTGTGTGGGAGATGGTCACTAACACTGATACTGGGACCTACACACATTACACAGCCGGTCAGTACAAGTGGATGTGAATAATGGTCAAAGAACTGTGCTGACCAGGACAGGCTGGGTTTAGTGGCCCCCTGCCAATCTTTAAGCAGTTGACTAGCATTCCATTAGCTTTCCATTAGAAGTACTATTCATGGAATAGGGTGGGATAAAAAATCGCCACACATTGGCCCATCACAATTAACCAGACACTAACAATCAACCCTTCAGTGTACATTCACTGGTCACTTTATTTAGACTAGAATAAATCAGCTACCATGCTAGATAAAGTAGTTTAGTCTTAACAAACAATTATGTAGCCATCATTGTCATAATGATGGTAGTCATTTTTATTCCTAGTTAGCTAACTAGCTAAGTTCAGGAGTAGGTGTGTCCAACCTTTTGACTCATAACCTCTTGTAAAAGCCCTGTGTTAGTCAGCTATAACGTAACAGCAGTGGCTTCATTTCCTTCCTCAATGCTGACTTCATTCCTCCTTTCATTTTTTATCCTTAACCTTTCCCTCTTTCTCTTTCTTATAACTTCTCCCTTCTTACACACCTGCCTACAAGGAGAGCTCCAATCATATTCTAACACACAATGGTCAAACACCAACCATCCTTCAGTGTATGCTAACTGTTCACTTTAGTTAGACTGGAACAACAAACAAACGGTTATGTAGCTAACACCACCTAGCTATGGGCTCCCAAGTGGGCTCCTCAGCATTGGCCGTATCATCAGGAGACGTTCTTGTGCGTTCTTCAGTGCGTTCAATCCAGGTGATGCTACAGCCATCCATGTCTAAAAGACCAAGAGAGCACAACTGGCCTCGCTCTCTCAGGACTGCACTTCCCAAAAGTTGAGCAGTAACCATGAAGAGTGTTCGAAATGACAGTCTCTCTATCATTTAAATATGTTCTGTTTAACAACACTTTTGGGAAATGCACCCCTGGGTGGGTAGTACGGCCCCTTTTTCTCCCCCATCACTCAGCGCAATGCTAGCCAGCAAATTAGCCTAACCCTTGGCTGCCAACATTGTTGCTATGTTGGAGGGTATGATGGGGGAATGTGAAGTGGAAGGGGGCTGTGGGGGCACTGAAATTCCGTCTCAAATATGCCAAACAAGTTATGTTAGTTGTTCTTGTTCAGCACTGTTGTGCTAATTTGTTGTTAGCTCTCCGATGAACTGGTTGAACAGTTTATGAGGGCAAAATACAATATAATTAGTTAACAGTAACCAGCAACTGGGCCTGGACTCTCTTTCATCACTGGCCCACCCATGATGCTCAAATGCTCAAATTTAATTTCAATATAAATTTTTTTAAGATATCAAAAAAATTTTAGTTTAACAAATATTAATACCTATGAGGAGAGTGCTAAGCGTTACTGCCTGAGCCCCCAACACAATTGCAAACACCCAGCTACAGTTTTCAGTGCTGAATCGAAAAGGCCAATATGTGAGGGTTGTCAGCCCTGGCTAAACCTTTCACTCAGCCTTTAACCTTTGTAGGGTGGCTAACAGCTAGTGAATAATAAGCAACATTAGCCATTGTAACCAAGCTGCTGGTGCTTTAGCATTTCTACACTCTGCTGTTCTCACTCTGAAGATGGCATGCACATTTTATGCATTTTGCCACTTCTTGCATAAGTAATATAATTTTTCTAGCATAATTTATCCCCCTACTCTTTCGGCTTTTTCAGAGGTGAACTTTTCTCCATGTTTTTCCTCATCAGTTTTCTTATTGTTTGGTAAGTTTGACTGGATTTTAGGGCTTATATTTGGATTGTAATCATCTCATTATGTTACGCCACGTCCTCTCTCTTTCTCTCTCTGTTTGTGGATCAACTGCATGCCCCACTGGGAATCCTCATTGTGCTCCCAACAGTGGTTCCATGCTTAGGACTGCTGTTAATTTGCACAAATGACACCTGCTGATCTGTTGCTATCAAACTTGCACACATTGCACAACATTACATTCCTGTCTCTTGTACTTCTGCACATTTTCACTGTATAGTGTGGATATATGTGTGTCTTTCTTTGTCAATGGCACAATAAAGGGGCCATGAACTTTAGTGCACAGCAAAACTCACTTCTCTGCGCACAAGATGATAACAAACTTGACTTGGCTTTGATAGCCAGTGAGAATCAGAGGCTGAACAGGTCGGTATTAAGGCTCAGGCCAGTAAAAGCAGAGAAATTTTCACCTCTTCTCTATAATAGGGAAGTGGAATTGCAGTAAATGCTGACAGCAGGGCTTTGTGTAAAATGGCAGAGCTGGCAGTCTGAGTTACCTTCTAGCTCTCAAACACTCTAATACTGACCATGTCATTTGGTTACAGGTTACAACAGGTCCTGCACAGGACACTGAGTTTAACCCTTAGAAAAGTTATTACTACTGCTCTACTATTTAAATCCACAATTAATTACATAGTTACATAATACATTTATTGACAGGCTCCCATTTGTTTAAAAATGTCAAAAATGTAGATTTTTCCTTTACACAAATCAAAACAGACCACATAACAATAAGTTGTCATTAAATTCATTAATTAGGCAAATTGAATTTTACTAGCCAGCAGTATCATGGGTACCCATGTAGTCTTGATACATAAGATGTTGCAGCCAACAAAGGATAATCAATAAAGGGAAGTGTGATCAATCTCAAAAGTCGACCAGGACTAAGTCGCAAAGTGCTTATTCAAAAGGACAAGCCGGACAAACCAACTATTGCACTTCGGATTGGAATGTTTGAAAACTACTAATTGTTTTTTTATCTTAAGAGTAGCTGATAATGGCTCCTTATAAAGTTAGTGGCTTTCTAACTCAAAGTAAGCTAATACTGTCAACTAAATAACTGGAACATTGTTACAGATGGTGAATGTGGTGCTACTGATAGGAACTTAGGTAGCTAAGACATATAATTAATGTTTGTTGAATATCATACCATGTATTACAAAAGATGTTTGATTAATGGCCTTTATGCCTGATCAGGTGACCTTTATGTTCCCACAAAAACCGATGATATAAAGGACCTAATGGCTTTGCTCTGTAAATGACGCCATTTAGAGCCTAGATTCCTGAATTTTGTAAGATTCTATGGATGTCGTTAACCCAGCCCACTCCCATTTTTTTTTTAAAAAAGAGATTACAGTTCTGTAGCCAAAATAAACATGAAAA
Source organism: Colossoma macropomum (assembly GCF_904425465.1). NCBI lineage: Eukaryota > Metazoa > Chordata > Actinopteri > Characiformes > Serrasalmidae > Colossoma > Colossoma macropomum. The sequence continues at coordinate 28,368,313 of NW_023494791.1, read as the reverse complement.
CATATTACGATCACATATTTCAGCTCAGAACGATGTCTCTGTGTGTTAGGGATCACAAAACTAAGAGCAACAGCATGTGTGTAAATGTTTTGTGTCATTAAAAAATACTGAAGATAAAACAAAGGAAAAAATACAGCTCCCATCACCCTCACCTCTCAAAGTCCTGGTTTAACAGCATATTGCAGTTATTTTCCACATGTTTACAGGAATAAGAGGACTCTGCACAGGTACCATAAATTAAGCTTATACAAGAAACGTCCAAGCTAAAAAAAAATGTAGGAACCATTTTTAACAGTGTATCTGCAACTCCACGGCTGCTCTTCACTTTTTTATGGCATTTCCATGGCAGCAAACTTGGTTCATGTAAAGAGGATGTTAGTAAACAAGGGTTTTCCTTTGTTAACATCAACAGGAAATTACATCACACTTTTTGAGCCAGTGTGAAATCCCCCCTTGATGATGCAAACTGGAGAAAAAGTAGGAGTATTTCTGAAAGCTGTAGTCTCACTGCTTGTAAACACTCTGAAGATGGTGGACCTGCCAGTCTTGGCACTTGGAGCTTCTCTTTCTCCTGCAGGTTAAACCTGAGTAGATGTTTCAGGAGATTTCTTTCAGCTGCTTTACTGATGGATGTGCCTGAGCATGTTCCTCCACACACGCACTCTTAGTCACATTCAGGCATGTGACTAGCAAACTCTGAGCAGGAATGACAGAGTGTCACGCAAACACACGCACATGCCACATCCTGCACGCATATACTGATAGAGCACAGCATTAATCACACTGTCCAACTTGTTTAGCTGAGTCACAAAAAAGCACCGCCATCTAACCCTGAGCACTACTGTTTAACCAGACGTTCAAACAGACCCCACCTGAATTGGGCAATCAGCACTGTACCACTCGAACATATTAGAGCCACAGTTCACAAAATCACCCCCTCCTTGCCCCAAAGTAGCCCATCAGACAAGATGATTGGTGTCTAAAGTTTGCTTCTTTAGGGTTAGCAATAGAACCACAAGGCTAATCTTGCTAACAAGTGTATGTACATCAATGGTGCTAAATGCATGTCTAAAACATCACACACTTGCCTCAAACATCAAACTATCATGAGAATCATGAGCAGCATCATGAGAGAAGTGAGGAGCATCATAACACAAAAGAGGGAATAGTGAGGAGCATAAGGAGAGAAGTGAAGAGCTTCATGAGAAAAGTGAGGAGCATAATGAGAAAAGTGAGCATCATGGGAGAACTGAAGACCATCAAAGGTGAAATGAGATGCACTATGGGAAAAATTAAAAGCATCATGGGAGAATATCTCATTATGCACTACTGCGTATCCAGGTACAGCCTGGACTTAGCTACAATTAGCTACAAAATCTGAAGGCAACAATGTTTGCAAACAAAACAAACAAAAAAAAAAACAATAAAGGTGACGCTTCTCTCTGAATTCTGATTACTGAGAGTATGTGCTTGACTACATGCAGGAGTTGATCAGATGCTCTGCTGAAAGTGATTAGGTATTACTACAGCACGGCCGGTATGAACATCACTGCAGAACACTCGGCTGGACACTCGGGCTACAACTAAAAACTTTTTCTATAATTGTTTAATCTATCGACTCTCTCTCTGTGCTGCCATGATCCTTCGAAGTTCTGTCTATACACAAATTTCTTACAGAGCTGTTTCTAAATGAAGCCATATGACCCCCTACACTTCCTGTAGTGTATTGCAGTTTGTCAGAATGGATGCGTGGATCAAATGAAAATTACAGAGCATTCTAGAATTCTTTTAAAAGTAAACAATAGAAGCCATGTCGTCCCCTGCACTTCATATGCTGTATTTCAATCTGTCAGAATGACCGTGTGGATCCAAGAAACATTACAGAGCACTATAATTAATTTTGTCATCTATTAATTAACAAAGTAATTTCCACCCTACTGCATATGAGAAAAAAGAGGGATGTCATATGAATCCAATGTAATACATATGACATCATGTTAGAAACCTTTAAAACAAGACGTCTGGATATACAAACAGCATCAAGGTTAGTAATACTAGGAAACCATAATATCCGTCTTACCTGTGTTTCTCCAGCTCATTGTGTGACGATCTGGAAAGGCAAGTAAACACAGACATGGATGAGTATAGCGGAAAACAGCAAAAATCACTAAATTACTCTAACCAAACAACTTCTACACTCTTCTGTGACTTTACATTTTATTGTTAAACTTGAACCTGAATGTGGTAAAATATTAACTATTTTTTGTTCTGGCTTCAGAGTTTTCATCATTTGAATGACATAAGCATGTCATTCTGCGTGCATGTGTGCACATGAGCTACAGCCCAAGAAGGAGGCTGCATGTTTTATCTACACCACACACACACACACACACTCTTGTCTGCTCACACACACATTCGTCTGCTAACACCATACACCAGTTCTCAATCCCAATCCTGGCAACCCCACGCTCTGAAAATTTGTTTTCTCTACTATATACACCTGACCTAGACCACGAGGAGCTTGTTAATTAATTGAATCAGGTGAGCTAGATTAGATGTGCATAGCGTGGGGTCACCAGGACTGTGATGAGGAACCCCTGGTATACACACACAGGTCTGGATGAGCTGTAATGCGCTGTAATGACACACAGAGTCGTGCAATAAGCTGATGGAGGTAGTATGTACATGTGCAAAATACATAAAAGGACAGGCACAGATAATTTTTATATAGAGATAACTTGAATTAATTTTGTTCTCTTAAAGGTGAGTAATGCAAATATAATAATTTAAACTGTGAAGCATTAGAACACTTTCTTACAGGACAAGGTGATGACATTTCTGTAACTCGTTACTTTGTACCACATAACCCCCAACAATGACAGCAAGTAATGGAAGTTAATACACCACCAATTAGCATGGTGCTAACTGCATGTCTAAACCATTACACACTTGTTTCAAACTATGTCAAAGTTAAGTAATTTCAAACAGACTTTCTGACATTGTATGACATACTGTTCTCTACAAACATGGATTAAAGTATTTTTGTCCATATTTAATTGGTCAATGGTAGCAGGTGCAGTATATACTACTACATTAGCCTCACAGCTCCAATGCTAAAACTAAAGAGGCAAACATCACACACCATACCTCTTGGTTGATCAAGTATATCTGGATTAAAAAAAGGAAACTCGGCAACTTTGGCCCACAGGTGAAAAAACCTCAACTTTCTCTTACACAAACACACAGTTGTTTCAGGAGGTGTCCTGTTTTGGCGGTTGAGAAGAGTAAGAAATTAAGAGAAAAAACAACCCTTTCCCTAAAGCCCTTCCCCCCCACCTTACACGCTCTTCATCTGTTTCTGCTCTCAGCACTACATCATGCTAAAAAAATCTTTTTTGTGTGCGACATCTGCTTTTTGATGGAGGACAGAGTGCACCCAGGGACAAACACCGAACACCGTCTTCATCCACCTCTACTTAGTGAATATAAAATTACAAGTCAAGAACCAACAGCAACACACACACATTTCGGCATGCTGCAACACATGCAGCTATTTCAGGCCTTGAGTGTGTATAGGTCGGGCAAAATTACATCCGTCTCAAAACAAACAACCTGTTCACAAAACACTGGGAAACACTGGGGGATTCTACGCAAAAAATATCCAAATATAAATAAACACAAATACACTGGCATGTTAATTTCGAACTCCTGTGTTACACTGTTGACGTCTCTCACTTGTACTCTTCTCACGGTGTATAAGCATATTTTCGCGAGGTTTAGCCCTTGTGGGGTTGGGCGTTTGTGAGATTGGGTGTTCGCAAGGTTGGGCATGTGTGAGGTTGGCTGTTTGTGAGGCTGAGCATGTGCAACATAGGGCATTTGTGAGGTTGGGAATTTGTGAGATGGGGCGTTTGCTGGGTTAGGCCAGGTGTTTTTGAGTCTGCACATCTTTAAGTCCAGGCCAGTGTTCACAGTGCTGCAGCAACAGACTGAGATCCAGGGATCTCTGCAGGGCAGAAGCAGCTTCTATTCAAACTTGTGCAAATTAGGGACAGCAGGAGGAAACTTGACAGAAGCCATCTAGCCATGACATCATGACATTACCTAAGTGTATGTAATCAGACATATGGATCAGACATTTGGAACTGGTTTGAAATTGGTTAACTCTTCCAACTATGGGCTTATTATTAAGTTAATAATACTAATCTTAATATTTATTATTCAGTAACTACTATTAACCTAATGCATAAGTTCAGTAGTTATGAGAGTGAAGAATTGAAGCAGGGACCCACATACAGACCCATACAGTTGAATGAGTAAAGCTTTAGCATGTGGCCACTACGGTGTACACAAAGCTCTACACTCATCCACATATGCCCTGAAAAAATATTACATCTTAATGGGTTGTAAAGGTGAAAAAGCGAGCTGCAATTGTTGCTGTAAATTTAACTGTGTTACTGCTTTTCTTTTAGCTTAAGTAGTGAAACAGACCGTGGTAAATGAGACTGAACTTGCATGCCCTTTATGACCTAAAAACTCGTTCACTGAGCAGTTTAGAGAATTTGGTTAATTTTTCATTGTACAGCAGGCCATTTACTTATACTGACAAAGGTCTCCAGAAAGAAAATGCCCTTTTGCTCTAAATAAACACAGCCTGCATGCTTTCTGCAGCTCCGGGCCTTGCCAGAGCCAAGAGGAAAAAGTATCTGTGTCGGTGCTTTGGCACTGAGAAAAATTTTACAGTCCCCATGGTATGTTTTCTTGACTGTTTCCTCAAGTTCTAGTGATTTGTGTGCTGAGAGTGGGGGAGGGGAGAAAATACAGGCAGATCCGTTCTGGAAACCAAAGCTAGGCCAGACTTTTTAGGCTGGATTTAGGCTTCAGGATTTAATTAACTAGACAAAGTAGGTGCATTTCAGTGCTGAATATGAAAGCCCAAAGTCTGGTGAAGTTCTTGGGCAAGTTTTGGGGGAGCAGGGTTGACCTGCTTTAAGCACCACGCCCACCTGTGACTGTACTGCATGAAAACATTCATAACACACTGAGAAGGCGGTTATTGATCAGGTTTAAAATTATATAAAGTATAAAATATTTTCATTTAACAAAAAACATGTATAATGTTTACAATAAAGTAATGTTTTGGACTTTGATTACTTAAAAGTTTCAAGTTTGGTTCTATTTTTTGCATCTGTTAGAAGTATTCCTTGCAGCAAAGAAGAGTCAAGTGAATGTTTTCAGAACTAGAGGCCCAAACAGCTCAAAGCCCACTCTAACAAGGCCAGACAGGGACAAAACAAGGCTAAAAAAGGGCCAGAACTGCTGAAGACCCTAACCTGGGTATAGAGCGTTTATGTGTGTGAAATGTGTGAGAGATGTAAAGACAGATTTGTACTGTTTGAAATGAGCGACTTTAGTGCAGCAGGCTGAGGGTTAGTTAGACAGTGAGTGAAAGAGAAAGTGGAGCAGCTGTACGCGTGGCACTGTTTACAGAGGAGCATGGCGAAAGGAAAAAAGGAGCAACTTCATATTTACCACGATATTAACCAGAATATTTACCTATTGCTCTGGGCTTTCCTTGAAATTGGCGTCGCTTTCGTCTTCTTTCTGGAAAAGTCGCTATTGTACGGTAAAACAGAAGCGTAACCGTGTTCTGCCTCTATTGACAAAGTACACAAAATAAACGTTAACAGTTAGCTAAATAAGTGCTACTGAGCTCGTGAAAATGAATGCTGAGCAGAATTAAAGCAGAAAATTAACGTTATACTTTCACGCAGCATTTAGGAAAGCATGTGATTCACAGCCCATCAGCAAAAACTACGAGGACTGGCTGACTGCTGTTTCCATTTGATGACAAATAAGCATTAGCATTAGTTTTTTATTTTTGTTTTTTTTGGGGGTTTTTTTTGTAATCCACACTACGTTTATCTGTTTCATGCTGTGTGAGCGGCATGTCAGCTACATTTATGAACCTTTTTCGTGGATTTGGCTTAAAGCAGCCGGTTCAATACAGTAATGTCCAGCTCTAGCTACAGTGGCACCATACCTGCACAGTTCAACAGCAATAAATCGATGGGCACTTTCCTTTAACTAACACAGGTTAACAGAATTTTATTCCCAACAAGCACCATTTTATCACGAAGACTAAATACCTCTGTCTCTTCTTTCCAAGTACTCTGCAGCCTCAAGGAGGATTAGAAGAGAATTAAGTTCCATCCCGGCGAATTTGTACAAAAATACGAAATAAAAAATATATATTTACAAAATAATACAGTTCCTGAAAAAAATCAGACTGAAAAATAAAACAAAAAAACTAAAGTTGGTAACGCCCGATTTGGCCAGCAAGGTTCACAACTGAGTCTCAGAGACTCGCAGACAAATTCACATCAACTGCACCTAAACTAAACCCTCCCGGGCTGACTGGCGGCTCAACGTACCAATGGTGGAGCAGAACAACGCGAAAGGTGGGGCTTAGGAAAGCGTTTTGTCCAATCAGGAGTGTCTGTGAATAGAATTCAGGCTCTAGCTGTTGATCCGCAGCGAAACGGGGTGTGATTGGCCGGCCGGTGATAGTAACAAGCTGAAAGCTCTGCCCTAGCAACAGCGCGACGGACTCCGCCCCTCGTCTCCTATTGGCCGAACAGGCACCGTGCTGGCTAATGATTGGTAGACGTATACGGAGGGCGCGTCTCTTTAACTTCCTTTCGAACGTGAGCCACGTTGCCAGGGCAACAGCGCGGTTCGTGGAAGTAGTCACGTTTATGTTTGTTAGCTAATAGCATCATTTACTATTCACTGTTTATTATGCACGATTGATATCACTTTCATTTTTTGTTAGGTAAAACATTGTTCCCTATTTATGATTTTTAACTGTAACTGTAATCTGAAGAAATAATGCACTGTTCCCTGTTTATTATTTATTAAGTCTTACAGTAAACAAGTCATATGATTCACAATTCAATTCAAATCACATGTATGAAACTAATGAATCACATATGTCTGTAGCTATACAAGAAAATGGAAGCCTTTTCCTAAAATATTGGCCTGAAACTGGGCTTCTAAAACCAATAATCTAAAACACTTTCTAACACTTGTACTCATTTCTTAAAGGATATATATATATATATATATATATATATATATATACATATATATATATATATATATGATGTTTGTATGTGTGTGTGTGTGTGTATGTGTGTGTATGCGTGTGTGTGTATATGATTTTTACCATGGTAATTGTTTGGTTTGTGCGCAAATTGCAAATTACAGATTAATGAAACAACATAGTAATGTAATAGTATTCTACAACATAGATGGAGCAACCCTTGTCAAAATGTGTGAAAGTAAGGCCTGAGGAAATGCCATTCTGTAGGGGTGGGGGGTGAGTGTTGTTCTTCTGTGGAGACTATAACCTCTAACCGTTCAGCTTTTCTTAGTTTAATGGGGATTTAATAGGAGTATACATGGCAACCGGAGTGTTGTAGGAGAAGGCTGGGCCTTGACTTGCAAGAGGAAGAGCATACTGAGACTCATGCATGCCATTAACTTCCTTTTCCCACAATGCATTCATAGAGTTCTGAGCTATTTAAAAATATGCAGTTATAATAGTTTTCCGCAGAAACGATCCATCAGGGAACATAAATATAAATCTGCAACAATGCTAAGTGTCTCCAGCTCTATGACCCTTATTCCTATCAACTATGCCAATACATTTTCATAGCTATCAGTAAATGGCGTCATTAAAGGGGAAGTGGCTGGCAAGGTTGGTCGGTAGGTGCTAAAGTACATCTGCATAACAGTGCAGTGCACAGCAGTGTATTTCTGTTTCACTTCTTTGAAAGCTTTTCTCTTGCACAGCCCTGTAAAACCCACACTGATATAAAACCCGTACTGATGGCTAAGCACTTCTTCTCATGACTGCTTCATGGTACACAGTCATGTGGCCACACAAACCATGCTTACTAAAATGTGACTTAGGTGTTTGAAGCCTCCTGAGCTTATGTGTGTGTGGTTGGGGTCAGTCTGGGCCTGCTATAGAACAGGAAAATGAAACATTTCAGCCAGTTTCATCGCTAGGTTTACTTCAGGTTTTACTTGGTTTTCAGGAAAAGGCTGGTTTATCATTCAGAAATCATGATGTGTATTTTTTGTCACTCAATTGTTTTGAACATTTAGCACATGCCTTACACTACAGAAAATAACATCTCTTCTAGTGAAATCAGTTTAAATCTATATAAATATATCTTCATGAGACTACTCTAAAGAGGTATTTCACAGATTGTTTCTGCATAATTACCTGGTTGAGATGTTAAAAAAGTCCCTCAGAGTGGTTTGGTGTGAAATGCTCCATTGTAGAGACACTTACCAAGTCAGAATTTTTAACTGTATGGTGATAGGATCCAGATGTCTGGAATGACTTTGTTTACATCTCAACAATTGAATTACGCAGAACATTTGAAAAATCAGTGGAATTCCCTAGTAATAGAATGTCATAAGATTATTCACTCTATTTCTAGACATTTCTACTTTTTTAAAGAAACTTCATGTAGTGAAATTACATCACTGCACTGGTAGTTAGTTTGACTTATTTCAGGACTGTTGAACTGTGCAGGTATGGTGCCACTTTAGGAACTGGACATTATTGCACTGAACCGGCTGCTTTAAGGCAGACTTAAAACAAAGGAAATGATCTACCAATGGAATAAATCAATTTTACTAAATTGATTTATGAAAATTTTTTACTAAAAAGAGAAAAAATGTCTATGTATGGTGAATAATCTTATATTGTAAGTAATAGCTTAAATATAATAAAACATTATATATTGACTACGTTTAAGATGGTTTCACTTGTACAGACATTCATTTTTTGCAGTGTGAGACTCTTCAAAGTAATATAGTGTTTACTAATAATTTTATCATGCATCTTCATAGTCATCCATCACAACTTGGTTCATTTAGTTTAAACCTCAAGAGTTTGGTTATTATTCTCTTTTTTATACATTGAACAATTTATATATAATTATAATGATGTAATTAGTTAAATAAGTAATTATGCAATTAGTCATGTAATGAACTACACATATGATACGTCTGATTTCCCTTCGGTGTGGAAAAAAATACAAAAACAGCACATCCTCTTCATGGACCAAACTTTCTTTCTGCATGTTTTAGTATACAGTTTCTATTTATTTGCTAAGTTTTGGGGAAAAAAGATTCCAGCAAATAATCAGTCATTTTTAATTAAAATGTGCAAAAGTGTGTTCTCTGTAGAGGATGTATGCTTATTTTCATTCAGAAAATCAACAAAACATCTAGTTTTGCATACTACTGCACACCATAAGGAGAAGTAGGAGGGTAGTGACAGGTTGACTGGCGTACAAGTGTAATATGTGTGTAATATTTATATTACTGGGAACTCCAGAAAGCTTATGCTAAACCTATTGGAAACTGCTCTTGCTGCTTCCTCTCTGAATCGGTGCATCTATTATAGTATTAATGTTTGCAGCAGGGCATGATGAGGTCATATAAAAACACAGAGGGATTTAGCTCCATGCTGAGGCCTTGCTGATTGTATGTATTTTATTTTGAAGAGCCAAGTTTTAGTGCAGATTAATGCTGTAAAGATCAAAGTGCATGTAGAAATAACAAAATGAATCACCTCAGTGAAACTGAGAGCAACTAGGATGGAAAAAGCTTGTGGCTGGCTGTGATGTGACTGGCAGTGTGTGTGTGTGTGTCTTTGTTCCACTGTTTTTCTCTCATAGCAGCCAGTTCTCGGCTCAATAAATTATTAATTATTTTCCCACAGTTATGTTTGTTTGTGAGTTCTTTAACTGGATGAATAACACACTCCCCAGGTGTCAAAGAAACATCAGAGACTTTATAACGCATTCATGTCCATATCTGAATTAGTTTTTGGTCAAAAGGTTCTCTGTGTTCTGAAAGTCTTCAAACTGATTAAACCAAATAACTAAAAGGTGAGTTTTTATCTCTTAAGTTTTCATTATATTCAGTCTTTTGGAATTGTTATTTAACAAAATAATATAAAATTCATATTTAATTGTGAATAAAAATATGAAAATTACATGTAATCTAATGATTCAAATGTGTACTGTTAGATGTTTGTCTGAGGCAGGGGTGTCCAAACTTATCTGCAAAGGACCAGTGTGACAGCAGTAATTCATTCCAGAAATGCAGGAGCCCACCAGCTGATCAGTTGTTTGAAGACAGATAATTTGATTAAATAAGTGGAATCATTTTTGCTTCTGCTTGTTTAGAATGAAAGCCCTTATCTAAGGTATATCATCATTTTAGATGTAAAAAACCTTTTGCCTTGGGGGCAAAGTGTAATGTTTGTATTGGCCAAAAAGACACAACAGCTAGCTAGCTTGTCAGCCTTACATTTACATATGTGGAAAAATTTGGAGCATGTATGCTTTTATGTCAGCATGGAGCTTCTTTTATGTAATGATAGAAAACCTCCAATTTCACATGCTGATTCATTTTACTAGGCCATTGTAGATATATATGCACACCAACTTCTGCAGATTTAAAATTTTAAAAGAGAACATGTCTAAACTCTGAATGTATCACCGGCGAAACAGTTGGTTTGATATAAATAACACTGATTCCTTACATAAGAAGCATACTGGTTTGTCTTGAAATTTCCTGAAAATACAGTACATGGTATAAATAAGTATTTTACCCACACCTATTGCTAACAGGTGTATGAAAGCAAGTACGTAACCATGCAATTTTCTTAGACATACAATGGCAGTAGAATGAATCATACTGAAGAGCTCAGAGACTTTACATTTCATGGGATGTCACCTTTCCTGCCCTGCTGGAACTGCCCCAGTCAACCGTAAGTGCTATTATTGTGAAACAGAAATATCAGGGAGCAACAACAGTTCAACAGTGAAGCAGTAGACCAAGCAAAATCACAAAGCAGGACATTGTGGCAACAGTTTGGGGAAGGTCCTTTCCTGTTCTAGTATGACTGTGCTCCAGTGCTCAAAGTGAGCTCTATAAAGACATGGTTTGACAAGTTTGGTGTGGAGGAACTCCAGTGGCTGGCACAGAGCCCTGACCTTAACCCTACTGAATACCTTTGGGATAAACTGGAACGTTGATTGTGAGTCAGGCCTTTTCGTCTAACATCAGTGCCTGACCTCACAAATGCTCTTTTGACTCAATGGGAATGACTGAATGAAGTTCCCTCAGATACACTGCAAAATCATTTTGTAAAAGCCTTCCCAGAGGAGTTGGAGACTGTTATAACTACAAAAGGAGGGCCAACTCCATACTAATTCCCATTGGCTGTCCAACAAGCTTATGTAGGTGACCAGGCATCTAAATACTTTTGACTATATAGTGTACATTTTTTGCTACAGAGATCCCAGAGTTTTCAAATATTATTAAAACTACTGTTAAAAATCTAATTTTAAAATAAAAATAAAAAGTGATAACAAAATGTTCTTTCAGGGGATGGGGGTAGGTGAATTTTGGGAAACGTCTGGCAGGCCAAATCAATTATCCTTACAGGCCTCACTTTGGGTAATAAGAACAAGTTCTGTGGCATTTTTCCTCATCAAACATCATACATCATAGTTACTGGAAAAGAACTGCTTAATGCAGATGTTTCTTTTACACTGTCCATTCAAAGTTTGGTGATATCTTGCTTTATTTTGAAATTCTGCTTTAAGACCTCTATGTTCACTATAGCCTGTATTCTGAATGAATCACAGTGCTTTAGTTAGCTCTAAGCGTTTATAAGCACTTGGTACTTTAATTCAACTGTAATCTGTCTTTAATCTGAATCTGACTTTTAACTTCAAATTTTATTTTGATTTAAACTGCTGAATTCCAGCGTTTTTAATTTTTGAACACTGAATTTTCGACCGTGGATAAATGATTCAGTTGTATAGTTGTGCATATGCATACTACACTCCTCCTTCTAGGAGTCTGTCCTACTCCACCCATTCTGAACTACTGTATCAAGTTATGATGTAGCTTAGTTTACAAAGGTATAACTTGGTATAGAATGGTGTAGCTTGGTTTAGAATGGTGTAGCTTGGTGTAGAATGCTTTAACTTTGCACAGAATGCTGTAGTTTGTTTTAGAATGGCCTAGCTTAGTTTAGGATATGTAGATTATTGTACCTTGGAAAAGCGTAGTTGACACACAATAGTGTAGCAGCGCAAAACTTTAGTGATGGCGATATGTTAGCGTGTTGCTAACAGAAATGTTATGTGTCTAAACAGAAAACAAAGACTGTTGCAAGTAAGTGAGATTAATTTACATGGACTGACAATGAAGTACAATTGCTTCTTAAAGTTACACTTGGGCATAAGTCAACAAATCCCAGGAGAATGTGCGAAGCTGAAGTCAGCTTCTTATTTGAATTTCCCCGTTCCACCTTATGTCACTCGAGCCAAATATGAAGAAAAAACACTGAGTCAAAAAATTGAGTTCACAAGCCAAGAGTTGACCCCGACTCCCAGACATATTGGAATTGAAGAATTTATTTTTTTGGAATCGACTTGCCATTACTGGGATCAAAGGAACTTTCTCTCCAGGTTAGAGCTAACTTAGCTGCTCTGCTAACCTCTAGCCATTTTAACTTGTTTTTTTTTTTTTACTGCAGCAAGTCACCTTTTAGGCAAGCTGAAGTTCCAAAGCATCATCAGCATTCATTTTTGATTCTATTTGCATCACGTAAACTAAGGGCAATACTAAAACCTATGTTTTTAATAAAAATGCACACACTGCCACCACCAGTCAGTGACTCCAGCATTGCCATCTATTACTGCACAAAAGTAAACCCAGACCAGACCACTAAAAGCCATAGTTGGTCAAGGCTGGGAATTTGCACTCAGAAGGCAGTCCATTTCTAAATGAAGCTGAAGTTTGTTTTGCCAGGTTCATTTTTGAATTTTCCATTCCACCTTAAATTGTGCTACAGTTACATTCTGGTCTCTGTTAATACTCGCACACAGTATTGGTAGGCCAGTGATCAATCTGAGCATGACACCGACTACAGAATGATTTCAGATGTCTATTAGTGGGGATTAGGACTCTAGGACCATCAAATAGCAAGTGAGCAGCAATGCCAACTTAACACTCCATGGAACTGAAACATGTTTAGCAGGATGCAGGAGATAGCATACAGGTGTTAGTTCCACCTTGCAAATCAATCAAATGTCATTTTTGGTCATCTGCATTGGACTTTGGAGCGTTTTTCTCATAAAACCTTTTCACAACATCCATAAAAAAATCACGGAATGTGTGTGGTGAAAATAAAACTCAAAAATACTATATATTTTATGCTAATATTTTATTTTCTCTCCAAGTTCGGTTGCCTCATTTCCAACATAGCTAAATCAATACAGGCAGCTTCCTCTTTCCACTGAAAAGTAGCAAGGATTTTTCCATGCACTGAAACTCCTTAATTAGAAGTGAGAGTGGGGAGAGACTGGCTTGGGAAAGGCCGACTCTGTTGATACTTTCCCCAGTGAAAACTGACCAGACTGTGTGACTCCCCCTGCAGGCCTGGCTGCACCCTGTGGCCTCACTGCTACAGTTTATGAGTTGAAATTTGTGGTTTCTTGCATCCAGATTACAACGCTTTGTAGCTGTGTCACAACTGTTAGATAATTGTGCATTTCCTCACTTGAAACATGGCCTTAACAGTAAAAGCTGCTCCAACAGTGCGAGAAACAAGTCGCAACATTTTACTGAATGTGCCAAGTCACTGACTCAGAAACGGCTGCCATTTAAAGCAGCTGATTGGTTATTAAGTGTGGTTTTCTGTGAAATTACAACACTGTTTGTACATGAAGGACAGGGGTATGGTAAACTGTGGTAATGGTTACAAGTTAAAGGGCCCATATCATGTAAAACTGAATTTACATCACTTTTTTTTAAATAAAAGAGATAATCAAAGAAAATACATTGTGTAACCATTATTTATGTTTCAGAACATACTACTCACTCTCCAGTTTATACATTCAATGTATGGAAACTAAGCTGCAAAAGCAGCTTATTTTAAATTCATTGTTTTTGTAGAGTCAGAACAACCAGTACATGTACATATATCTGCCTATTCAGTCTACAGCAGTTTGGCCTCACCTATTTAGTCTTCAGCCATTTAACCCCACCCATTCAGCCTACATCAATTTAGACAGACTGACTTTGCAATGAAGTTGAATACATGGCAGTCTATTACAACAGAGGTCATTTACATATATCAGTTTTCAATGTAAAGTAACAAAGAATGGTCATGTAAAAATGAATTAGTACTGTTTTTTGTACAACTCTATTTATAAAAGTCAGGACGCTGTGCAAAATATAGCAGAATGCAATGATGTGCAAATTATTTAAATCCTATATTTAATTGCAAATTATAGAAAATTAAGACAACATATCAAATGTTGAAACAGAAAAATGTTATTGTTTTTTGACAAATATATGCCCATTTTTTTTTGATGCATTTCAACAAAGTTGGAACAGAGGCATATTTACCACTGTGTTGCATCACCTCTTTTAACACTTTGTAAGTGTTTGGGAATTGAGGAGACCAATTATGTAGTTTGCTGTTGTATTATGTGCAGAATATGGTTTGGTATTGTTTTGCTGAAATAAGCAAGGCTTTCCCTGAAAAAGATGTCTATGTTGCTCCAAAACCTTTATATATTGTTCAGCATTAATGATGCCTTTACAGATGTGTAACCCATGCCATGGGCACTAATGCACCCCCATACCATCATGAAAGCTGGATTTTGGACTGTGTGCTGATAATGAAACAGATGGTCCCTCTTCCCTTTAACCTGAAGGATCCAGCATCCATGATTTCCAAAAAGAACTTCAAATGTTGATGTGTCAGACCACAGGACACTTTACACTTTGCCTCAGCCCATCTTAAATGAACTCAGGCCCAGAGAAGGTGGCAGCATTTCTGAATCCTTTTTTTATATATGGTTTCTTCTTTGCATGATAGAGTTTTAAGTTGCATTTATGGATGGCAGCGAAGAACTGTGTTTACAGAAAAGCGTTTTTGGAAGTGTTCCTTAATCATGTCTATTTTTATTGCAGTGCCGCCTGAGGGCTCAAAGATCACTGCCAGCTAA
Source organism: Colossoma macropomum (assembly GCF_904425465.1). Lineage (NCBI taxonomy): Eukaryota > Metazoa > Chordata > Actinopteri > Characiformes > Serrasalmidae > Colossoma > Colossoma macropomum. Next base: position 28,353,185 of record NW_023494791.1, on the reverse strand, counting down.
TATTGTTTTTCGGCCTTGTCCCTTGCACACAGACATTTCTCCAGATTCTTTTGCTATTTTAAGTTGAGATACATTTTTTTTTTAATTGTTGAACTATTTGCCCACACAGTCTTTCACAGAGCGGTGAACCCCTCCCAATCTTAATTTCTGAAAGACTCCCTGGCATGATCTTTTTATACCGTCATGTTACAGACCAGTTGTCAATTGATCGAATTAGTTTTGAGATGTCCCAACTTTTTGGAACATGTTGCTAGCATTACATTCAAAATGGGCATATACTTTAAAAAAGAAATATGAATTCTCAGTTTCAACATTTCATATATTGTCATTATATTGAAAATTGTACAAAGTTTAGATGATTTGCATTCTGCTTTTAATTACATTTTGCTTAGTGTCCCAACTTTTTTGGGAACAGGGTTGTACATAAAACCACACAAACATAAGTGGATCTCAGGGCAAAAATAAGAAAAAAGAGTTCAAAAGTCAGGGTTCTGGGTGTGAATGAATTTAGTTTCTTGCAGCACTTTGGCTCCACATGTAATCTGGATTATCGAGAATAATTCATAAAACACTTCAGATAATGCACTCAGTACTATACTACAGATTATGTACTACTTTTCATGATTCATAATTTCTGTAGATTTTTCCTTTGTTATTGATTCATACAAATATGGTAACATATTACCATATTTGTTACCATATAACAAATATGGCAATATGTTACCATATTTGTACGGTAACATACAAATATGGTAACATTGGGGGGAGGGGGTAAAATCAGTTTTCATACATGTAAAAATACACAGATTTTAACAATAACAGTATGTCTCAATAATTTAGGGACTCCTTATAAGGATTAAATATTTACACCCTCACACCTGTACATATCTAAATGTCCAAACAGTTTAAATGACGGTTCCCTATACTCTTCCACCTTACTGATCTCTGCAACCCCTTCTTAAAATTAAGGTACTCCCACTGCCCTCCACCCCCAAAGAGCAATATACCTGCCTATCCTTAAACTGATTTGGATCCCATTGGTTAAGTACTCGTCACTGGTATTTAAAAGTAAGGGATTTCGTAAGACAAAGAGCCTAGGGCAGTATGGATTTTGAATATCTAATATTTCACAAATATAATCCATGAATCACAATCCAGAATTCTTGAATTCTAGGGCACTGCCACAGAGAGGAAATTAGGTCCCCTTACTCAGATTCCCATCACCAGCACTCAGCCGATTTCTTTAGACCAAGCCTGTACAATCTAGTAGGAGTCCAGTAGAAACTGTAAAGAATTTTAAATTGTGTAAGGTGTATTCTAAGATCCCTTGACATTGCTTTAAGGTTTCAGCATGTTCCCTCAGATTTTCATCCTCCTTCAGCATCAAATTTAAATCTCTTTCCTTACACATTTTTAAAAGCCAAATAAGTTCAATTATCAAAGTTATGCACAACTGATAGGCTTTTACTGTGCTTAAACCTTAACCTTAAAATAGAAAAACAACAGACTCTCACACAAGCAAATGTAATGGATATGTTCTACTTTCCAAAAACATGTCATCAACAAACTATGGACAGACACAATGTCCTAATTATGGCTGAAACTCTGAAGTAGCGCTTCAGCGGGTGCCTTGGTACTGCATGTCCATGACCAGCCACGTGGACAAGCCTTTAAAATGTACTAATATTATTTGTAAAATATTATTTCTGGTTAAAAAAAAAAAACATTACATGAACAATTTTGTTGTGACAGCAGCTCCTAATTCTCATTCTAGTGTTCCACGTTTCCATAAAAGCATGGAGCGTATTTTTAAAAGCTGCTGGTAAGAAGAAAAAAGGCTCAGGCTGTAGCCAACAAGCTTTAATCTTACATAGATAGAGTGTTGCAGATCTGTGGTTGAATAGTGGTCTTACACATTACAATAAAACTCATTATGGGGCTTGCAACTCTAAGGAGAGTGAGACAACTGTGCAGTAAAGAAAGCAAATCCAGTTATCAACCTATTGCAATAGCAGGTTAACTAGCTAACCTTTAAGATAGACTAGGCAAAGATCAGATGAATATAGTTTGGCAGAAATTAACTAGCTATCAAAATATTCCTCTAATATTCCACTGATATCAACTATATTTATATCGACAATTACGCATTTGACAGATGGTCTTATTTTATTTACAATTTTATAACACAAGGCGGACGTGGCATGAGGAGTCTTGCCCAAGGACGCTTAGAGTGATGTAGCAAGAACCCCAGCCTGCGATGTGGAGGGCAGTGGTGTTACTACATTGCACCAACCATACTTCCATTTGTAATATTATATCTATCCATTTTCTGTAGCTTTTTCCTAACCTAAGCTTTCTTGCTTGCACCCATATACTGTTAAGGTAGGCTCTGCCCTGCTGAAACCTGGAATACTGTTGTGAGGTTGGATAAGCTTTACAGAACGCTGGTAAAAATCCCATTCAACCAAATGAGAGACTGTAGCACACAACTCAGTTTTTTTGTTGTATGTGTATGAAAGCGCACTGTTTGGATAGATGGGGTGACTAAAGTCAGTGTCTGTTATTTTTTCTTAAGACAGTTTCTTTAACACCTTCAGAGAACTGAAATGATCTCATGAAAAATTCAGCCACTCTGACAATGTGGTGATGTGTTTGGGGCTGAGCATGTGTGTGTTGTCACCATCTGGCATGGCTGAGAAATGTTTAGTCACCCAATTTCACCGTTTCCTGTCTGAGTCACCACACTGTTTCACAGAAGTATGTGCATGTGTGTGCATTTGCATGCATGCATGTATAAGTATGTGGTTGCACACATACTTGTGCACTTATATGTGTGTTTGCGAATAACTGGAATGTTCAGAGCAGACCCTGCTGTAGGCTCAGCTTTGCAGCACCATGTGACTCCAGCATTAAACCATCTGTTAGATCAGTCCGAAGTGTGTGTGAGTGTGTGTGTGTGTGTCTTACTGCATGTTTTGTTTGACAAAATCTCATCCATTTGTTGGATGGAAAGCCCCATGCTATGCTAACAGTTAAAGGCCACTGATGTGTACAAGTAGCACTTTGATTAATTTTACACTCATAATTAGAGATTATTTGAGTATACAACATTATTTTCTAACTTTTTTCTTCTAACTGTTAGAGGCTACATGGGTGTCTGTCTGCAGGGAGTGTGTGAAGCAGATCTCGAACTGCTGCATAGAAGAAATGTTGTGTAGAATAAAGGCGAATATAATCCAAACTAATCCAAATGTGCAAACTAATAGACAGATTGGTGGAAGATATATTCAGGAGATGGGTATTAATTTATTGTTTGTTTCTGCTGTTAACACTTGTAGTGGAGGTGACTGCCTTCAAAAGTAAAAGCATACATGACACACTTTGTATGGGTTTGCAGTCCAAATTATTTTGCTTGATTAAATACTAATGTATTTTCAAGACACAAGTGATTTTATTTTGGGAAATTACAGTCATTTGTAGCACTACCTCATAATCATTAAAGTTCACCTCTTTCTGGACAAAAGACTTCTGTACTTCAAATACCATTGGTCAGTCAGTGAATCTGCAAGAAAGCTGTGAAAATAAAGACCAAAGAGCATTTTGGGGAAATTAGTTTATACAGAAATAAGTTATACATGCGCACAAGATAAGAAAAGGTTACAAAATAATATCTAAGTATTTGGATATCCCAGTGAGCAGTTGGATTGTATGGAAATAGTGAGGAAATGGAAGCTGCAACATACAACTCAGGCACTGCCTTGACAAGACAATTCTCTAAAAGCTTGTGAGGGAAGCGACAGAGATGCTAACAATCACTTTGAAGGAGCTACAAATTTCACTGGCTGAAATTGAAGATTCACCAGTCAACAACATTAAGAGCTCTACATAAAACTGGCCTGTATGTAAGAGTAGCTGGAGTTTGCCAGAATACAGAGTGACCCAGCTAAAATGGGATAAGGTTTAAAGGTCAGATGAGACAAAAACAATATATGTGGCAAAAACACCAGCCATTTCTCAACAAACACCATCCCAACAGTAAAGGATAGGAGTGGCTGTGTCATGTTTTGGGGATGCTTGTCCTCAGCGTGGACTGGGCATCTTGTTTAAATTGAAGGACAGATGAATGGTGCAAAATACAGGGAGATATGGCAAGACAACCTGCTTCAGTCTGCTAAAAACTAAAGCATGGTAGAAACTTCACATTTTCCTAAGCACAAGGCCAAAGCAACACCAGAGTGGTGAATGCTTTACCAGGGGCGTCGCTAGGCCAGTTTTAGGGGGGCTTTATCCCCCCAAAATATAATTTAGCCCCCTGAAAATGTATGTACATTATAAGTTTAAACCATCAAGAGGCACTGCTGCTGCTCTAACCTACCACTGCCTCAGTGATGCTACCAGAGATTTTTTGTAAAATAACAACAGGAGACAACAATCCTCTGCTGCTTAGCATTGGGGAAAAGTCTAACACCAGCCCAGCCAATCATATCAGACCTAGGGAGGGTCTCTGGTGCTACTGACTCTGTGAAGTAACATCAGTCGGCAATCTAGCTGAAGAGCCAACTATTTTAGGAATTTTAAGAAACTTTACAGATTTTTTGTTTTTATATTTCTATTAGGTGAAAGAAAATGCACAGTATGTTCACTGTGGGTTTGTCAGCTTTAACTTTAAAATGCAGGAAGGAACTGGGTCAGTGGATCCCCCAGCTCCCAAACAGAAACAAAACAAAGGGAGAGAGGGGGGCGATTGATTGGATGGAATCAGAGAGCAAACAGAAATGCTGGGAAGAAGTGTGTGTGTGTGTGTGTGTGTGTGTGTGTGTGTGTTTGTGTGTGAGGGAGAGAGAGAGAGAGAGAGAGAGAGACAAAGAGAGAGAGACAAAGAGAAAAGATAGGGTTATATAAAGAAAATATTCTATTATAGAGTTGAAGCAAAACACACACACACACACGCACACACACACACACACACACATACACACACACACACACACACACACTTGCTCGTGTTTCTCTCCAGCTGTGCTGCTCTGGTATTTTGACTGCACTGCAGACTGAAGCTCTTTAACCCTCACAAGTCTACAGTTATTATAATGTACATCATGTAATTGTTTTAATGCAATTACTTAATTGCATAATTAATTGCAGTTTGTCACATAATGACTTCTGACTTTTTTCTGTTTGTTTTGATGTCCAAAGATGTCAAAAACAGCAAACATGTAAAGGAAGGTTTTTTTTTCTCTAAAATAAGACTGTACACACAGCAATAATGTTTCTTCATATTCAAATCACAATAAAATATCTTCTCTTCTACTTACAAACACAAATATGGTATGGATTCAAAGTTTAGAATTTGCAGTTTACAGAGAACCTGTCGGCTTGTTTCAATGAGCTATAAGTCTGAAAAATTTAACAGCATGTAAAAAGAGTTATTTCAAGTCATAATTGTGTTATAATTATGTAACATTTATATTGTCATTAATGTGGAAATTATGTATTTTAATCAATGAAAGTCAGTGTACAATGTTAACATCAAGAAAAACATTTTGTATAGACAATCCATAGAAATTCTTAATTTATGCTGCCCTGGCTACAGATTATACAAGGCTAATGATTGGAAAGCTAGTCAGACAGCACTGTACAAGGTAACCTACAACACATACATGCGTTCAACTGTAAAAAGTATTTAGTATTTAGTCACCTGTTTGCAGTGCAAATTAGCCTATCACAGCAAGATATGCTGATTATTAAATGCAGTGTCATCATACTCGTGTAATGTTTGGTAACTACCCCAAGGGCAGATTTTCAACATAAAGTGTAATAGATGCTTTATCAATGGCTGACTCATGATGGGTGACTATCTCACTTTCCACAAATGGAATGGGCAAAAGGGTCACCTGGCAATCCCTTGGCTATACCTCTGCCAGTCAGAGCTGTCTATTAGAAGCTGTTTATTCAGAGCTGTTCAAGCAGAGATGTTCATTCAGATCTGTCCAATCACAACTGACCAATTAGAGTTGCTCAATCTGAGCTGACAATTCAGAGCTGTCCAAAGCAATCCTTTAGTGTCTAAACCTGAGTAAAAATGTTCTAGAGCTAATCATAGATGTTCTAGAGTTGAGTAGAACATTTTGGCAATGAGTGGAACCGAAGAGCTATAGTACATCAGCTCTAGAACAGCTCTTTTTAGCCTTAGAACACCTCTGCTCAGATCTTTAACATCTTTACTCAGCTCTAGAACATTTCTACGCAATTCTTTATTCATCAGTCTTTTGAGTTTCTGAAGACTCCAGTGTAACTGCATGACAGGGCTAGAGGTTCAGGAGTTGCAGTGCAATACTGGCATAAGCTTAATATTGTTTTAATATTGTAAGCAATATTCTTATTCTTATTAGTATGGGAGTGATGCAGGTTTATTAATAGGCAGTCTAATGTTAAATTGCTGTTTGCATGTTTGTACGTTTTCCTTTTTGCAATCTTGTTTATACTTTAATCAGTGTGATTGTACTGTAGTGCCACTGTTAGAGTTCTGCCGATGTGTTTTTGCCTGTGATGAAACAGATCTACTGTAATGCACAACAAATTTCCAAGGAATGTGACAAAAATTATGTGGTGTATTGCATCACTGTTTATTCATGACTATTTAAACTTCCCATTAACTCTTAGGTGTCTGTTCTTCTAAGGAAACTGACTCAGTGCCAGTGTGCGTAGTGTGCAACAGGTGCATCAGTGCTGTCGAAAAAAAAAAAAAAGAAACATTCACTATTCAGTTCAGAACACCTTAGATGGAGTTCAACAGTCATTGACTCTTAACTGTCTACAACTGTCTACAAATCTGGGTGCAGCTTCCTAATGAGATAAAACTCCTTAGAAGCGTGAGGAAGAACCACTGAGAAGCACCAAGACTGTTACTCATTAATATTTTACCTTCCCATTAATTCTTAGCTGTCTGTTCTTCGGTGTAAACTGACTCAGTGTCTGTGTGCATAGACTGCTGTAACAGATGCATCAGTGCTGTGGGAAAAAAAAAAAAAAAACAATTCTATTCAGTTCAGAACACTTTGTATGGTGTGACTTTAACAGTCACTGACCCTGTCTACAAATGTGGGTGCAGAAGAATTCTCTAAAAGCATGAAGATTCAGTGAAAGAAACTAAGAGCCTGTTCACACCATGCATTAAGAAGCCTGAAGACACAAATAGAATTGGATATGTTGACTGGTGACACAGTGATCACTTTTAACTCCAATTATTCCTGACTTAATCTCTGACACACTTAGCAACTTATGATGCATTTGAAAAAATATACACACACCTGCTCAGAACCTTCGTTATCAACTGCACTTTTTCTCCCTGATGTAAAATTTGTTTAGCATTTTCATATATTAATTCACATGTTTAATAAAGATATTTATATGGTGGCTTGTGAAGGGTGAGGAATTCTTGAGTAATTGTACAACCCTGTTTCCAAAAAAGTTGGGACGCTGTGCAAAATGCAAATAAAAACAGAATGCAATGACGTGCAAATCATTTAAACCCTATATTTAATTGAACATAGTAGAAAGACAACAAATCAAATGTTGCAACTGAGAATTTTATTGTTTTAGATGTCCATTTTGAATTTGATGCCAGCAACACGTTTCAAAAACGTTGGGACAGGAGCAACAAAAGACTATTAAAGTTGTGTAATGCTAAAAAAAAAACACCTGGTGGTTAATTGGTATCAGGTCAGTAACATGACTGGGTATAAGAAGAGCATTCAACAGAAGTTGAGGGGTTTACCACTCTGTGAAAGACAATCCCCATTTCTCAACATAAAATAGCAAAGAACTTTTGCTTTACATCATCTATGGTACATAATATCATTAAAAGATTCTGAGAACCCAGAGAAATCTCTGTATGCAAGGGACAAGGCTGAAAACCAATATTAGATGGCTGTGATCTTCAGGCCCTCAGGCAGCACAGCACTGTGAAAATCACTGCATGGGCTCAGGAATACTTCTGAAAACCACTGTCCGTGAAAACTGTTCATCACTTCATGTACAAATGCAAGTTAAAACATGCAAAGAAGAAACCACTTATAAACAGGATTCAGAAATGCGTCACCTTCTCTGGGCTGGTTCATGTAAGATGGACTGAGGCGAAGTGGAAAAGTGTCCTGTGGTCCTACAAATCAAAATTTGAAATTCATTTTGGAAATTAGGGACACTGCGTCCTCTAGCCTAAAGACCACCAAGCTTGTTCTCAGTGCACAGTTCAAAAGCCAGCATCCATGATGGTATGGGTGTGCATTAGTGCCCATGGCATGGGTGACTCACACATCTGTGAAGGCACCATTAATGCTGAATGATATACGTGTTTTGGCAACATATGCTGCTATCCAGACAATGTCTTTTTCAGGGAAGGCCTTGCTTATTTCAGCAAGACATTGTCAAACCATATTCTGCATGTATTACAACAGCATGGCTCTGTAGTAAGGGTTAGGGTCCTAAACTGGCCTGCCTGACGTCCAGAATCGTTCCAAGAGAAAAAACATACTTTTTAGTAATTATTATTAATATATAATTTTATTTAGACCTTTAAAGTATTAATTACAAATCTCAAAGCCCAAAAAAATTTTATCTTGCCAAACAGTCAGGTACTGGCATATTTATTTATTTATTTATTTATTAGATTGTCTAATTAAATTCCTACCAGCATATACAAAAAAAAAAGAGTTTCTATCCCAGGTGTCGGCACCATGCAGCTCCGAGCTGCATGTGACTCTTTTACTGCACAGCAGAATTAGATTTTAAGGTTTTTACTCCTTTGCAGTAAAATAAATTTCTGCTGATCGTTCTAACACAGTTTTAACAATAAATGGTCTTAATTGCTGAAGTTAATGTGGCTTATAACTGCTAATTCACCCTTTAACCCTGAAGATTGGCATGCAAACTCACAGCAACACAGACAACAGTCTCACCTAGCTAGTAACGAAAAGGCAAAGAAAAAGATTTAAGACTAACATTGATGATTTTGAGATGAATGGACTTGCATTTATAAGCATTCAAGATGGTTTCCTGATACGTTTAATCTGCAGCGAGAAACAGTGAAGCTAAAGTTAGCCTCTCGTTCGCCAGCATCTTGTTCGAATTTTCTGGTTCCACTTTAAATGGTGCAGCAGTTATATTCTGGCACATCAGGCACCATTTAAAAAATCGAACGTTGAGAGACACTTTACACGAAACTATTCCACTTTTGAGGAAAATTTTCCTGTTGGAAATGCGAGAAAAGCGGCTATAGCTGAGCCAAAGCTTAAAAGTGCAAAGTAAATCTGGATTTTCGTTTATATCTTTAGCCTATACTAGTACACTAGCACATAGTGAGATATGTTTACAGCCAAGTGGTTTGACTTTTGTTGAAAGGACAAAATGGCTCTTCTACACATTTGGGTTGCCGATTCCTGTTCTAACCACTCATCCGAGACCTTTCTTTACTTTTGGAAAGTAGAAGTATATATTTCACTTAAAAAGCAAAGAAAACATACCTCAGCTCATTGGCTGAATGGTTTGTGCTCACTGATGTCATGAATGTACATGTGGCACCATTATGAAGTCCAATAACTCACGATCAAAAGTGCTCAAAAATATCACAGTGTTAAAATGTTTTGTGCAGTTCTGGGTTCAGGAAATGAATACATTCTTCTATATAAAATGTTCAAGCATTTATGAACTATAATCTTGCTCATATTTTCCATATCAGCCCATTCATTTTGGACTTACTTGGGAGCACCCTCTAGCATTTGACAAACACAGAAAAACATTACTGAGTGAAAATTTTGCTTACTACAAATTCTCTGTTACTAACTCTGTCCACATGGAAGAAGAAAGTTACACAGTGAAAAAGTACACACGATTACAGATAGTAAATGCCTGGCTTTAACCCTTTAGTGCAGTGTTTCCTAACTCTGGTCCTGGAGGCCCAGTGTCCTGTACATTTTACTGCTTTTGTGCCAGTTTGCAAAGATTTGTCTTCACTAAATCCTTAGTCTACACTAGTTTGTTTTACTAACTCCAATTGCACCACCAACCCTTAAGTCATATCTTAGCTTGTAATAACAAACAAATGTGTATGTCCTTTTAAAACGGCAGTAACGTGTCCAGAACCAACCTATAAATCCGCTAACATGGAAACACAATGGAAGCTGCACTAACTTTTTGCATTCCATTAAAAAAAATATCCAGTATAGAAGAGTACAAGTTGTACAAGTTAATTCTTTAATACCTCTTTGCAACAACTAAATGTGCAGCATTTTTTAAACAATGGTTTAACCACAAAACAGCAGCATCAGTTTAGATGTTTTGGCAGCTGCAAAGTCTCACTCAACTAAAGCTATGGCTAGCTTCATGCTTGGAGATAAAACCAGGGTGATGAATAAAGCTGTAAGTAAAATCACAGCACATAGCATCCCACCTTCCCACATGCACTTGCTTAGGAGAAGGTGTGAATATTTAGCCTACGTCTGAACTTAAGTAATGCTGAGGTAAAGCCAACTAATCATCCCATTAACAATTCCATGCTGAGCTGCTGTGGGTGTGTTAAAAGAGGGTAAGAACTAAAATGGCACTGGGCCTCCAGGACCAGGATTGGTAAACACTTCTATTGTGTGTGTGTGTGTGTGTGCATGCGTGCGTATTTTCCATCCATTTAGGTGTACAGATACTGGGCCATAAATACTGACCACACCTTTAGCCGTGATGTCATTGCTAAACCCCTTTCTACCACACACAGGTGTGTGTGTGTTCATGTATGTGTAGCAGGTGTGTATATGTTTTTTTTTTATCCAACAGTTGCTAGGTTTGTCAGAGTTTCATCTGTAGTGTACACTCAATCATTATTACTATCAAGTGACCTTGAGTAGATTCTGACTCCTGGCGTCAATATGGATAGCGTTTCTCCAGCCCACTGGAGCTGGACACTTTAGTTCTTTCACCGGAAAATGTAGTAATTACTAACTAATTACTAACTAGTAACACTAGTATTTCTTGTAAAATCCTTGGTTACTGAGGTAAATCTATACATACATACATACATCATCTAAACCGCTTATCCTTCTGGGTCGCGGTGGGGTGCTGGAGCCTATCCCAGCTGTCATTGGGCGGAAGGCAGGATACACCCTGGACAGGTCGCCAGTCCATCGCAGGGCAGACAGACAGACATACACAATCACACACACACTCACTCACACCTAGGGGCAATTTAGCATGTCCAATTGGCCTGACTGCATGTCTTTGGACTGTGGGAGGAAACCGGAGTACCCGGAGGAAACCCACGCAGACACGGGGAGAACATGCAAACTCCACACAGAAATGACCCTGGTCACCCGGCCGGGAATTGAACCCAGGCCATTCTTACTGTGAGGCGACTGAAGAGTCTTATGCCCAAAAACTTCCCAGTATTCTTAGCGGTTTTGTTGGTTTCTGTTAATTAACTCTTATTTTTCTAATTTATAAATATAATTCTCTTTGTTAAATGTTATTTTGTGTCATAGCATGATCTCATGTTAAATGTTAAGTTTGGATGCATTTTACATGTTTTTGTTTTTCTCATCATGATGATGTTTTGTGTTTGGGTTTAGCAGTTCAGCCTGGAGCGATGAATGCCAAAAGAATGGCAAATATGCATTAAGCTATTAGAGTCCTCAGATATGGCTGATTCTAGCCTTATCTAAGCCATTTATTCATTACTGTACAAAAAAGTACATTTAATAATGGAGTTGTTTTAATTGATGCCAATACATTATACAAGGAAGAATATTTGATTCAAGTGAGCATAACTAATTCAAGAGTGAGCAGAACTTGAAAAAGTAGAGTACTGCCACTGATACTGACTGTATCTTACTTGCCGCAGAACTGTGAATCACTGAAAATTAGAAAGTAGCTATAACTCATATACAAAGTTTTTAAGCATGAACCTGTTAAGTAACTTTTTCAAGCCAATACGTTTGCATAACATTTTAAAGTAAAGTCAACTAATATAAGTTCACAGTGTTCCCTGTCTTAACAAACCCACTTCAATTCTGTACAGGGATGTTAATGAGCTGACTAATTGGATCAGGTGTGTTGAGAGCTTGGAAAGCACTAATTCAGGACCAAGTAAAGATGAACAAACACAAACTTACACAAAACTAATGCAGCCCAGTGCATGTGTGTTGGGAGCAGAGAAAGCAGTAAAATGTACAGGGCAGTGGGTCTCTAGGACCAGAGTTGGGAAACACTACACTGTAGGGTTAAAGATGCCAGGTGTTTGCTGTCTGTGATTATGCATGCTTTTTCATTGTGTAGCTTTCTGCCTCCACGTGGATAGAATTAGTATTGCAGTCTTATCACACGTTGTCGCAGTGGTCATCAGTTCTAACTGCAAAGGGTTGGTGTGGCTGATTTTCTTTCCAGCCAAGCAGCAGAGCACTTCATTTAACTAATCATTTGTTTGGCAACAGCCAATTTATTCAACAAGTGGATTTAGTCCTTTGTAGATAAGATCAGATACTAGCGCAGTGGTCACTAACCCTCCTCCTGGTTCTCCAAGAGTGCTTTAGTAAAGTAAAATAGTGCTATGTAGAATCATGAACACTCAAAGAACCCCTTGCATGATTTGCACCTTTTTGAAAAGGATTCTATATGGCACCAAAAGAGTTTTTTATAATGTCAAGCTTGTAACAGTAGAGGAACCATTTTTGGTTTGCTTTCTTGTATTTAAAACTGAACACTGCACCTTTCAGAAATCACCAGAAGATTTTTATTTAAACTGTATTTCTATAATCCTTTCATGATGAACATGTACATGGAGGACATTGTAGTGCAAAATAGTCCCTAAAGAAAACTTCTTTTTTTCACATTTATTACTATTTTACCATTATCAGTATTACCTATGAAAACTCAAGACGTGTAGATGATGCTGGTAGTTTTGGAGATAAATAAATGGCTATAATACCCATTAACCACATAAATTCACTCTGAATGACACTGTTTACATCTCAGCCACTGACTTCAGAAGAAATAAAAAAAGAGTGGAACTCCTCTTTGATGTATGTACATTATACATATAAAAAGCAGTTAACAGGACTGCAAGAAGACAAACTGTGAGCCAATCAGAATGCAATGGGTGTGGTTTGAGTACTGGGTGGTGGGATGGGAGTGTTTATGAGTTTGTTATGGGGAATAATGGAGGAGACAGAGCTTCAGTTCAGAACTGGACTTCTGTGTTCAGGCGTAACACCATGGAGGTGAGTTTATAAATGTTAATCACACTTCTAGAGCCTGCATTTATTTACTTATTTATTAAATCAGTTAATGTTATTAATATTTGTTACTTTATGCTATAATATAATATCTTTGGGTTACTAAAAAATGCTACATACATATAATTAATTATATTTTATGTTATAATAGATTTAATGGACAGAGGTTTTGCTTTTTTCAAAACTATGAAAACTAGCACATTTAGTTTATTGTTTTTGAGCTGTTATTTAATCATGCTGGAGAGAAAGCAGAGAGAAACTGTAATGACTGTAGTGAACACTGTTCTCCTGATAGTCTCTCATTCTGTTTTAAAAACTAATGTTCATATGAGACGTGGACACAACAAGTATGTTAGTAAAAGCTAAAAGACTCATAGCTCTGACATCTGTGTTTCTCCATTTTAGAGTTAAATAAATTTAGGAAAGAAAGACTAAACTGTGCTTCAGTAGTTTTGCACTGGAGCTTTGAGGCCAATGTATCTAAGAATTAATGGAAGCTTTTAACCCACCAATTAGCATGGTGCTAACTACATGCCTAAATCAACACACACTTGCCTCAAACCATGTTGAGTTGTTACATAGTGTACATAGTTACATAGTTACAATGTGAATTGGTGGGGTGTACACATTCATTAATTGTTAGCTACATTAGACTAATAAGTCAGGTGTAAGACTAAAGAAGGAAAATGTTGTCTTCCTTTAGTAGATCTAACTTTTTCGCTAAGCCATTGCTTAGGGCAAACTATTGTTTTAAGTCTCTGCAAAGCTTTTTAACAAAGCTTCTATTCACTGTAGGACTGTGTGTGTGAGTGTGTGTGGCCTCTATAGAGCCTTTGAATACAGAGCTTCAGCATTAAACCATCATTGTGCCTTCAGTTTAGAAGAACACCTTTAAGATTTCTTCAATGTTTAAATGGGTTTTGTGGGTGACTGGTTTACTTGTAGGTGACGGTGGCTCCAGATGATGCAGAAATGGGAACTGTGAACAAGGTAAAATCAACGAATTTAATGTTTGAGTATTTGAACAGTCATAAACGTTTAAAATATTGACCAGTAAGTTAGGATTAGGATTTTAAAATGCAATTTAGCTTATTCCTAATGTTATACATTCTCATATTTAGGGACCATGAGATATTGCAACTCTTTACTCCAGGACACTGTGGAGCCTGGGTGTTATGTTTTGGTCAGAGGTTATAATCTGTTTAGTCCAGTGAAGGAAACATACTAGTTCTGCTGCAGCCATCCAGAGGCTTCCTTCAAAGTTAGCTGTAATCACGGAAAAGGGGAAAATAATTGCTATTTTTTGTTCAAATGCCCAGAACTTCCCACTAGTGTGAATGGGACTTGAGTTTCATTTGTCTGCATAAGGGGGAAGCTTTATGCTTACGTTCAGGGTTGAAAGATTTGACCACTACACATAAAGGAAAGCACATAATATGTATTGTGCTTTTTCTTAGCATATTAAAAAGCACATAGATCAGATAGACAAACACCAGGTCACATCTAGTAAATTAAAATATTGCAGAATGGTGAGTTTTCCACTTGAAAATACGTGTTCTAGGTATTTCCACTTCAACGCAGCGTGACATCTAACCTAAGATACATCTAACCTTAATTTACAATTAGCCTACCGTCTATCCAAATAAAGTAAATAAAGTGAACTAAGCCATTGCAATACATGCATATAATGTGATGTTAAATACTTTCAGGGTTATTTAAGTAAGGTAGCAAACAATGATCAGGCTATCACAGGCTATCGCTATTCTCTATTTCACTTTAAAGCACAATGGTATTTTGGACTCACATTGTGGGTTTAATCACAATCTCTCTAGTTTAAAACACCTCTCTACTCTCCTGACAGGATTTATTCTGGATTTATTCAGAATTAGGCTGTCCATTCACAAAACACTGCAATGAATAATGCCAATGAAAGTGTCTTTTTAACCTATCGCTATTTCATATTCATTTAATCTCATTATTTAATTTATTTGCATTTGACTCTAAATTCAGAGAGTTAACAAAGAAGGACTTTGCTGGCCAGCCATACCATATGTGTTTTGCGTGATTTGTTTAATTGGTTGTGGTGTTTCGCACTGTTTAATTCGCATCCTACTTCCCTTGAATTGAATTCAGAGCCATCGGCCATCTGTGTTTGCACACAGAGGAATTAGACCTCTACATTTAACCCATCCATGCAGTGAAATACCCACATACATGCACACTAGTGAACACACACACTAGGAGGCAGTGAGCACATTTGCCCAGAGCGGTGGGCAGCCCTAACCATGGCACCCGGGGAGAAATTTGGGGTTAGGTGCCTTGCTCAAGGGCACTTCAGTCACATACTATCGGCTGAGGGGATCGAACCAGCGACCTTCGATCGAACCAGCGACCTTCCAGTCCCTAACATCCAGCCCACGACTGCCCCTTCTTCTCTTGTGTCTTCGGTGTAGGAAACAAGTAAAAAAATACACTCACACCAATTTATAAATCCCCAGAAGCAAAGATGGAGCATTGGGCAAAGTTGTAAGTTTACCCACAGGCGCATAGTTACAGGTTGTTAAGCTATGATTAATCAACTGGCTTTAACCAAGGGTGGGGGCGGGGCTAGGGTGGGTTTAGGGGCAGCCTAAACAACGACTGACATTTTACATGCCCTCAAGCGGTTTTGGTCAGAAACAAAATGGAGGTAGATAGAGGATGGACAGTCGTTCTGCTCTCTTCTTAAAAATGCAAACACACACACACCACAGCAAGGCGGAAGACAAGAAGGCGGCAGAGATTTTGGGGTGGCATCTCGAGTGGCCAGTGTACCTCTGAAATCTGATTGGCCACCCCAGAAGCCACCCGTTTAAAACTATGCGTGCTTGTAAATATGACACTGTGTTAGCGTTCATGTGCACTCATCTTGTAAATACGATACTTGGGATGAATAAAACATGCTGGGGTGAAGCCAGGATAAGAAATCCCTGAAACAGATAATGTAACTAATGTATCTATAAAATGGTGTTTAATGTTTTACTTTTGTGAATTCACAGGATCTCTTTTCCTCCAGCCTGACCTCGTGTCCTGGGATCAGCAGTCCAGCGTGTGTGTGTGAGGCAGGTCTCTGCTGTGGGGAAACAGGCTGCTATGTGTACTCCGAGTTCTGGTGTGAGTGCACTTATACACACACACCGGCTGGGAGCATAAACGGGTGGATGAATTAATGAATAAAAACATTTCTACATATTTCTAAAAAAAGAGTATTGGATTCAGTGAAAATTAAATGAACCTTTGTGCTTATGTGTGGGTGTGTGTATGTGTGTATTTACAAAAGTTCCATGTTTAATCATGTTTAATTTTTTTAAATCTGAAATACCAAAACCATTTCTTTTTATTCCTGAGGTTAAGATAGAGTTAAGCTAAAGATTTTAAGGCTAATACATGCAGGGTGTCCCAGAAAAACCAACATCATTTCGTAGTCTAATAACATGGCCAATTTTCCCTCAAATTATCTCAAATTTTAACAAAATGTATAAAAACTAACCAAGTTTAATTTTTAATGGGTTTTTTTTCAGGTTGAAGAATGGCGTTCACTAGAAATGAAAAGGCATTTTGTGTGTTAGAATATGCTCAAACACAGTCAAACAAGAGTGTGCAGCATGCATTTCTTGAGAAAATTCAATAAACATGCATCAACTAGAAAGCAGATTTGGACATGGCACAAAAAATTCAAAGAGGAAGGCTGTCTGTGCAGGGCAAAGGGATCTGGACGACCACCAGTATCGGAAGATATTACATTTGTGAAGCTTTGTGAAATCAGTTATAAAATCTACATCCCTCTGAATTTCTTGCTCGAATTTTGAAAAATAATTCTTGTATTGTTCAACATGAAGCCTATTTAATTTCGTTTGCCCAGGACATGTAGTTACTCAGATATTCACATCTCAAATGATGTCAATTTTTTTGGGACACCCCATATAATTCTAATTCTTATACATATAGGTACTTACGTATATATACACCGATCAAGCATAACATTATGACCACCTCCTTGTTTCTACGCTTATTGTCCATTTTATCAGCTCCATTTACTGTATAGGTGCACTTTGTAGTTCTACAATTACAGACTGTAGTCCATCTGTTTCTCTGCATACTTTGTTAGCCCCCTTTTACCCTTTTCTTCAGGGGTCAGGACCTCACAGAGCAGGTACTATTTGGGTGGTGGATCATTCTCAGCACTGCAGTAACACTGACATGGTGGTGATGTGTTAGTGCGTGCTGTGCTGGAATGAGTGGATCAGACACAGCAGTGCTGCTGCTGCTGCTGGAGTTTTTAAACACTGTGTCCCCTCACTGTCCACTTTATTAGACGCACCTGCGTTGTTGGTACACCCTGTAGATGTAAAGCCAGAGACAATAGCTCACCGCTTGCTGTACAGTATAAGCTAATCATCCTCTAGTCCTTCATTGGTGGTCACAGGGCGCTGCCCTCAGGACACTGTTGACTGGATATTTTTGGTTAATGGGCTGTTCTCAGTCCAGCAGTGACACTAAGGTGTTTAAAAACTCCAGCAGCACTGCTGTGTCTTATCCACTCGTACCACACCACCACCACGTCAGTGTTACTGCAGTGCTGAGAATGATCCACCACCCAAATAGTACCTACTCTGTGAGGGTCCATGGGGGTCCTGACCACTGAAGAACAGGGTAAAAGGGGGCTAACAAAGTATGCAGAGAAACAGATGGACTACAGTCTGTAACTGTAGAACTACAAAGTGCACCTATATAGTAAGTGGATCTGATAAAATGGACAATAAGCGTAGAAACAAGGAGGTGGTCATAATGTTATGCCTGATCGGTGTATATATATATATTTATATACATACACACACACACTATATAGACAAAAGTATTACAACACCTACACATTACACCTGCAGGAGCTTTTATGACATCCTATTCTACATCCATGGGCATTAATATGGAGTTGGTCCCCCCTTTGCAGCTATAACAGCTCCCACTCTTCTGGAAAGCTTTCTTCAAGATTTTGGAGTGGGTCTGTAATAATTTTTTGCTCATTCATTCAGTAGAGCATTTGTGAGGTCAGACACTGATGTTGGATGAGAAGGCCTGGCTTATAATCTCTGTTCTAGTTCATCCCAAAGGTGTTCGACTGGGGTTGAGGTCAAGGCTCTGTGAGGGCCAGTCAAGCTCTCCCACACCAAACTCACCCAGCCATGCCTTTATGAATGATGCTTTGTGCACTGGGTCACAGTCATGCTGGAACAGAAAAGGTCCTTCCCCAAAGTTGGAAGCATACAATGTCTTGGTATACTGAAGCATTAAGATTTTCCTTCACTGGAACTAAGGGGCCTAGGCCAGCCCCTGAAAACAACCCCATAGCTTTATCCCTCCTCCACCAAACTTTACAGTTGGCTCAATGCAGTCAGGCAGGAACGTTCTCCTGGCATTCTCCAAACCCAGACCCGTCCATCAGACTGCCAGATAGAAAAGCGTTTCCACTGCTCCAGAGACCAGCGATGGCGTGCTTTACACCACTACATCCGACGCTTGGCATTGTGCTTGGTGATGTAGAGCTTGCATGCAGCTGCTCGGCCACGGAAACCCATGCTATTAAGCTCCGGGCACACAGGTTTTGTGCTGACGTTAATGCTAGAGGAGGTCTGTAACTCTGTAGTTATTGAGTCAGCAGTGCGCTGGCAACTTTTATGCACTACACGCCTCAGCACTCAGCGACCCTGCTCTGTAACTTTATGTAGTTGCTGTGGTTCCTAAATGCTTCCACTTCTCAATAATACCACTCACAGTCATGTATTTTATACGTAATATTAGTATGCCCTATACGTATTTTATATATATATATATATATATATATATATATACACACACACAGTGGTGTGAAAAAGTGTTTGCCCCCTTCCTGATTCCTTATTCTTTTGCATGTTTGTCACACTTAAATGTTTCAGATCACCAAACAAATTTAAATATTGGACAAAGATAAAATATTGGACCCTTAGCAGCAACAACTGCAATCAAGCGTTTGCGATAACTGGCAATGAGTCTTTTACAGCGCTGTGGAGGAATTTTGGCTCACTCATCTTTGCAGAATTGTTGTAATTCAGCCACATTGGAGGGTTTCCGAGCATGAACCGCCTTTTTAAGGTCACGCCACAGCACCTCAATCAGATTCAGGTCAGGACTTTGACTAGGCCACTCCAAAGTCTTAATTTTGTTTTTCTTAAGCCATTCAGAGGTGGACTGGTGTGTTTTGGATCATTGTCCTGCTTCAGAACCCAAGTGCGCTTCAGCTTGAGGTCACGAAAAAATGGCCAGACATTCTCCTTCAGGATTTTTTGGTAGACAGCAGAGTTTATGGTTCCATTTACCACAGCAAGTCTTCCAGGCCCTGAAGCAGCAAAACAGCCCCAGACCATCATACTACCACCACCATATTTTACTGTTGGTATGATGTTCCTTTTCTGAAATGCTGTGTTACTTCTACGCCAGATGTAATGGGACGTACACCTTCCAAAAAGTTAAACTTTTGTCTCGTCAGTCCACAGAATATTCTGCCAAAAGTCTTGGGGATCATCAAGATGTTTTCTGGCAAAACTGAGACGAGCCTTTATGTTCTTTTTGCTCAGCAGTGGTTTTCATCTTGGAACTCTGCCATGCAGGCCATTTTTGCCCAGTCTCTTTCTTTTGGTGGAGTCATGAACACTGACCTTAACTGAGGCAAGTGAGGCCTGCAGTTCTTTGCATGTTGTTGTGGGGTCTTTTGTGACCTCTTGGATGAGTCGTCGCTGCGCTCTTGGGGTAATTTTGGTCAGCTGGCCACTCCTGGGAAGGTTCACCACTGTTCCATATTTTCGCCATTTGTGGATAATGGCTCTCACTGTGGTTCGCTGGAGTCCCAAAACTTTAGAAATGGCTTTATGACCTTTTCCAGACTGATAGATCTCAATTACTTTGTTTCTCATTTGTTCCTGAATTTCTTTGGATTGCAGCATGATCTCTAGCTTTTGAGGATCTTTTGGTCTACTTCACTTTGTCAGGCAGGTCCTATTTAAGTTATTTCTTGATTGAGAACAGGTGTGGCGGTAATCAGGCCTGGGTGTGGCTAGGGAAATTGAACTCAGCTTTCCAAAATTTCCAAATATTTAAATTTGTTTGGTGATCTGAAACATTTAAGTGTGACAAACATGCAAAAGAATAAGAAATCAGGAAGGTGGCAAACACTATACATATATATACATACATATATATACATACACACACACATATACATATATATATATATATATATATAGGGCACACTAATATTATGTATAAAATACAGTAATAATAAATGGTTTGTAATAAATTACAAACAGGTTCTCATCATAGGTGTCAGACAAAAACCTCAAGAACATCATATCCAAAATGGTAACTTCTCAGTAGATGAAATACACATTCCATAACTTGAATTAACTTTAATTATTAGTTATTATTATATATTATTATAAATACATATTATGTACATATCATTATAGGTACTTACAGGTAGATGTGACCTCATATACTGATATTAAAATAAATGTGTATTTCTCTGCAGGGTTCTGGTTACTCTGGACCATTCTGATTGTATTCAGCTGCTGCTGCGTGCTCAGACACAGACGGATGAAGCTCCGTCTCCAGCAGCAGCGGCAGAGAGAGATCGAGCTCATGGTGTATCAGAGAGCCTGCAGATACACACCTCCTCACCTTCTGCTCAGTAAGACACACACATACACTCTCACATTTACACACACTGATCCACAAAGCAGTGCGCACTGTGCATAAACAATTAGCTCACACCCTCTTTAGATGTAACTTGTTATGTGTTCTAGTTAAAGTCAACAGGCTTCTAATCCAGCAAACTTTTGGAATCCCCTACAGGTCACCCACAGATCCTCAACAGACCCCCATAGATCACTAGGTCAATCATAATCATTTATTTTTAGCAGACAATTAATTCCCATATAAATAATTGTGGATAATGGTTGAATACAGTATAGCAGTTGTTAAAGTACAAGCCTAAGTGGCTAGTTTTTCTGATTGAATTGATTGTGTTTAAAAATACTATTAAGCATCCTGTCATCTTTCATCAGAACTCAGGACTAGCATTCAACTCTTTACTTTTATAGAAAAGCAAATGCGCAGCTTTTTAGCAACAGGCCCATAAAGCGGCAAACTTCAACGATAATGTTAATTAACATTTAATACTATTTAGCTTTTAACATTAATCCACGCCTTATGCAGATGTGCTCTTAGGCAACAGTGCAAAGCAGCTTGTTTTGTATAATAATAAATTTAGACATCCTTTTAGTCTGAAGCATTGTACTGATAGCACTGTACCCTACCATAACTCTAACCCTAACCCTAGGTGCTTTAAAAACATCTGTTAATATGTTGATATAATACAATAAACATGCTTTCAGTTAATATGTTGATATAATACAATAGACATGCTGTTTTCTGTGTGGTGCAGCATCATGAACACTGTCAGGTGAGTTTCAGTAGATAACTCAAAGCTTCCTGATAGATCCTACACAGACCCCTATATACATCACACAAGCATCTCCTGCACACCTTTTGTAGATTCCCACCCTAGAAAACTTATAAATCGCTCACGGGTCTTTCATAGATCATCAGTAGATGCTCTATAAATCTTCACAGATCACCTATAAATCTCCCATAGAACATTTCAAGATCACCAACAGAAAACAAGTTTTTTTCTTGTAGCTGATCAGCCAAGACGTGTTTTGTGGTTAAAGTTTGCTGTGAGGATAACAGACAATGAAGCACACAGACTCTGTTTCTTTCCAGGTTATCTTGCTCTCTCCAAGCTGCCATCCTATGAGGAGGCGGCATCTGACTCCAGAGGTCTTCCCCCCTCATACAGTGCTGCGTATGGCCTGCATGGTGGCACTCTGCCCACCTCACACAGCTTGGGGACCTTCAGCTCCTGCTCCTCTGGGTCTATCTCTCTCTTCTCCTCCTCTGCTCCAACAGATGAGTTGCTAACCAGCAGTGCCACAACGCCCAGTGACTCTGGAGACACTTGTGACACTTCTTGTTTAGGCCTGGCTCTGCCCCCTTTGGTAGAAGAGACCACCCATGAACAGTCTGACTCTGTGTCACCACCACTGCCACACCCAAAGGGGATGGAATATAGCTTAAATGCAGAAGGTGGTGTTGAGGAGAGTCCCAGAGTAACTCCCTCTGTTCTTAAACACACTGTTTTTTCCTCCAGTGTCTGTGTGTTGGAGATTGAGGGGCGAGCCAATGAAGAGGACCTGAAGGAGAACAGCTTCCGTCTCCGCACTCTGACAGGTGACTCCGGCATTGAAGTTTGTCGCTGCAGGGTTATTCAGGAGGAAGACGATGATGATACTGAAGAGGCTGAAGTGAGTGCCATAGGGGGTGGGGCTGGGCTCGTCCATGACAGTGTGGACTGCTCACGCCAAAATCGGTCTGACCAGTCAGAGCTCCCATCTGTAGACTGCAACCATCATGGTTCTGCCTCCAAAAACCAAAGGAGTGAGGACTCTGTTGTCACTATGGAATCCTCATGAAAACAACAAATGAGATTCCAGCAAACAACAACCAAGTCACTGGTCAACCAGACACACAGTTTCTTGTAAAGGGTCCGTGTTCTACATTCTGCATCTTGTATTTTATTTTATTGTCCACTAGGTCTTCTATGAGAGCTGCATAACTGAGCATTCACAGCACAATGGAGTGATTTGAAGCATTAATACAAAATTCAGTTTTTGTGAGGCGGTCATACGACAGAGTGTGCAGGCCCAGATCATCCCATAAGTTTTACTGGCTAGGGGCCATAAAATTATAACAGCTGCCTTGATTTCCAGCAGGAACTGAACAAGCAGCACAGTGGAAAACATTTCAACCTTGTATTATTCTCAATCAAAATCCTGACGCTCTCCACATCATTATTGAGCATCTGCTTCATTTTCTGCTCCAGTCACTGCTTAGCAATAATTTTATTATTCACCATTACCTTGGTCAAGCTTTCAGTTTTTTAGCCAAAATTTCCTTGGACTTTATTCTGAATTTGAGCTTGAAGCTCAATATATTTAAAAAATATCATAAGTTAAAGTTATCAATGGTAAGATATATATGGGGCATAAACATTTTTCATGCCCACCATAGCGGTATGTTTTAGTTTAGGATGCTCCACTGTTTAGGTTCATAGGTGTGCTGGTGTTTTTACTTGTTTCTGTCGTGTCCTTTGGAAACTGTGCTGTCTGGCAACTTTCTATTGTCTCTAGGCAACAAGGGGCAGATGAACACAGTCCCTTCTGGATGAAATGGACAAGAAGATAATAACAGTATTAGCCTAATAATGCCAGATTAGGTGCAGTCTATTTAGATTTCAATTTCTATACTTACTGGGAGTGCAGTTTCACACAGTTTGAGTGTAAATAGAAAAATTCATTAATTCATTATAAATCATTAAACTTTAGGCTTTTATTATTATTATTATTATTATTATTATTATTAGGACTGCTGTTCACTTGGGTAGGTTAATTTAATTAATAATATATTTTAAATCCACAATGCACTGTAGATACACATGCTCTTCAAGCAGTGTGAAGGGAGCATAGAGAAGTGGTTGGAGAGAGATGATGATACATTTAGATAACCTGGTTTTACTTTTGTTTGCTATAAGCCCACAGCTTTGTAGTGCACAGATCTCAGGTAACTTGCTGTGATGTCATGCAAACTTTCCTGAACATGGGAAAAAAGTTTCCAGATAGGGTTCCATCAAACATTTGTGCCAAGGGTCTATAATTTGATGAACTAGGATTAGGTGTGTGATATATAGTATTTTACAGCTTAAAATGCAGATCAGTCAACCAGATTTTAGGATGGAAAATATTGTTTTATAAATAATATTATAGGGTTTACCGCTATTAAAGGAGACACACAGCTTATGCACAAGTCGTTGTGCTTTATTAAACGACAGTTGTCGGCAGGAGCCACACTGTGCAATAAGTAAGGCTTTAGCTAACAGCACGCTCTACACTAAGCTCTCGTTTGCAGTCTCTCACTTCCAGCACTGACTGACTGGCTACTTCTCAACTATGCATAAACACACCTCCGCAGCTATCCCCGCCTTCACAATAAGAGTCCTTAACAGAATAACTCAGAGAATAACTGCTGGAAAACAAATAACCTATAAAAACATGTAGAACACATTTCTCAAGCAAGCTACAATATTTAATGAATAAAGCATTTAGAGAATTAAACCTATCACATAACTAATCACTTGTGCCCTGGCAAGCAAAAAACATACTAGTATTCATCCTAAAGACTGAATTTTGTCTGTCTGGTTTATGAGTCACCATCACTCAATTATTTTCAGTTCAAATCACACACGCACTGCAGCTGACGCGGAAACAGTGGAGCGAGTGATGTGTGTGAATAGTGGGACTCAGTGCCTGTCACACAGCATGACATCATCACACACACACACACACACACACACACACACACACACACACACACACTCTTAGGACAGCAGCTGCTAGCCTCCATTGGTGTCACTCTATTTGTCATGGCTGACAGGCTTACAACCTCAGAACTCCACAGAAATGTAATGAATTTGTTTTTAATGAAAAAAATCCAAACTGTTAGATTCACCATCAACACCACACAGTCAAATAATGAAACTATGCCATCTCTATGAGCACCTAGACATAGCCTTTTTAGGTCACAAATTAATCTAACTGACAAAAACTCTTGAGGAAACAGTTTAACATGTTAACATGTTGTCTCAATATATTGCCGTCTGACTTTTAAAAAACTTTTTTCACCCCGTTGCAGCTGATTTGCAACAAATAGTTTTGCAGATGTTACACAGATATACTTGGTTCTCTCAGCAGATGATTACAGTCCAACAGACTCATGGTGTCAATGCATGGAACAGCAACAGCAAATATTTCTTAAATTAAATAAGGACAAAAGAGATTTTGTGTTTGGCAACAAAGAGAAGAGACTTAATATTAGTGCACAGCACACATAATTTTGGGGGGTCTAAAAACCAAAGACCAAGTTCTAAAGCTTGGCATACTAATAGACTCAGATCTCACCTTCACTAATCATCGTAAAGCAATCACTAACACTGCATTCTATCATCTTAAAGATGTAATCAGAATCAAATGTTTGGTGTCCTTACAAGACCTAGGCAAACTCATCCATATTTTTATATCTGGTTGATATATATGGGTTGATATACTGCAATGGTCTACTACCTTGACTTCCCCAAAAAAACATTAAATGGCTACAGCTCATTTAGAATGCCTATGGCCACAGTTTCTCTGGAACTAGAGGACAGAGTATGTTACTCTACTTCTAAAATCCTTACAATGGTTTCCAGTTAGTTACAGAATAGATTTGAAAGTGCTGCTGCTAGTATATAAATCACTGTAGGGTTCAGGCCCAGAATACATCTATGATATTTTTAAAGAACATAAACCATGTAGCTCTCTTAGATCCATGCATTCTTGTCAGCTAGTAGAGACTAGAGTCCAAATTAAACATGGTGAAGTCCCAGCAGACCTTAGATGTGCCCCAAATGTAGAGATTTTTAAATCTTCGTTCAAACATTTCTCTTTTCAAATGCCTATAACTGAATTTCCCAATGTACTTTATTTTGAGCTTTGCACTTTTAATAAGACAACTTTATTTCGAATCGCCCTTGTCTGTACTTCCATTTTATTTTCTTTTATTTCTTTAAGCTATTGCACTTTCTATCTTACTAGCACTTTCTTAGTCTATTCAATTATTTTTACTGTTTGTCAAGGTTAATCCAACAGTCTGTACATTGTTGACAAAAGTGTGTATCCTGAGTTTAATCAACTCAAGAACTGACAAATGTCATAGAGGTTTTGTTGTACATTAAAGAATAACTGTATCATCTTCCTTGCTTAGGGTCCTGGAAAAGGCAAGTGTAAGGCATGAGTGCATTGGTTATCCTAGGTTTAACTGACTGTCTTAGAGGTTAAATGCTAACACTGTCATCCCAAAGATTCACAAATACCCTACAGATCTTTTGTATTATTATAGTCATTCATCCAGTGAAAGGGGGTAAATTGGAAACTGAACTTTTTTCTATTATTACTGAATATCAAAAAACATTCAAAAAGAATAAAACAGTTCTATCAGGGGTTCACAAACTTTTGCAACTCATGGTCAACACAAACGACAACAAAAGCTTACGTGGTCCACAACATTTAACAGTTCGTTTTTTTCTGACTCACCTCATGAGGCCTAATTGTATTGTTTTTCACTCTTAAGCATTTTGTCTTTATTTTTGATGTTCTGTAATGCCTGTTTAATTGTCCTTGTGTATGAAATATGCTATAAAACAAACCTGCCTTGCCTTGTCTGTGTCTGGCTGAATTTGACATTATTGTTTCACATTATTTCAAAATGGCTTGACCCCATTACCTTGCTTAATTAACTTTCAAGGTCTCTGACATCATTGCTTCTAAAAGATTTCCCAGCCTTACTGTAAATGTTGTATCTATAATGTGCCCAGACTGCACTAAACGTTTCACTTACACAGCCAGGACTACAGTTTGTGTAGTTTTACGTTTTTTTTACTACATAACTTCCTTGGAATAAACGTTTGTTGTTTCTAGTGGTTAAGGGCGAAGCTTCACGATGCCAGGGCAAAGCTGGTAGGTGAGTGGCTGCACTGTGACTTTTCAGCAGTTTAGAGATTGTGGTTGCAGGGGAATTCCATTCTTTATAATTATAAATGATTAAAATGTAAAAAACACATTCAGATAGGTTGGGTGTGAAATGTGCTGTTCTACATTAACATACTATAAGTTCCCTCAAAGAAAGTTATTATATGGAATTGTTAATACGCTGCCTGATGCTGGAGTCATTGTGTTATGAAATTTTTTAAAAGGTTTTGGCCCAAAACATATTTTTAAAGCCCATTAATAGCAGATAGGTATGTGAAGAGCGTTGTAAGGCGAAATAGTTCAAACTTCCAAAGAAAAAGCTTTTTTTTCAGATTTACCACTATTTTACCAATTTTAACATTACATACAACAACTTAGAATACAAGTGTAGGGTCACTGGTGGTTATGGACGGCAAAAAAATGGCTATTTTGCATTGTAGACATTGCAAGCCGTGGTCACCACCATTGTAAAGAAGTTTCACTACAATGAACCATTCCACATCAAACTACTCTGAATGGCTTTGTTTACAGCTCAAATGTTCAATACAGTCTGAGAACATTGTGTGCTCTGTTCTAGCTCAATTCAGAATACTGTTACATTAAAAACATTAACCTGCCAGAAGCGGTATGTACAAGCTGTTGTCCCCTTGGCCTCATCATTTCCCCTGGATTCCTGGCGCCATCTTAAGGGCTGTTGCATTACCAGAGCCGGTTTATGAGGAGCCTGGCCACTTCCCAGGAATGGCATTGCAGAGTGTTAAGTCTTCTCTCTACAAGTTCTCTGGCGTGGCCTCTTCCTACTTTCCCCGTTGTATCAAAAACAGGAAAGCAAAACGCCAGAGGGCGCCCGCGAGCAAGTTCTCATTGAAGGGGGGTAAATTGAGCTAAACTGCTAAAAACAAAATATTAAAATAGTTTCTGATCACTTATACCTGCACTGAAAGTATGAACAGAACATTTTCCCAGAACAATCAATAAGCTTGATATAAATATTTTATTTTTGCAAAATATCAACAGCAGTTGTCATATTTATTTTTGTGGGGTTAAATGTCTACATTGTAACTAATTTAATAATATAACTTATTTAATAATAAGCAATTTTTTAAAAATCTTGGAAAAGGCCTGCGTAGTGGTACACAGTGTGGGTGAAGATGTGTAAACGTTTCTGAGAAATTCCTGGATGGCTCACTGTGACTGGGGCATAATCGTTTTCATTTCAGATTTTTGAATCATTATTCCTTTTTAAGTCACTGGAGTTGCTTGTTGTGGTGGAAAGTATGATTATATTCACCAGCTCTTTAAATCTCTATACTTTAAAGACGACTTTACAGTGAGGTTTCATCAGAGAGGATTGGAAGCCATTTTGTAGATATTTGTATGCCATCGTGTGGCTGTGAACAGAACTGCATAAACATATTTATACATAAATAAAACTTCAGCTATATCATCATTTTAAACTCAGCCTCGGTAACAAAAACTAATAATGAATGTAAGTTTTCACTTAAAAAATGCTTGAAGTTTACAGACTTGTGCATTATGATCCCTGCTGAAGAAACAGCACATACCAGCATGAATTCTGTGCTGGTTTATGTGGGTCTTTGACGGTGTAGTGCTGGTTTAGCTGGTCACCCTGCATGGTTACACAGCATATAACAACTAATCATTACTACTGAATGAAAACAAAATGTACCACTTTTGAACTCAGCAACTCTTCAAAGGGAAAAAATATTTCTTAACATTGTAATATAGCAGATCTCAATATTATATTTATGAAGAATCACTGATTTCTGAATTGTTTCTCCTAAACGCCCCTTAGGAGAAAAGAGGAGATTAACATCAGCATTTCACTGTGAGACGTTCTGGTGATGAAGGTGAAAAGCGTGAGTTCTCCTTCTAACTAACACACTGCTGAACGAGTTCTGTGATATAGAATAGAGCAATGTATAAGAAAACGACGAGATCCTACCCAGGAAGGGACGGAGAAAAAGAGAGAGAAATAATGCCGACTGCACATACAGTGGAGCGCATACTCAATCACACCCCAGTCAATATGTTCCAGACAGTCCTGTAGCTTGTTCATTGCCTAATTTGTCCACTTCTTTACAGCACTAACCACATGTTGAGCAGATTTTAGTTTCTACCATGCAGTTTGGAAGAAGATGAACTAGGCAGTGATTAGAGAGACCCAAAGCAATGTGAGGAACAGAGGGTTATGCTTCCTTTAAAACAATGTAGCAGTGATCTAATGTATTACCAGTAGTATCTACTGTTTTTGCCAATAAAAGTACTACATTATGCTAAATAAATACAAATAAACAGAATAATAAAACATAAGCATGTTTGATTCTTTAGTGAAGTTATTAATATGCTGGTTAGAAGACTACAATTAAAAGAACACAGGTTTGGTTCCTGATGTCTCTGTGCACTTCAGCATGGACTTAAATTCCATCAGCAGCACACCTGTTTTAATTTAATGAAGGATTTATTAGCCCAACTAGGCACTGGATGGTAACTGTGTCTTCCTCAAAGAGAGCTTCATAAAAGACTAAGCCATCAAAATCATATCAAATAATTTATTTATTTATTTGTATTTAATGGCATTATTACATTTTACATTATAATACTTATATTATTTGGGGTCTATGAGGGGTATGAATGATGCAGGCCAATACACCAGGCTCTATACCCTCTACTACAGAGGTCAAATATGTGGCCTGAGGTCACTGCCTCAATACTGTCCTCATTTGCCTGTGCCCATGAGGACTGTGATGCCGTAGAGTACTGGTCAAAAACCCTGCTCTTGGAGATCTACGTTCCTGCAGAAAGAAATAATTAGATGGTTCAGGACGGGTTGATTAGGGCTGGAGCTAAAGTAAAGGAAAGGAATCTCCAGGAGGGGTGCTGATGACTACTTGTCATTTCTCATTTTGGAGTTCAAAATGGTGCTCACAAGCACTTTCTATGTGACCTTATCGGTGCATTTTATATCTCTAATTGCTGCCTCCTCGAGCCTGTGACCTGGAAACCAATACTCTGCCATCGTTAAGAATGTTTCAATTCTGTAAATGCACTTGGAGGAATCAAGGAGGTTTCCAGAGCGAGGAAACACCCTACACGGAAGTCTTTTTAACACAACGTGTGACGTATTTTCTCTGCCTCCACCTTGTGTAGTCATTGGATTATTACAGTTCATGGGATGGTACTGCCAAAGGAAAGCTAATTAAACTGCACTAAAAGAATGTTGTAGCATTAGATTATAATACAATGTAAATGTTTATTATCGACAGAAAATGCCATCGACTCCTCTGTCCTTGCATCGTATGCTGCCTAGTCAGAAGACCCTACTTCGCACTTGTGAAATAGGAATTATGAGTACATCATGTTCAAGTGCTTTGTTGCCCGAGCCCAATGAAAAATGTCAGGCGCAAGGTTTGTTCTCAACCGCTTTTCAGGGAAATCCTATTTTGATTCCATAATGCACATGCTAGAAGAAGAAGAGGATAAAACAAGTTAAATGCACATAGATTACAGATTTTAAAAAATTACCCAAACAACCATTAACAACGGGTGCACTGTTAAAAATAAAGAATTACAAACCATCCAGTATTGAACCTGTCCTCTTCTCTGTCAGGTTGAAAGGTTGCAGGTCGCCTGAACTTGAGAACTCAAATATGAATGATTTTCCCACTAGAAATTATGACTGGAGTTGTTCATGTGCAACTTATGAGCTGGGAACTCATGTTTACCATAATTCTGATAACAAAGGAAGGCGCTAAGATGTAAGGAAAGGAAAGAGGAAAAGAAAACAAGGGAAAATGATTAAGGACATGAGGTTCACCAGTGGACTCAGCAGCAGCCTCTTATCCAAAATTTATTGACATACAGATGAGGACAGATCAGGGTATATGGGTTTAGTCCTGTCCCAAATAGTGCCCTAAGCAATGCAGTCCTCCTCCAAGACTGCATGTGGTGATGTCCCCCTGTATGCAGATAGCAAGAGGACGTCCTCAAGGACGCTAGATTTAAAAGTGTGCCATTGGGACACACAATGTGTTGGCTCTGTATGCTCTACCCACCTCTTAGCATATAATTTTAGACCAATAAGAGAATTTTAGACCCAAAAAGAGAAGAACGGAGCCTTCAATCTTCAGTTCCTATTTTTACTTCAGTTCCTGGAATTACAGTGTTCCATTGTGGTTCTGTGTGTTTCTCAGTATTTAAGTAGGTTGTTTTACCGACCTGATATTTTTCTTTTTTACACAAGTTGTTGCACTTTTACTTGAGTCATTATTTTACCCAAGTATCAATCTTTTAACTTGAGTCTAGCATTTAACTTCAGGCTACACTAACTTACCTACCTCTGGTGGTCCTGATGAACGGGGTAAAGGGGGCTAACAAATTATGCAGAGAAGCAGATGAACGACAAACTGTAATTGAAGAACTACAGAGTGCTGCTATGTGATAAACCTAAACCTGTTAATACGCACAATGAGTGTATTTTGGTGTATCGCGCTGTGATTTAAACTGCTTTTGCGGTCAGTATTGAAATCTGATTGGACAACGCCGTATCGGTTCCGCCCCTCTGGCAGCCAATCCGACGTTTCACTGAAGCCACGTGACGCGCACTAAAGTTAAAAACAGTGTGTTTACCTGCAGCTGCTACACTTCATTCCGCGTACTTAGTGGGTGTTACAGACGGGATTACAACGATATAAATCAAATTCCACTTTTTCAAAGAGGATCATACATATTTGTCTAGCTTGTGATATAAACATTCTTGTTATATTTTGGGCGAAAAGAAGCTAAAGCTAACACGCTCCTGTGAGAGTGGTGAGCAGTGCAAATTCATTCAGAATAGTAGAACAGTAACGAAAACACTGATGTGCTTCTGCTCTCTTTTATGCATTTCATGTTTGACTGGAAGTGAATATCTGGTGTGTTTTCACGGCAGGCATAAGTGTGGGAGTGCAGACTCTAGACCTCCACCGTCCCCGGGCTGAGCTCCGTTGGCAGACCGGTTAGAGCAGCGCGATGGCGGCTGAAGTAGAACAGTGGAGCTCCGCTGCTGTTAAGGCCGATGGTGAGAACCGATAGGTTACAATAAACTAAAAGTGAAGAGGGCATGCAGCTGTAGTTTGGAAAAGTAAAGAGCTTATATCCTAACTCTAATGGGGAAGTGGAGGTTTAATGCAGCTTTTGGGAGTATATAGGCTAACAATGCAGCTGTGATATAATGCATTGGGAACCTGTAGGGTTTAATGCAATTCTGGTTTAGGTTAATAGAAGTTGGTTTGGTTTTTGCAGGGAAGTTTTCTTTTGAGTCCAGCTTTGCAAGTGTTGTAGCAACACATTGGTCTTGCAGCCTTAGTTTAGCTTAGGTTTAAAATGCGGCTGTGGAACGTTTCTCTTGATAATGCATTGCTGTTTTAGTGAATAATGCAGCTCTGCAGGGTTTACAGGGTGTGTTTTTTTATGAAGCTGTAGATTGCTTCATAATGCTGCACTGGTTTAGTTTATGTTGCAGCTCTATTTTGACAAAATGCAGCTCTGCAGGATTTATAGCTAGCTAGCTAAATGGTTTGGTTCATAATGTAGCTCTGGTTTGGTTTATAATGCATGCAGCATTCGTTTATAATGTGTTTATAATGGTTTGATTCATCGTGCAGCTTTAGTTTGGGTTTATAATGCATTTTTGGTTTGGGTGTATAATACAGTTTTAGTTTGCTCTGAATCTGCTGCTTCTGTTTTGGGCACCATGTGTGTCTGCTATGCTAAGCTAGTTTTGCTAACTCGTGAACGTTGGTTAAAATGCTCACTTTGACGGTAAAGATCGGGTCGTTTTTGACGCAGAATTGAGGTCTGACCTCAGTTAGTATGATGCCAGTTATTCCCTAGATAAATGATCCGATAGATGAGTTCCTGTGTGTATAAATATGTGCAGGCCCGTGTGGGTGAAGTTACACGTGTAGGAACAGTTTAAATATTTAACCCTTTCCTGAGGGGCTGTTTGTTAGCAGTGCAGCTTACATTATTTCTTTTTAGCCGAAAACTTCAAAATTGATTACGATTATGTTCTCTGATATAAAGTATAATTTGGTAGACCAAAAAGCATAATTATAAAGTAAAACCAAAGGAAGGTAAAGTTGTTATTTTGCGGGGTGATCTACCAGTTGTGTAGCTAGCTAGGCTAAATATCTTTAGCTACGCTTTTCTGTGTATGAGGAAGCGACGTGCCTGAGTAAACAATAGCTACACCAGGTTTATTTTTTATTTTAGAGTGCTAATTGTAGTTTTTTATATATTGTTTTCTCATAGTAATGTGATACCATCTTTCAGTGTGTTTAATCGTTTGTGGAAATAGTGTGTCCTGGGATTCCGTGGTATTTCCTTCCACTTTTTTCATTTTTTTTATTGTGTTAATTCTCACGATTAATATGGCTTTAGTTGCACGTCAGTTCGGCAATTGCTCGTTTAAACAGCGTGATTATTAACATCACAAGCAGCTGTTTATCTGACACGCGTGCCTATAGTGTTTGCTAGCACACACCTCCCCCTGCACACCAATAACAAAGCCTTAGTTACATAACACACACACACTTCTGTAGTTATATAAAGCTGAAGCCGCCCAGTGCCTACATATTTGTTATACATATTTGTATACACTTGTTTATTATTTATTTATTTAAATGTATAAATCTGTAACACTGGTAGCCTAAGTGAGTAAAATACAGTACAAAAAACAATTTTTTTCAGAAAGGTTTTAGCCTTTTATCCATAGCTAGTATACAATACAAAGATCATTTCTAGAGAATTAATTTTTGTACTGTTTGATTGCCTATCCATACAGCACCTTCTTTAGACTGTTAATGAGCAATTTGGTAGTCCCTCTATTTTTTGTGCGTGTGTGTTTGTGTTGTAAGCAGAGTAGAGTCGAAAATAATGGATGGTTGTAGGCTTACCTTTTTAGGTTATAGCATTGGTGATGCTCGAAAATATAGCAGCATGCAGAGGAACAGGTTTTCTTGTTTAGCCAAAGCACTTCCCTAGATTTTCTTCTTGGATGAGAAAAGGAGGTTGCCTCTTCAGAGAAGCTAATAAGCAAACAAAGTTAACAGGTGTCATGTTGGATTCGTGTGAGAGCTCATGGTCTTCTAGGGCCTTTTCACACCTTGCAACAACATGACCGGATCACATTCAGATTCTACTTTACTGCATGAAAAAGCAGGTGTAAAAACCCCCAGAACTCATTTATGCCTGTTAACGCCTTGTATTAACATGTCTTTTTGTTGATTGGATCCTGGTCAGATTTCACTTAACCACATCAAAAAAGCCAGGTGTAAACGCCCCCAAGACGCATTGTGAGTGGTGTACAATCAAATCACATTTGGAGGTGGTTAAGATCTATCTCTGACCACCTCCGAATGTGATTTGATCGTAAACCACTCACACTGTGTCTTGGGGGTGTTTACACCTGGCTTTTCTGATGTTGTAAACGGATAATGAAAACATTCCGTTTACCCTTGAGTTATATGAAATATGTTTTCATTATCCGTGTACAATTATGTCGGTAGAAATGTGTCTGCCGAGTGCTGGCCAGCAGCTGAGAGAACAAATGATGAAACAAAAGATGGGGGATTTGCGAAGCTGAAGTGAGATTCAAACCGACGGCTTGCATGCGCTCCAGACTGGGAGTGTCCAGGCCAAGCTTATCCACTGTTTTACTAATTGGGGAAGAGGAGTAAACAAAAGTGGTAAGCGACGAATGTGTTGACATGCTTTTTATGTGGGGAACATTACAATCAGTTGGCATCTGGTCAAACTGAAGGCTCATTGTATTGGACAGCGTAAACAGAATCTTGCCTAAGTTTATCCAGATGCCATCCGAACATGAAACTCATGTTTATGCACGGTGTAAACAGGCCCTTTGTGATTGAATTTGAACCACATTCAGAGGCGGTCAGAGACAGATCTTGACCACATTTAATACAAGTGTAAAGAGAAGTTGTTTTTGATATTCATATGCAGTTATGCGAGCAAAAATGCTTCTGTGAGAATTGACAAGAAAACAACAGATGGAGGATGCACAAGGCTAATATTTTCCTCAAACCAAGAGCCTTTTTGCAGACTAGGCCAACGTAAGTGTCCAACCCAAGGTTGGAGGAAAAGCAACACAGCAATGTCGCGAGTGTTGGTGTCGTTATTCACACAAGGTGTTTTAGTGAAAGTGTAAATGGCATGCAGCCACAGTTTATCCACAAACGATCCAGAAGTGAAACACAAGTTAATGCAAAGTGTAAACAGAAAACACAAGATATCTTCTCTGTAGTGGACGGTGTGCCAACATGTTGTTTGACAGAGGAACACATCACTGTCTGAAGAAAACCTCATATCTCCAAAATGGTAACTTTACAGGAGAAGGAAAAAACTTACTTTGCTTTTAATGTAAATCAATGGAACCAGAGTTTTTTCCAAAAGTCATTTTGGGTCATTTCTTTTGCTCCATTTATCATGAAATTTACACACAATGTAAAGGACAACAGACATTTCCAAATTACGTCAAAAACAGAAAAATGACAAAAATGGAGATACGAGGTTTTCTTTTCGGTTTTAAAATGTAACTGATACCTGAATACTGATTTTAGTATTCAAACATTTTCACCTCAAACGTTTAACCGAGTGCTGGTATCCATGCACATCTCTAGTAGAGACCAGTCTTACTGCTCTTTCCCTGGAGTCCGTTAAACACAGAAACAGGGCTGGGTGTGTAAACTCCCTCTGATAAACATAGAGGTCATCTCTGTTAAACCACACACACACACACACACACACACACACACAGACCCCTTATCACAGATATACTGTGCTGCAGAAAGTCCAGACTCCCTTTGTTAACGCTGTTTGTTTCCATTGCTGGGGATCAGACTCACTTCTTATGATAGGGCTAGTGCTTAGATGATTGTGGTGCTAAGTAGCCAGAAAAGCATAATAATTACAAAGATTTTTCACAATTTCTACATAACTTAATTGTTGAAATGTAAATGAAATGTGAAGTGGTTTATTGTAGAGAAACTTACTGACTCTCAAAACTATTGTAAAACAACGTCTCAGACATGAGGCAGAATATTCATAACTATTTCATTTAATAAGTTGTTAGGTAGCTTTTTCTTGTTCATAACTATTTCATATAATAATTTGCTGTTAGGAAGCTTTTTGTTTACACTTGCCTCATTTAATTGTTGTGGAATTTAGATAAAGTTTGTTAAATGTAGGAGAAAATGTTAGGGAAAAGTTATAACGCCCGGGGGGGGAGGATTTTATACTGCTGATAATATATTTGTTTGTTTGTATGTTTGTTTGTCTTTTAAAGCAAAATTAGGCTGCTAATATTTCTTGTTTTAGTGACATGCCCGCAAAACAAAAGCTAACAATTGGTGATGGAACTGAGTTTGCTTACTGTAATGAAAAGGCAGCAGTGCGAAGATACTGCAGACTTTGCAAATATATCAATAAAGCAAAATGCAAACCTGGCACTAAAACAAGCACACACAGGTCTTTTCAGCACTTAGTTTATTTTTGTTTTTTTATTTCTTTAAGTATTTCTTAGCACTTTTTACATTTTATGGCATTTGGCAGATGCTCTTATCTAGAGTGACTAATGTTGATCACTTTACAGAGGCAGGCAAAGGTAGTGTTAGGAGTCCTGCCCAAGGATTCTTATTGGTCGGTGATAGAAAATGGCAATCAGTGTTGTTTGTGTGGTGACTGAAGACATTAGATTGATCTAACACACAGGCACACATCACCCAGCAGAAATTAGAAGCCTTAACTTATCACCCAGCTAATGCTGAAAATGAACCTGACAAAACCTGTTTCCTGTTCCTTTGTAGAAAACACAGCATGGTCAGACTGTTTACATCTGCATGCAGAGGGGTGTAAATGTCATGTCATTTTGTTTACTAATTACTGTGACAGCCTAAGATCTTTTATATTTCTATGGTGTTGATGTGCTGTTAATGGACTGACATTCAGATTTGAGTGTAATCAGTAGTTTCCTCCATTTACTCCCATTTAGTTCAGGCTCTGGTCTCCTTGCTCACACCCTGTTACTTCTTTTAGATCAGTGATTGCCATCTCCCCCTGGAGGAGGATCTCTGGCTACAGCGCAAACCAGTGGGACAGTTAGCAGAGTTAGCTAGCTATTAGCTACTTTCATAAATACTAACACATTTGATTTTTTTTTCTCCCAAATATTGCCAAAATAAGCCAAAATATTTTTGACCTGACCATTAGGATTATGATTATGGACACAGAATTTTGTGGGAAATATATTGTGCTAAGAATTTTGTCCCTATCACCCAGCCCTGAGACAGAGGAGCTGTATCCAAAGCAAGTAGAGCACATGGTGACAGAAATGCTGAACAGGCAGAGCTTTCTCCCCCCCCCCCAACACACCACACATACACACACACACACCCTGCCTGCATATGGCAGAGTTGGCCTGCCAGTGGGTCACGTGACCTTGGTTCAGGAATGACTGTAACGCTAGCAGTCCTGTAATGTGTACAGTAAAAACTCCAGATGTACTATTTCATAGTTAAAAGACTGAGAACCAGGTTCTCTCAGACTGGACAGGAGAACATGCAGGGGTTTGTGAATCTGTAAAAAGTTGTAATTTATCTGAAATTATATTTTACAAATTAAAAACATAATTATTAAATCATCCTAAATTTTAAGTCATTCTCTTAAGTTTATTAGCTTCTCCTACTTCCAACATAGCCAATACAAATAAACTAAAGAACAAGCCCTCCCTGAGGTGAACTGTGTGTGTTGGAGCAAAGAAAACATCACAAAATACTGGGTTAGAATCTGGATTGTGGGCTCAAAACTTGGTTTTGTAGTGCAAGAGGGTAATCTTTATAAATGTTTGTATTTCATGGAGTTCTGTTGTGTTTCCAAGGTGCTAATTGATAGATCGGAAAGTTCTGGGTTAAATTTCCTATGTGGGTTTTCGTGAGCCATTTATGAGGCTGTGTGTGCAATGTCTCGCTTGGACACCTGTGATTACCGCTAGCAACTTTTTGTTTGTTTATTTGTTTATATTTACTTGTTTATTAAGAAAACATTGGGCACTGTGGTGAAGTTGCAGGGGTTTGGTGAGAGTGTGATGAAAAAGTTGCTGACAGTGTAAACACAATTTTTAAAACATTTAATAAATATTGCCTTATCTACATACAGTATTTTCATTTAAGTAGATATAAAGTAGATATGTATAGACAGTAAACGTAGAGTACAATTACAATATAAACATTAACACTTCATACTTTATTAAGAATAGTCATAATTGGTTATTATTGGTTCTAACGTTCCATGTTAAATCTACTCTTCCAGATGCCTTTTTCACACTGCTGTAATGCAATGTGTTTTGCTTGGAGTTATTTTAAGTGTTGGAATGAGTTTGTAGTAAGTAAGCTGTTGATTCACATGCTTTAACTCTACCATGCCTTATCAGAGCTTATCATACTTGCCTGTGAGAAGCACAGGTGTTCTGCAGAGGTAAATAGTACAGGTGTGCTGGAATGTGCTCTGACCACTACATGCTGTAGCTTTGGAGAGTTAAACAAGATCAGTGGTGGCACTTCAGTCTGAATGTCAGGGTTGGGTGGTTTTGGTTGAGAGGGTGCAGTTTTGAGTGTGTGTCGTTGTGTGTCTGGGGGGGGTGGTGGTTTAGCTTGGGGTTCATCATTTTGGCCATGCAAATTTTTGTCCTTGAGGGGTGATAAAGCCAAGAATGTTATCGGGATACTTGTACCGGTAATGTTTGGCCTTTGCATCATTAACACATGCAGTCCTTGAATGGAGTTTTACTGGAACACGCACATTTACATGCTGCTTTTCTTTGGTATATGAACATTTTTTCAGCCTCTGAAAAACATAAGCCCTCACAATTATTTCCCCATTATTGTGCTAGGTGTCATGCAGATAAATTGCTGTTTCAACTTTACTGGAATTTTGACCCTGGCTTGAACTTATTACCATTAAATTCCATTCCATTAAATACCAAAAAAAAGAGACTTGACACTGTGAATTGGCTTTTGTTGAAGGGCACCAGCAGACTGCCTGTATGCTGTATGTGACTGTGATGTTGAAATTACCTTAGAATGTTTATCACTTAAACTATTGTTTGCTTTTTTGGTGTATACACACTTTCTGTTCCTCTTTCTTCTATCTGAATGTTCAAGTGAGGGTGACTAACCAGGGATGGAGCGCACTTCCGAATTTTTCGACTTGATTAGAGAGGGAGGGGGCCACGAGTAAAAAAAAAAGGGTCGCCAAATATACTTTAGCAACGGCTGAAACGCGGAGTTATACAGTCCCTGTTTGAGCGGAACGACCGGCAATCTGTTCTCCTGTGACCGAGTGTGAGTGACGAGGTCAGTGGTGTAACTGTACTGTCCTACAGTGAACTCACCTCTTTCCATGCATCCTAACAACTTTAGCGGTGTTAAATCACGTCTGCAGCGCCGTGTTACAGCGCCAAACCATATTTTAGTATTACTGCATTCTCGAGCAACGAACGTGAAAGAAAGAAGTGGGTTCATGTGAGTTACAGCCCTGATTTAAACCGAGGAAGCTGTGAGGCATTGGAGAGCGGGAGAGCGCTATCTTTCCAGGCTAGCTGTTTTTAGCTGCTGGCTAACTTGAAGCAGCGCTCCTGCACAACACGGTGAATTGATGATATGGTAGATCAAACAAGACACAAAATCACCGCTTTCAGTTTAAACGTACCTAAAAGGAGGACTCTGTGACTGGTGTGAGAGATTCACACAGCAGATAATGCTTTTACACAGCGAACGTCAGATATATTGCAGTTCACCCCTTAAACTACTGCGATAGCATAGAGAAACCGAGTCGTTGCTAGCTGGTGTCTGACTACTGTGATATGCTCTGACATGGATGTGGTAGGAGTGACAGCAGTGACCTACCGAACTGAATTGTCGTTGTTGAGAAACTAAAGAGTTTAGCGCTGTTGTTGGCCACTTGTTTAGCATTTGTAACGGGGTAGCCAAGCGCTCGTCACCAGACAGCTAAAAATAATCTTTTTTTTTTCTTAAATCATGACTATTACAAAAATTGCAGCTGTGTTTTTCAAGCTGATAACAACAGCTCAGAAACCTTCTCCCACTCTTCCATGACAGATTTGTGAAATGTTCCACTGTTTGCCGAGTGTTTGTCATGATCGGACCATAAGTGATAGTTTAAAACCACCCAGGAGCAAAATCAGCCTACAAACGTGAAAGAAATCATGATTTGACATTTATCGCGATATGTATTGATATCGAACGATATGAATTTTGTTTATCGTGATAATGTTTTTGGCCATATCGCCCAGCTCTAGGCTTTAGAATGAAGCAAGATTTCTTCGGTGGACCCGTGAGTAATTTGATGACCTTGGTTCCCATTTGCTGGTTTACAGTGATTCGATGGCGGACACATAAGCTGCATGTCATAACAGACACGGGCAGGGAAAAAAAAAACCTTTTTATAAATAAGCTAGGTTGTCGTACTGTATAATTAGCTATGCTAGTTACTTCGAGCCTTCTAGCAGCCAGTGTTACCTAGCTACTTTCGATTTCGACAACAACACTAAGTCAATTAAAATTGTTTGCTCACTATGAAACTTTCAATTTAAGATGACCTGGGCTTCAACCCATTGATTTTCACGTCAATCCAACTTGACGTTTGTCATAATTTCGCTGCTGAGACCTCAAAAACATTTAGGCTGATGTTTCTGTACAAAAAAACTCTAGGAGACTTATCGCAACTGTTCCTTGTTTGAATAGATTTTAAAAGAGGTGACTGAATGTGGTCATAGGAGAGCGAGGCTGCAGCGTCAAGGAAAAGTCTGAAAGCAAAGTTTAAAGAATCCGAGGACGCGAACCAAAGAAGTGACTGCACCCTTTTTACTGCAAACTCGAACACATTCTGGCTGATGAGCCCAGCTGTCAGTCAATGAAGCTTCATGATGCTGGCGAAGATGAAACTGAAAGCTCGAGGCAACGTGAAGCATTGTTCTTTTGCGCATACGGGTCAGTTTGGGAGCATGATCTGTTCAGACTAATGTCCCATATAGAGCATGTTTAAAGGTAATGTGAACAGCCAAACAAAAAAATTTGCATTGTTTTGCAATATTTCAGTTCTACCTTAAATGGTGCTGCAGTTACATTCTGGCAACTGTATAAGCTGTAGCATTTAAGGTGGAACGGAACAATCCATCAAGAAACTGGAGAATAGGAAGCCAACTTCAGCTTCATTAAAAGATGAAAATCAACCATGCCCGTTGACAGTTCGATTCTTTGGGAAAGGTACGCAAAGCAACGACATCCTTTCACAGACTTGAATGGTACAGTTTCTGCAAATAGTCCACTGTTTTCATTGCTTTTGCTCCATTGCCGTTATTTCCTGCTCAGCTAGGACATGGGCTGGTGTGTGTAAATTTTGGGGGTGTAAATATTAATGAGTCAAAACTTTTATATAACAGTTAAGAATTTTGGAATTGGCTTGTTTATACTGCCATCTTTTGCATAAGCAGGATTTGCATTTGAAGCAGAAGACAAGTGTTTGCGGTTCATGGTGTGTCAGTCCCATGTACCAAACTCTCCTTATTCAACTATAGCAATGTAAATACAATGTAAATCCATTCTAAAGTAGCTTAACATTTTATGCTTAACTTTTAATAAAGTTAATGTGAAGAGTGTCGATATAAGGGAAAGCTTTTGAGAGCCCATCTGTACGTGCATGCGTGTGCGTGTGTGTATGATAGGTCTAGGATCAAGTTATTCAGGTTTTTAATGCAACTGCATACAGGGTGTTCCCCAGCAGCTCGTCATATTAATATTAATAGAGATAATTTGTGGTCAGCTGATGACCTCAATGAATTTGTTGACTGGGACTCACATAGCACTTGAGTTTCATGTTGTACAGACTGAAAACTACTCATGTTAAGCAAAGACCTTAAATCTGATGGACATGAATTACATGTAGCAGTTGGGTTTAATATAAACTAGCTGAACATCCTTGATTTTGAAGTGTATATTTTTTACCCTGTAGTTTAGACATCAAGCTGGCCTGATGACTAATCTGTCTAATGAAGTTAGGATGTTTGTAGCAAATAAGCTAATTATGTAGCCCAAAAGCTAATCTAGCAAATTAAGCTGAGATGTGTGTTTTATTTTTAATAAGTTACACATAGGGCTAGAATCAACTTAGAACAGCCAAACAATTAGTAGAATTGCTGTTTTTAGCTATGCTAAGATTTTTTTAGTCCATGTTTAGATGCGGCTAACAGTATGCATAGTGTCAAAAAACACAAGCAAGTCTGTCTTTGATTTGGGTTTTTACGTATGCTGTTTAGCACCATGATGATTGGTGGGGTTTTGGCTTCATTACATGTTAGCTACAGTAGCCTTGTAACTGTAGCGTAAAATAAAGACAAACTTTAGATACCAAACGTCTTTGTCATTGCCTGATGGGTACATTCACTTTTTATTTTGTTAATTTTTTTGCTGAACTAATGCTTTAAGCGCAGAGGTTTTTGAAGGTTGGAGCTGATCATTAATATCTGGGTTTCCATCTACCGTGTTCTCTAAAATGCTTCTGTACCTCTGTTTCTTTGTGCTGTAGGTGTGTTGCAGCTGGAGGAAGAAGAGAATGATGATGGTGTGTATGATGATGAAGAGCTGAATGAAGGAGAGGTTAATGGTAATTGGACCCCTCAGGAGAAAGCCCTGCATGAAGCTCGACTGAAGGCTAAAGCAAAACGGAGGTTGAGGAAGTCCTCATCCCGTGACTCTGCCCGCGAGAGTCTGTCTGAGGCTGTTGCTGGGGAAACTGGGGCAGACCCCCACAGCCCCAAAGGGAAAGCCCTCCAAAACCACGACCGAAAGTCACGCACTGGCAAGGGCCGTGGACTGCCCAAAAAAGGTCAGTTGGAACTGAAGGTGGTGAAGATTCAGCTCCATTAATTTTGGAATGTTAGATTAAAAAGATTACACACACATATGTATTCTCTCACAGTAATTAGCAAATAAATAAACATGTTATTGAGTGCCCACTTCAGTTCAAGATTCACCTTTTTTTTTTTTAAAAAAAAAACAGTATATCCCTGGCTGTAAAGATTATTTTGGCAGTGTTGATAATGGAGAGGACACTTTTCCCCCCAAGTACATAGCAGAAAATGTTATAATACCCATTCCTAAACAGGGTGTGAGAAAAATGTATTTGCAGGTGAAGAGTGTTTTAGTATATTCACTGTGCTCAGGTGGAGCAGGGGGTAAAGGTGTGTGGGGAGCTGCAGGGATGGTGTATGAGATGGAGGAGCCAGATGCCAAAGATCCAAACTACGACGAGTCTGCTCAGGTAATGCACCTGTATACAGGTGGGAGCTGTAGATGGACAACACCTGCACGTCATGTGTTCGCACAGTCAGTTTCTTGTCTGGCCTGTGAGTACAAGGCTGGGGATTTTCTCTTACACTTTACCTTATTGAGGCTCATTTTAGGATCTGCAGGCCTGTATTAAAGCAATGCCTACCCCCCCCATTCCGAATGTAGTTTAGCTCCACCCATTCATGCTGAAGTGAAAGGCATTTAAATCAGAGGGCATTTGCATATCAGCTTTAAAGGTACAGTTATAAACAGCCTGTTGTTTGAAATACTGTATTAGTAACATAAACCCACACAAACATAAGTGGACACAAGGGGGGAAAATAGAATAGAGGACACATTTAGGGTATGGGCTCTTTAATGCAGGGAAGGGAGTTTATTTGGGCTGCTGTTCTTCTGCAGGATGGGTTGTTTTGACAGGAGTAGTTGTGTGTGTGTGTGTGTGTTTGTGAGTGTGTGTTGTGCTTTGTGTTAAAGTGGAAGCTCGTCAGAAAGGCAGGATCCCAGTAAATCTGCTGATTCCAGGCTTTAGCATAAAGTCCTGAACTTGTTAAAAGAAAGACAGACTGTAAATACATAATTTATCTGTCTTGATGTTCAGTTTTTTATTAATAAAGAGTGTA
Source organism: Colossoma macropomum (assembly GCF_904425465.1). Classification (NCBI taxonomy): domain Eukaryota; kingdom Metazoa; phylum Chordata; class Actinopteri; order Characiformes; family Serrasalmidae; genus Colossoma; species Colossoma macropomum. Next base: position 28,309,098 of record NW_023494791.1, on the reverse strand, counting down.
ACAATTTCAGTACAGTGTTGTACAGATACTCCTCATGCTCTCTTCCTAGTGTCTCTCATTTATCGCCTTTCGTGGAAACCACTGTCATTAAACAAAATTAGGCATCGAGATGCAGCCTATCAGAGTAAAGTAACTGGGGGAAGGGGTGGGGCTTATGCTACAGACGCACCCATGCTTAAATGACTGGGCTTTTCTTCCTAAGAGCTTATAAATTCTAAAGGTTGTCATGTGTTAATTATGTTAGAGGGTGCCACAGCATGTGCTGCAATCTTTCAGTTGGAGAACTTTTTATCTGGCCCAAACCAATCCGTGTGGTATAGAATTGGAGCTCTTTAGAATAAAGAACATTTTACACAGAAAACATTGAAAATTGCATTGAATGAAATCAAAGCTGGCAGTGACCTGTATATTTACACCCCTGTTGTTCACACTTGATTTTACACTTGTACATCAGATTGAGTCCAGTGTGTTCACTCCAGCCTGATTTTAGAATACTGTTCCCTCATGAGCGTGTCTAAGATAACTATGCTTACACGCACAGAGGGCTACTTAAGTAAAGGAAGCAAAACAGGAAGGTGAATCAGTGTTATTGAAAAGCTTTAGAAGTTGCAGTATCCCTCCCCAGCCCCCCCTTTCCCTCCACCCGTCATGTCTTTCCCTTTTTGATTTTGTGCTCATAAATGTTAGTGCTGGTCAAAACAATAGCTCTGAAAATAAGGGTGCAACAATTCACAAAATTGTGAGTGTTTGATTTGATATGATTAGGAAGAGGTCAGAAGATTTGAAAATTCAGATAGTCATGAAAAGTTACAAGAAAAAACATAATTAAATCTTGATTTTTTTTATTTATTTATTTATTTTTTATTTCAAAATTAGCTTTTGTGTATGCTCAAATGTTGAATTATTTAAAAGCCAAAACAAGTCTGAACTTCATACTCCACCAGAGGGCAGTGAAGAGCCTGTGTCTTACGTATTGGTCTGTGTTTTCTTATATTTTTAGTCCGAAGAATGAAGCATAACCGACCTAAGGCTACTACACACCAGAGGAGAAGCATCGGGTAGCAGACTGTACAAAATAAAGCTATAGCACATAGGAGACATTGCAGAAAAGTGCAAAAAGCTCAAGCCCATTTTGCACTATGCACTATTTAGATTGTCATGATTTAGGTATGCGGTTTGGACTGTACTAATGGGTGGCGTGTAAAACTACAGAATCATACAGTGTATCTGTGTTTCTGCATGTGTAGGGAGATACAGTGTATGCCACAGTTGTCCCTGAACTAGAGGAGGGTGAGCTGGAGAAGACAGTTAACCCGATAGTACAGGAGTACTTTGAACATGGAGACACCAGAGAGGTGGAGGTAAGTGAGGGGAAAGAGGTAAATTGTTGCAGCTTGAAATGAAACTCTAGATATGAGGTCCGTTCTCTCTAGATCTGTTTTATGTCTTTCACCCTGCTGTAACTGGTTTAGTTTTTCCAGAAGAACTCATGTAATGTAATGTTTCATTGGCTGATTGGGGTTAAGTGTTTGTGTAATTTCCTCAAATTCCCACAGATGGCATAAATCAAGTGGCACCAATCTTGGCCACAAGGGGTCGGTGTGGTTTTCATTTAATTCTAGTAGGAGCAGACGATTCCACTAGCGTAATCAGTTGGTCCCAGTCTTCAAGCAGTTGGTGAGCTGTTTGAAGTGTGCTCCAGCTTGGTTGGAATGAAAACTTGTAACCACGTTGGCCTCCTGTGGATGAGATTAGTGATGTTCATGTCATTGTTACGCCACAGAACCCACTTAATAACAATGTGCTTCACAGGCATGTTTATTGGTAGGCTTTGTTATCAATTAGCATGAGGTGGATTGGAACAGGGCTGCTATTTCTGAAGGTGCTCTGGGTTTAGACGATTACAGTAGACCATTCACACCACAGTTGTTACTGCTGGGCTATGGAAACTATACACACTGCTCATTCATTCACACCGTATCAAAGTTGCTCCTCATTTTTTACTGTTATTTCCATTTATATCTTTTTGTTTTTCTTTTTTTTCGTGAAACTTCTTGTTGAGGATTCTTACTTTGCCATTTCTCTCGCCGTTCTCTCGCTCTTTTCTCCCAGATGCTATTGAAGGAATTGAATCTGGGTCCCCATAAGTATGAGTTTTCCTCTCTGGCGGTGTCTTTGTCTCTGGAGGGTAAAGCAAGTCACCGTGAGCTGACATCCCGCCTGCTATCGGACCTGGTGGGGAAGGTGTTGTCTGAGAGCGACGTCGCCCGAGCTTTTGACAAAATGCTCAAAGAGCTTCCAGACCTCATCCTGGACACACCTGAGGCTCCGCAGGTATGGCAAACAAAAACTTATGCAAAGTTCCAGAAAACAGAATTGGCAATATTTAATTAATCAGATGAGAAAAATAGCATCTGTGCCAGTTACAGGGAAGAGATCAGAATAGCATCTGTTCTACCTACAGCAAAAAGACAAGAAGAATAGCATGTGTTCTAATTACAGTAAATGGTTGAGGAGAGAAACATGTTAGTTATACAAGAATGGTATCTATGCTACTTAAAATAAATGAACAAGAAAATAGTAGCAATGTACAAAAAAGTAAAGTACATGGATGAGGGGATTAACAGTAAATGTGTGTATTAAAGTGTGTATAACCAGTAACATCGATCAGCATGTGAATTGGAGCTTTCTGTGTGCTACCGTGTTTTCTATCACTATATAAAAGAAGCTCTATACTACCTTAGGTTAGATGAGCAGTAATAGTTTCTGAGCGAGCATGCGCACACATTTAGAACACAATTCACATCATTTATAGAAACACTTCTCAGTCTTTTTCATCAAAGGAACAATTGCAGGCCTCTGAATTATGAAGTGCATTTGTTTACTTGTTTAAAATAGTAATTTGAACAGAGAGGAGTTAGATTAAATGGTGGAAAGTTTTGTGTAGACATTAAATAGATAATATAGAAGAAAATGACTTAAGTTTTTGTTATTTATTATTATGCATTTGTCATTGTTTTCCCTTCTTCATGATTCCTTAATTTTCTATTATTATTATTATTTATTATTTTTTAATCTTCACACACCATACAAAATACACAAGGGACAGACTTTCGACATGATATAGACTCGCTGAAAGTGTGTGTGTGTCTCCAGATGCTTGGCCAGTTTATTGCGCGAGCCATCGCGGACCATGCTTTACCAATGAACTTCCTCAACCGTTATAAAGGCAAAGTGGACTGTGACCATGCCAGGTATGTCTGTGTTTCAGAGAACACCAGTGCATAGTTGATCATGTAGTTCTATATTCATACTAGACCTTCACTTGTCTCCCATACATTTCCATCAGTAAACAGATAAGATGCTGAATTTTTACTTGAACATTTATTTACGATGTTGGGTGATGGTTGTGGAAGTGTTTCATTGGCAACACATACACAACAAAATACTTTATACTTCAGATTTACTGCAGGTGCAGGGAAATCCCATCTCTGTCACTGGACAGCACATATTTAATGCAGGATGTAATGCATCCAAACCTATTGCATTTTATTATTTTATTAAGATACAGAATTAAATTTAAAAATACACAACACATTCAACGCAAGGAACTATTTTTGCAGTGGTGGAAAATGGACAAAAACAGTACAATTTACTTTTGGAAATGAGCCTGAGAATTAAAAAAAAAAGAGTGCATGTTTAATTGAATATTATCATAGCTCAAGCAAATTTTTAGTTACATTTCAAACATAGGCCAAAATTATGTTGTTGTTGGTGTGTGTGTGTGTGTGTGTGTGTGTGTGTGTGTGTGTGTGTGTGTGTGTGTGTGTTGTGTTTGTTTAAGATTATGAGTCTTTTATTGTTGTGATAGTTTCTAACATTCCAAAATCATTGCAGGTGAATCACCACCTTCAGATCAATGCATTTTACTCTGATACTGCACAGCAAGCCTGGCTTGTGGAATTACACTATTTTGTAATATTCAGTAGTATTCGTGTGTGTGTGTGTGTGTGTGTGTGTGTGTGTAGAGCTGCTCTGGATCGGGCATCCGTGCTGCTGTCAATGAAGAGAGAGATGGTGCGGTTGGATAATGTGTGGGGAGTGGGTGGCGGCCAGAGACCCGTCAAACATCTCATCAAAGAGGTACAGTTTTTTTTTTTTTTAAATTTATTTATCTATTTATTTATGTATTTATATATTTATTTATTTTATTTATGTATGTTAATTGAAAATTGCGGTAACAAAAAAAGTACTTTCAATGGGACATTACATTGAGTTACCAAGGTTTGTCCTACATTAAAAGCAGAGAAAATTGAATCATAATGCCCACTGCTTTTAATTGTCATTACCATTGTAATGCTTCATAATGATGTTCTATTTTGATAGTTTGATGTAGGCCAGTTGAATTTTACTCCCTGTTGAATTTTTGTGAACTTTTGCAGGCGATAAAAACTTGCTTGCCCAATTACTTCTGTTTCTGACACTGGCATGAAGAAAACCAAAGTGCCCCAGTAATTTGCATTTTGTGCCATTATTTGCGCTTCACTTGGTGTGTAACCGCCTTTACGCTTTACTATGTGTATTGATTTATTACAATAATTATGGCAGTATTAATAATGCTAAGTTGCTGTTGCAGCTAGTAAAACCATCTTAATATACAGTAAACATCCTCTGTCCCCGTAACTGCTCTCCTCTTTTTCCTGTGGCTGTGATGCATCTCACTCATGATCAAGTGTGTGTCGCCCTCTTGTGGTTTGACATCTGAAGGAATTTTTCAATTTGGCTACAAAGTCAGTTTTATTAAGTTATTTCGTAATTTATCATATTCCTTATATGGGACTACTGATTGTTAAGAAAACAATAGAAAATCCATATTTGATTGTGTACTCAAAAAACTTTTAAATGTTAATGGTAGATAACTGCCTGTGTCTGTGGTACATAAAATTCAATCATTTTAGACCAATCAGAGCAATTTGTGTGGCAGTTTCATTCATCATACTAATTGTAGTTGTTTGACATTAATGGGTTAAACAGAAGTTCCTCTTATGCAGCAGTTTACTAATTAGTAATACTATTAGTATTTTGTGGCTATGTACTCTAAGATTAGAAGAGTATGTAATGTAATTAAAATATATATAATGTGTATATGTGTGTGCGTGTGTGTGTGTGTGTTAGATGAACCTGTTGCTGAAGGAATACCTGGTCTCAGGTGAGCTGTTGGAGGCAGAGCATTGCCTGAGGGACCTCGAGGTGCCTCACTTCCACCATGAGCTTGTCTATGAGGTACCATTATTTGTCAATACAATGGCACCAGTAGTAGTTGTGCCGTACTCAACACAATGCACCTAATACATTTTTGAGTGTCTTTTTGGCAAAGTATTCTTTAAAAGATGACTGGTGTATTTTATATTGTTATTGTTTCAGCAGTTTCTTGCTATATAAAATATACATAAAGTGTGTGTGTATGTGTGTGTAAATAAATTTTGTGTGTAATATTTATTTTTGTGTAGTGAAGTGTTGACAGTTTGAATTCCAGCTGTCTCTGATGTTACACAGAATTTGTCATAATTGTTTCAAAACTTCAATCATAAATGATCATAAAATAAGGATAAGCGGAGTAAGCACCCAATACAGGTTTTAAATGATCAATTCATTTATTGAAGGCAAAAAAAGTTATCCAACACCAATTGGCCCATAACCAAGTTTTGTTGATAATTGGGATCAGTTAACATAGACACACTCAGCTTGATTACTGCCAACCCTGCTGAAGCCAAACATCACATTGCTGGAAAGGTTCTATTTAAGTGAAGTAGGATAAGATTGTCATATCGGGCTGCGAAGGGTTATATTTCTAAGGCTCTGGCACAGTGAATACCATTATGTCTATTGAAAGAAGCTTGGAACAGTGGTGAATGTCTTCAAAAAAGCAAGCATACCAAAATTCCTCCATAAGCACAGCAATGACTCATCCAGGAAGTCACAAAAGAACCCAGAAGAACATCTAAGGACCTGCAGGCCTGCTAACCAAGAGGAACTTAAAGCTGGTCTCGCATTTGCCAAAAAACACCTTGACCTCCAAGCCTTTTGGAATGCTTTGCTGCCTAGTGGCCTAGTCAAAGTGCTTATCTGAACCCCCTTGAGATGCTGTGGTTGTAGTTGCTGCTGCTAAAGGTGGCACAAAGAGTTAATGTTAGGAGGCAGTTACTTTGTCAGTGATGTAGGTATTGCAAAACTTTTTTTTCCTTCAATTAATGATAATTTAAACTGTTTTTTGTCTTTCACATTCTTGTTGACTTATTAAATTTTGGAACCATTTAGTGTGATTATAATAATTTTGAAACATAATTTTGAAACATTTTCTGTTGGTCAAAATTGGACATACAAATATTGTTTCAACAGCGACACAAGCTATGTGAGTCACCAGTAATTAAACAATGGATCGGTCAGTCAGTGTGTTTGGTCCACATTGAATTATGTTTGGTGTTCTGTAAGTGAAATAGTTGCAAAACTGGTCCAGTATACCATTATATTCACTTCTTGGTATAATAGTCTCTCTCGATCTGTCTCTCTAGGCAATAGTTATGGTGTTGGAGTCTAATGGAGAGACAGCAATTCAGCTGATGGTGAAGCTTCTGCAGGCATTCTGGAAATCAGGCCTCATCACATTGGACCAGATGAACAGGGTGAGTGAACTGCTGAATGCTAACTGAACTGGGTTGTCAGAACTACTTGGCTGATGGGAGTTTAAACTATTGCATGCAGTGGGCTCTCATGTTTTGATTTGTGGTGGCTCAAACAGAAGCACATGTTGGGCAATACAGGGCAAATATAAACTCTTTAGGGGCAGCTTTGTCACAGTTTAGAGAAGATACAGCTATGTAAGGCTGGGATTCATGAAATTTAGTAAAGAAATAATTATTTTCCCATAAACTGTCCCATAATTCTATGGTACTCAGACTTGTTTTTCACTTGTGTTTATTTACTTATATTTGTTGTTTTATTTTTTAAGACTTGCTGGCCTTAAAAATAATCTCACCTGCATCTGAGTGGTGGGCTATGTGCACATGTACTTATGTATGTGAAGTTCTTTTGTCGCATACAAAATGGGTGCTGCCTTGTAAGAAACAAGCCCAGGCATCAGATCGTCATGCGCCAGAATGTAAAGTATTGTGCTTTAAATTTCATATCATCGTTCAGTCTGATTGTAGAAAAAACTTTGAGGTGTCAGAAGTATTTTCTTAAAAACGCCTCAGCATCTACTGTTTTGTCAGTTCATCACAGAGCTCTCCCTCTCTCGCTGTCTAGTAATTTTCCAGTTAACGACAGTTTTTACTTATGCGATAGAACACGAGAGGGAGCATTGCAGATGCGATAACGCACAACCTCGGGTGTTCTATTGCTTTTATACAACAGTTAAATAAATAAAGTAAGAAATAAATAAATTGGGCCTCGAATGTGGCACTTAATGTTTTAATCTCATCAATTCCTTCCGCCAAATTATAGTTCCTTAACAAGCAGCTTGTTGCTACGTCAGAGTAACGGACTCTGCTCATTCGCTGCACAGCCAGCAGTTCGTTCTCCAGCTCCTTACACTAAATTCCGAAACGGTCATTACCACTGAGCAAGCTTTTTTGTTTTTTATTACGGCAGTTTTATGGCTCAGTCTGATTTGGTCAGACTCTGAAGATGAGACTACACGTTTGGCGAATGGTATTCGGTTCATGTCTGGCTAATTCCAGGTTGTTTAGGTTTTCTTCTGTCACAGCTGCCGACTGAAAAGCTTGCTCAGTGGTAACGACAGTTTCGGAATTTAGTGTAGTCTCATCTTCAGAGTCTGACCAAATCAGCTGTAGGTCAAATGTGATCTTTAAAAGTATTCATTTTCTGTTTGTGTGCAAAGTAAGAAGTAAAAACGTTCAAATGGCTTGAGCGTCTCCTACATCTGTCAAACTCGTTGCTTAGCAGCGGTGTCTCAGTGGAGTGATAGTGTTTGTGAAAAAAACGTGATGTTATGGCGAAAAAACAGCACGGCTAGAACGCTTCTCAACCAATCAGCTTGCGTGGCTGGAACTAACTGTTGTATAATCTTAAGTAATTTTCTTTAATAATACTTGTACTCTTTCCAACCCTGCTGTACACTAAATTCATGACTCATGTGCATGAAACAGTGGGTGGAAGACACAAGTAAATGGTGCACACTGACCTAACACACTCCAACACACATCAGCATCCTAGTGGTTGCAGTGAGCTTTATCTTACGCCAGAATACAAACTGAAACAAATGAATGGGTGAGAACATTCTAGAACAGCACGAATGGGTTGGAAACATTCCAGAACATCTATCTTTATGGGGAGAACAATGTAGAACAGTGTGATTCAGCAGGAGAACATTTTAGAACATTGTAAAGCAGGGAAGGAATATTCTGTAACTGCATGAATGGGGAAAGAACGCTGTAGGAATTACCAACAAACATGGATACAGCATCTGGGTGTGTTGGAGAACATAACCTACTTCTGATTGCCTACTTTAGTATCGTTTTATAGAAAAAAACATTTTGTAATAGAGGTTCTGATTGTTTGTACCAGCTGTAACAACCACCAGGGAGTGGTACAAGGGGTTGCTAGTTTGTACCTGCTGTAATGACTGTCCTTTGGCACTAGGTGGCTTGTTCCACTGCTCTGTGAGGGGTGTGTGTGTGTGTGTGTGTGTGTGTGTGTGTGTGTTATTGATTTTAATCTGTCCTGGTCACTGCAGGGATTCCAGCGTGTGTATGACGAGCTGCCAGAGATTAATCTGGACGTTCCTCGCGCTCACTCCATCATGGAGGCATTTGTGGATTTATGCTTTCAGGAGTCTGTTATTACCAAACAGCTCAGAGACGCCTGTCCTGCCAGGTACAACTCGCATAAAGACACACAGCTCTTTCCCAAATCATGATTAAAATGTTCAACTAAGCATACTTCTCTCACACAGGCTTTATGTTTACCAGTATGTTTGCAGCTGTTTGTGTTATTAAATGTATTGCATATATACAGTACTGTGCAAAATCAGAGACCACTTTTAGTTTATTGAACTTCCAGCCCTTAAGTACAGATTATTAATTTTCAGGAGATATTTTTGAAAAATTTATAAGGAAGGGGAATGTTTTCCAAAAGAGGAGAGGATATTGAGTACATGGGACCCCTAACAGTGCAAAACTACCTCTGCATACTTTGTTAGCCTCCTTTTTACCCTGCTTCAGTGATGAGGACCACTATAGAGCAGGTACTATTTGGGTGGTGGATCATTCTCAGCACTGCAGTGACACTCCACCACCACATTACTGTCGCTGTAGTGCCAAGAATGATCCACAGCCTGAATACTAACTGCTCTGTGGTGGTCCTGTTGGGGTCCTGATGATTCTACTGTCAGTGTTTTATCTATGAAGATTGGTTGTGTGTTTGATTTTATACACTTGTTAGCAATAGGTATGGCTGAAACACCTGAAATCAATTATTAGGAGAGTCTATTCCGTTTTGGCCATGTAGTGAATGTCTACACTGAACATTTTGTGAAGACCGTTTATTATTGAATGAAAATTGTTGCAGTTGTACTCCTCTATGCTTCTAAATGTTCCTTTGTACTGAATGTTTTGTCTGCTTGTACAAGTGCTACCAGGTAGCCTGAGCTAGAAGTTTGATGGACGTAGCAACAATATCTGGGGCAGGACTTTCTCAGAATTTTACACACGATCAATTAAAGATAATGATAGTTCCATCTTTCTACATTGGCTTTTATTTCTTTGAGTAAAAGGGCATAGGTGGGATTGTACAATCATTTGGGTTTGGGGAGATATGAATACCAAAATGCTTAACACATTCTGCTATGTGTTTAAATGGTGCATCCTGAACCTCGGCATACTGACCGATTTTATGGTGGTATAAAGACTTCATCTTTGGAAGAGGCCATGGGTTCAATGAAAAGACAAACAGTTATGGAAATGAATCAGTCTTAACCCTGGAGTGAGTCATTGGGGTACTACAGATGCTTTTCTGACAATTCAGTAATGGAGATGGCTAACACTATATCAGGAATCTCTTTATAGCTGTAATGGTTTTGAAATGTATAACAGAGGTATTGTGTGCACTGTTTAAAGTTTTAATCCAGTTGATAAAATATGGGCTGAATCCATTGTGTTTGAGGGAGGTGAAGAGAAAGGACTGCTGTACCCCATCAAATGCCTTTTCAGCATCGAGGGATGCCAATATGGATGGTGACTTGTTTGGAAAAATATTGCTGTTATTCAAGTTACCTTCATCTCCATCTTCATCATCTTAACCTGCTTGATCCAGCTAGGGTCGCAGTTGCTAAGGGAAAGCAGAGAAGCCCAGATGAACTTGTTCCCTGCAACATCCTCCAGCTCATTCTGGGGGATCCCGAGCCGCTCCTAGGCCAACTTGGAGACAAAATCCCTCCAGCGACCTTGGGGTCTCATTCCAGTCGGCCATGCCTGGTAAACATCTGACGGTAGGCAGCCAAGGGGCGTCCTAATGATGTGCCCAAGCCACCACAACTGGCTCCTCTCGATGTCAAGGAGTAGTGGCTCTAATTTGAGGTCTTCCTGCATGACTGAGCTCCTCAACCTGTCAAGTAGGGCATGTCATCCTTTACTGGGAGAGGTCTATGAACTCCGCATATTAACCATTTCGCACTCATCTATGTGATGGAGCCAAAAGGACAACATCTGCAAAAAGCAAAGACACAACCTTCACAGATAATGCCCCCCTGACCTTGGCTGCGCCTTGACACCCTGTCCATGAAGATCACCAGCAGGAATGGAGACAAGACAAAACCTTGGTGGAGTCCAACACCCACACTGAACGAACTTGACTTTAAGGCGAGTATATTGACACAGCTCTCATTCTGGGCATACAGAGACAGAATGGCTCGGAGAAGTGGCCCTGGCACCCTATACTCCCGGAGGTCTTCCCACAGAATGTTTCGGGGATCACGGCTGTAAGCCTTCTCCAAGTCCAAAAAGCACATGTAGACTGGGTTAGCAAACTTTTATGCCCCCTCAACAATCCACGAGAGGGAGGAAAAACTGGTCCATTGTTCCGCAGCTGGGACGGAATTTGCGTCCTACTCAATCCAAGGTTGAACTATCCGTCTGAATCTCCTTTCCAGTACTTTGGCACAAACTTTCCCAATGAGGCTAAATGCTGTGAAATCCCAGTAATTAGCACACTCTCTCTGGTCCCCTTTTTTTTAAAAATGGGACCTTCACCCTGATCTGCCAGTCCAAGGGTACTCTTACCAAGGTCCATGCAACATTGCAGAAGTCTGTCAGCCATGGCAGCCTTACAACATCCAGAGCCTTAAGCATTTCCTGACAAATCTCATCCACCCCCGGTCCCTTGCCACAGAGGAGCTTGCCAACTACTTCAGTGACCCCCACCAGGGAAATGGAGTAGAGAAGCCTCTGGTCCTGACTGCTGTGAGGGAAGCTTGTCTCTTGGGTTTAGGAGTTCCTCAAAGTGCTCCCTCCACTGACCAACAATATCCTCATTCAAGTTTCTCTGCCTTTGCTGAGTACAGCTTGAGCGAAGCTACTCCAACTGCTCCGGAGTTGCTGAATGGTTGTCCAGAAATACTTTGAAGCCAACCGAAAGTCTTTTTCAATGGCCTCTCCAAACTACTCTTATGTTCTGGATTTTTTTCTGTGTTCAAGAGCAGTAAGAAATTTTTTCCTCTCGTTACAGCTTTGCAGTTTCCCAGAATGTAAATGCTACAATGTCATTGTTTTTTTCTTTTGGTGTTTGAAGAATCATTAAGTAAAGAAGCATTAAAGCAGCATCTGGGTGAAGGAAGGGTTTGATGTTCTGCTGGGAAAGTGATATTAATTGGGTCAAGGTCTGAGATTATGATGATCGTAGTTGTATGGATTAATTAATTGATTATGCTTGCAGAAATTTAACAGTCTGTGTGCGATGGCTAGGGTGAATCTGAGGAGAAATCTGGAACCAAACCGGTGGTGTTCTCACCAACTCATATTAACAAAATTTTTGAAAACAAATTCTTTTTACTTTGTGCATTTATTCTCATGATTATATAAAGTTTTTAATAAAATCTAATCAAATATATCAAATAAGATACAGTGCTCAGCATAAATGAGTACACCCCAACAGCTTTATCAGAAAACCTGTAGTTTCCTTTCAGAATCAACATTTTCTATGGGATACTATACTACAAAATACTCCCACAAATGTGGGTCACTGATTGCAAACAAGATGTGTTAATTTGCACACACAAAAAAGTAATTTTCCTAACAAATTCATTCATGTTGCAAAAATGAGTACACCCCAATGAAAGTCTTAGGAGCACAGCTAAAGTTTAGACTACAAAATACAACCACAGGTGAGTCTAATTATTCATTAAACAGGTGTCCAGCAGACAGTTGACTATAAAAGGGCGTTACTTAACAAAGAAAACTCTTTCCCATTTCATGCTGTCATCAATGGCACCACATGGAAGAGAAATGTCACAAGACCTGCGAAAGAAAATAATTTCTTTACACAAGAAAGGTGAAGGCTGCAAGAAGATCAGCAAAGCTTTACTTATCAGTCAGAATACTGTAGCAAAAGTGATACAAAAATCTAACAAAAATTGAACTGCAACTATCTCCCAAAGACGTCCAGGCCGTCCACGGAAGTTATCACCTAAACAGGAGCGTCTTCTGATGAGAAGGCTTGATGAAAATCGCCATGCAAGTTCACTGCAGTTAGCTAAAGAAGTAGAAAGACAATCTGGGGTGACACAATACGGCGTACACTGCACAGGAATGGCATGCAAGGGTGTCGTCCTCAAAGGAATCCTCTCCTAAAGCCCATGCACAAAAAAAAATGCCTAGATTTTGCCAGGGCCCATGCTGAAAAAGATGAAGACTACTGGGACACTATACTCTGGAGTGATGAGACCAAGATAAATTTTTGGAACTGATGGCTTCCAAACTGTATGGCGTCGCAAAGGTGAGAAGTACAAAGAAAAATGCATGGTGCCTACAGTGAAACATGGTGGGGGCAGTGTCCTTATGTGGGGCTGCGTGAGTGCTGCTGGTGTCGGGGAGCTGCATTTCATGGATGGTATCATGAATGCACAGATGTTTTGCTCTATATTAAAGAGAAGATGCTACCATCACTCTGTGCCCTTGGTTGTCATGCACTTTCCAGCATGACAATGATCCGAAACACACATCTAAGGCCACTGTTGAATTTCTGAAGAAGAACAGGGTGAGAGTGATTCAGTGGCCAAGTATGTCTCCTGATCTGAACCCAATCACCTATGGGGAATTCTGAAGAGACAAGTTGAGCATCACTCTCCATCCAGCATCCAGCCCCCAAAAGAGGTTGTTCTTCAAGAATGGAAAAGGATTGATGTTTCAATATGTCGCCAGCTTGTTCATTCCATGCCTAGAAGACTTGGTGCTGTCCTTAAAAATAATGGTCATACAAAATACTGGATGTAGTAGTTTTTGTTGTGGGGTGTATTCATTTTTGCATCAACTAATTTGAGTAAAACTGAAGATTTTGTAATCTAAGTTATATTATTAACCTTATTCCATGGTTATAGGTCAAACAAATGTTCTATGAAACTCAGTCTTGTCAAAATTTTGGAAATTGTTCTTGTGTTCAGTGAGATATTGATTAAAATCTTACTTTTCAAAGGGGGTGTACTCATTTATGCTGAGCACTGTATGTAGTATATAAATAAATGTTCTTTTGTGATTACAGTTTACCTGTTTTGTTTCTTTTGTTCATGAACATGTGCTTCTGTTTTTGCTCAATTTTGCTAACAGGAATATATATTTTTTCCACTAGGGGGCGAAAGCGCTTTGTGAGTGAGGGTGATGGAGGAGTTATTAAAAGCTAAATGGACAGCAGGAGCTGGCCAGGTCCCCCGCCATTATCACCAGCACAGACACACTCGGCACTCTGGTCTGCGGAGGAAACTGCTCCTCTGGTTTTCTTTTAGGTTTTCTTTACATTTAAGCTGGAAGTTCCTTTTGGAGGAGCGCGATGATGAGGTGCTGCTGGTAGTCAGGTTTATGATTGTGAGCGGGGTTTAATTTGCTTTGCAACAATGACCATGCTTTATTTTTGTGTGTTTCTTTTCAGTTTGCATGTATAATGCATATATGAAGCTCTTAAAGTGTTTAAAAAATGGAAAAAGTTTGACATACAGCGCTTATACACTAAATGCCTGAGCTCAGATACCACTTGTTGAAGATTCTGGGATTGTTTCTGTATCCTGAGCTCCACAGTTTCTGGACCAGTCCATTTTCACAAAGCTTTATTCACTTTCGCCCCCGCTTTGTTGTGTTGGTGCCAAGATGTAAATTGCAAAAATATTTTGGCAAGTCAGATCAATTTAAATCTGGTCAGTATATTTACAATTTCTCTTTATAAAATTGCTGTAAGAATATTAAAAGATTATGCAACTTACATTTATTTTTTATCTAGTGAAATGAATTGGTGGTTATCTAAAATATAGTAACATCACATTAAACTACTGTGATGTGAAACAAGCAAAATATCTAGTAGTACGTTGAATAACTGTGTAAACAATCTCTTAATGATAAATATTAGATATATTGACTAGATTGAAGATACTTCCTCTTGCCATCAAATCATTTTTTGCAGTGTTGGAGCATTCTGAGTCCTGGTTTAATTGGGTTAACTGTAAGACCATTGAGTCGTGATGATTGTTTTACATCCATGTTCTGTACTTGCATTATTCAGATATTCAGTTTTCAGGTGATGATGGTTTTCAGGGTTTTGGTTTGTGTTCAAAAGTCATAAAGAATAGTGACATCAGTGTGGGTGTGTAAGGCTGCTGACTTAATCTGACCTTCACTGCAAATATCTCTGCAAGAGAAATCATTCTAATCAGTACTTCTCATTAGGAAATTGCAATAAGAATATTATGAGATTCAGCCTCATTCTAGTCCGTTTTACTTGTTTTTAGTAATTTTATCTGGTGAAATTCTTACTCTATTGGCAGATGTCGCTTGTTTTGAGTTAATGCTTAAAACAAGCAAATATTAGACCATTTTACTAGATACAATTACTTAAAACAATAAGTAGGTTGAATAAGAATCAAAGATGATTTCACTTGATATACAGTATTATGTAAAGTGTTTTGTAATTGCTATATGCTTATTTAACACATCCTCTATAGGCAGCATACTTAAATATGACGTTTTCTGCTTAATTTTTATTTACCGAATAACATACCGTGGGGGGAAAAAGAAATAAGTAAAATGTGGCCTGTGCCTAAACATTTGCAGTTGTCGTGTTGGGTTTTATTTTTCCAACATGTTATTTTCAGAAAGGGAAAAAATGTGCAAGTCATACACTAAAATTTGCAGTAATGTGTTCTCTGTACAGGATGTGTAACCTATTGGCAATGAGAAACTTGCATGAGACTAATTTTTTGCAGTGTAAGCATGCCGTCAGAACCAAAGTAACATCACACACCCCCGCTATTTTTTTATTTATTTATTTTTTGGTATTATTTTGTTTTTTTTCCTCTGCCCGGCTGAGTGCTTATTAGATAAACAGTGACACAATTTCAGTCTGCCACATGAGTGTAAATAAACAAACTGTTATTAATGAACAGTAGTCATCTTTTGTGTAAAACAGCCAGCGCTGTTTCCTCAGGTACACTCTGCAACATAAAGGTTTCTGGTTCTTGGCTTAGACAAATGGTTCTACGTTTAATTGGTATATACCCTTTCAATTATGTGGAGGCTCCTCAAATGTCTCATTTACAAAATCTTTACAAATTTTAAAGAACCATCTGTTCAAAGAGGGGAAGTAAAAGTGGTTCTTCTATAGCATTACTCCAAAGAATCTTTTTTGGACACCTTTATTTTGAAGAGTGTGTTGTGGCAGGCTAGTTGATTTGTCTGTTAATACTGTTCTAATTGTAACCAGAATTTTTGTTGCTTTTTTTTTGTGGTATTTTTGTACATAAACCCCACCGTTACATCTCTCTGTTCATACACATTCAGAGCAAAAGCATTATTTTTTGATCAGCCAACTGTCTGACTCTCAGCGATGAATATACAGTACATTTTGACACTGTAATTATTGCAAAAAATGAAGAAAAACAATAAAATGTGGTGGTTTATTCTTTCCTAAACATAGAAAATTACAGGATAATGTAGTTATGGATTTTGGTCAGTAGGCTTTGTTTGTTTTGTGAGAATTAGGAATGTTTTAGAGCTAAAGTCTTAATTAAAAAATTCAGTGTATGGGAGTCTAAATAAACTGCGCTGAGGAATTTTGTTTATCAGAACGCAGAAGCCGAGCCTTAAGCTACACTGAAGTGTTTAACAGGGAGTTGCCATCACAAAAAAGGTTTAACTGTTCCTGTATGTTCAGTTTTACCAAGTCTTAACATGCCCAAAGCCACGGTTCCCAGGGTTAAAGGCGAACATCAGTGTGCCTCTAAAGAACAACAGGCTCACAGTAGGAAAGAAAATGGCTCTATATAGAACCATGAACACCCATAGAACCCTTTGATTAAATGATTCTTTGCATCATTAAATAGTTCTTCAGATTGATGGAGAACGCATTTTAAATTCTACATAGCACCAAAAAAAGGGTTCTTCTATTGTTACTGGCTTGACATTGCAAAAATAGAAGAACACTATAATATATATATTATGGCTATCATGTTGATCTCACTGTCAATTAATGTAGAATCAAAAAAGTTTCTCACTATTGTTTATTTTGATTACCTTTGCCAGTTTTACTACATCATTAGTATGCATTAGAGCATAGCAGAAAAAAGGTGAGAAGTTGCTGAAGCCTGATATGAGCTGCAGTGAATAGTAGAACTGGACTGGCCTTGGTCTAAGGAGACAACTTCAGTTGTGTAGTGTCCCTCTTGCTGCACAGGGAGGGTTTAACGCCCTAAAGATTAAAAAAAGCATTATTAAAACAAGGGTGGCCTTTGGATTAACTCTAATGCAGTGACTTTAAATCACAAGTTGTTTTTTAGACTGAAACAAGTTTTAGTCAATTTTAATTGAAATTAACATAGCACAAGTAGGTTAAATATATTACCATATTTTTAATGGTAGTAGCAGTAGAAACTGGAGTTGCAGGACCTTGGGTCACCTAACACAAATAAACAATGTTAAATAAATAATCACAATAAATTTGTATTCTTATAGTAAAACAACCTGCAACACTAGATTGTTTTCATAAGGATGAAACACATAGTAATACTACAGGAATTAGAGTAGAATATCCTAAACCTATCTTCCAGTGAAACAATTCTTACTGCAGTGAAATAATGACCACAGTAAAGATAAAAGGGGTGTGGGTGTGCGTATACCGTAGTAACGTCTCCCGCTGGGCGCAACAGCCAGTTACTGATAGAGTGCTAAAGAGCAAGATAAATGAGGCAAAAATTCAAATATATTACTGTAGAACATTTTCATAACACCAAATATGCCACCCAAAAGCTTCTGAATCCAGCTAATCAGACTCACTTTATTAGCTGAATACATGTTAATGAGGAATAAGATGTTTGTTGACATAGACTTCCATTACTTGTTATCTACATTAGCCTTGAAGCACCAGGGCAAAAAAAATGTACTCAAATTAATGCTTACATAAAAAGACAATGCGTAAAACTCTCGCTGTAGATCATCACAACTGTGATGTTATTTGCGAGAACACACAACCTAACCTAGTGTTCTATTGCTTTCCAAGCTACAACAGTTCTGCAAAATAAATAAAAATGGCAAGCTCCAAACATTATATGAAATGTGTTTTAATATTGGCAGTTCTTTGCTCCAAACAAGGCTTTTTAATCAAAAGCATGTGTATAAAGCGTGTGTACTGCACCTTCACTCGAGCTTTTCCTGCTGCTGCGCCGCCCTGCTGGAGGTTCAGTCCAGCTACAGGTATAAGCTGAGAGAAAACACACACAGTCATCATCATCAGCTAATGCAGTTAACCACAGCCATTGACTAATGTTCCAGAATGATCTCTATTGTGTAAAGCTGTGCGTGATGACTCATCTTGCTGGTTTGGTGGTGTTACCTGAAGCTGTGGACTGTTCGCCAGCTGGCTGTTACCTGCTCCAATAGCCTGTGGTAGTACAACAAACAGTGGAATAATCTAGAAAACAATGCAGGACTATTAGACCTATGTTAAAGCTATAATTTGGCTAAAAGTTTACTTCTTTAGTTTTAGCACTAGAGCTACAAGGCTAAATGTAACTAACAAGTGATATAAGTTCATATCCCTGTAATTTGCATGGTGCTAGCTGCGTGCCTAAATTATCACACTAGCCTCAAACCGTGTCGAGGCATTACATAATCTTAAAAAACTTGCTTATGTGGTCTCTTATGCTGCATGATTTACTGTTATCTAAAACATGAAAAAGTTGGGCAAACCTCAGGCTTCAGGTTGGTTGCTGCTGCTTTTATCTATGTGACATGCTTTTTAGTATTTTTATGCATAACAGTCATACATTTTAAAAAATAAAGGTTTTCAAATAATTCTAAATCTTTAGAACCTTAATATGTTCTTTTAGACTTTAAAAAGGTTCTTCTTTTAACTAAATAACTGTAAGGTTTTATAGGGAACCCTTTCACACTATGCAATTCGTGGGGTATAAGCTCCCATTACATGTTGGCTACATTAGCCTAGCAACTCCAGTGTAAAACGCACCACGTCACTTTAATGGTTTATACTAATGTCCTACATATGTGAGTATAATCCAACCCTCAGACTAATAATACAAATACTACTATGATAACACTAATATATTACATCTACTAATACTATATAAATACTACACAAATAACACTAATACTATATAAATACCACTAATACTACTAATATTAACACTATTATGGTCAAATGTAAACCCCACTGACGGGCTGAGGGGCTTGTCCCTGAGGCTGGGGATTGCCATCTTGCTGTGGCAGAACAGGAAATGCTATAGGAAGTCCTTGTGCTTGAGGAACAGCATTCTGACCAATGGGAGCAGGTGCCTGTTGAACGAGGACCAACTACAAGAAAAAAGGAAAACGTTTTTAAAGAAATGAACTTCCCACTGCCCATATTTGCATGCACCAAATACACACTGCCTATCCAGAGTTTCAGGCCACATAATCTTCTTTTGAAATTTTAATTTTCTTACTTTGTATCTTCGACACTCAGCTTCATGTTCATCAGAATGTCTTCCTTCATATGAAGACCAGCCTAAATTATGCTTATTTTGCCTATGATTTGGCAGTGTTTTTTTTTCCAAACTGTTGTTAAAAGTGCATATTTAAACAATTTTGGCCCAAAGGTGGTTTAAACTCCTGAAAGGTTTGAGTGCTGATGAGTGCTGACATCACAGCAAGGGGAAAAAATATGTGGCTGTTTGCTTTATTCCCAAAGCAATGCTGTCACTAATATTGGCAAAAATAAGGAAGATCAGTCTTCTACTGAGACCACTAATCTTTACATTAAAGATCACTAAACAGAAAGAGAGCTGGTTACATTGCCATACCTGTGGGAGAATAACTCCACCTGCACCTCCAGGATTGGCTGCAGTTCTGGCTCCACCTCCATTTGCAGTAGCCCCAGCAGCAGCCTGTCATACATAAATGCACATAGACAATCTGACATACTATCATCTTTTCACTACATAGCAAAATGTTAATAACAGTGATGCAACATTGTTGCAGGTTTCATGCAAGATTCATCTAAAAAAAGGAACACTCCAACCAAAATTAAAATTGCAACAATTAGTAAATCTGTTGTACAACATGCTTGCTGTCCTCCTACAGTGAAGACTCCAGAGTGAGATTTTCCGACTTAAAGACTAAGAAAACCCCCTTCCGATGATGTTCCCTTATGGTGGGGTGGACTTTTGAAAACCTACAGCTGCTTTGGGCTGGAATTTTCCACTAGCTGGCTAATATAGAAGGAATTAACTACTAACATTACTGCTAGGTAACCAAACATCACATATGTTTTTCTAGCATCTACGTTAGTGGATTTCCCAAAGGTTTTATGATGAATTTGCATAATGCATGCTGGGTATTGTAATGAGAGAACAATGATAAAAGAAAACAGGTTATGAAAATGTTATAAAACCATGAATTCTATCAAAGCAATGAGGCAGAGGGATAGAATGCATCATCACAGAATACTGTATAACAGGGCAAATATCATATTTAATGCTAATTTTAGGCTGGAATGTCCCTTTAAGTATGATCATGATTTACAAAGCAGTTACACTGGAGATAAAACTTTTCACTTTATATTTAATAACCCACATTATTCTACAGTCTCTAGAATATACAGTAAAAGAACTAGATACATTAAACATATGCTAACCTGAACCAAAACTCCAATCAAACTCGCTTTTCCAGAGTAGAGGCAGTTGACTTGTGTAGGAATAGAATAGAATAGAATAGAATAGAATAGAATAGAATAGAATAGAATAGAATAGCGGTGTTTTTATTTGGTACCTCAGAGCTTCCTGATGAAGTACCAGCTTCCGCCTGAACTCAAACAGAAGAAAAACTTTTTTTTAGCATTTAGGTAAAGGAGTAAACATCTGACTAAAATATGACCTTTTAACTCTTAAGAAAATCTTAAACTATGATTTTCCCTCCTTTTACTGTCTGAATTCGACTAAGTATACAAGATTAGCAAAAAGTGTGAATAAGCACAATCATAAATAAGTGGTATTTTAAATTCACCACAATATCAGATCATGATAAAATGTAGTCATAATACCATAAACTGCATCTAAAAAGAATCAAACACTGTACAACTTACCATAACAGCAAGCGTTTTAAAAATAATCCACCATAAACAAATCATGATGAGCTGTAAGAGACTGTAATTAAAATTCAAAATATTGCTACTTATAAATGCTTGAAATATTATATTTATATAATATAATATAATATAATATAATATAATATAATATAATAAATGGGTTTAAATACTGCAGAGTAAACGTAGTCCCTCAGTGCAGGTGAGTTGATGTGTGTGATGTTGTGAAGAGTTTCAGTTTTTAAAGGTTGACTCAAACCACAGCAGATTACACTCTGTATTTTCTGGTTTTGCAGAACAGTTGATAATGTAATGGTTCATACCTGAGTGCAAAAACGTAACGGTTTAATAACAGACTCTAAAGGCTAAAAAGTGACATCACTGTGGATCGTACAGTAACAGAACAGCAACCTACTATTACAGTACACACACACATATTGTGATGTCATGTTTGACACAATGCTTACCTGTGCTACAGTGTTGTTGTTGTTGTTGGGCTACTGCTAATTGGTTTCATTTATAGCACCGTGACAGCAATACTGATTCTCTACAGTAAAAGAACCTTTGTTCTTTTAAAATAACACAGTCACATTATCATTTCATTTACTATTATATATTTACTTACTACTTACTTTTTAGTTCTGACCCAATATAACCCTTACTGTGTGAAACTTAATAATTTCCATTTATTTGGGCTCTAGCCCATCTCTTGTCGTGGTGCAGAGACCACAACCATAAGAGCTAATGATGTTTAAAACCTGCTTATTTTTTGTGTTCTATTTTGTGTTCGAGGTCCACTTATAACATTTGTGTGGTTTTATTTACCAAAAACAGTCACATTTAATTAATGTTAGTTAGGTCATTTTAGTTAATGCTCTGATTGGCTGTCCAGTTACAGTAGTTAGTAGTTAGAGTGAATACATTATCAACAGGCATGATTAGGCAATCAAATCAATTCTCACATTCCCTTTAAGAGCTGTGTGTGCACTGGTATTGCAGCAAGAATAATGGCAGAAGATCACTGTCTTCCTACAATTCCAACAGTACAACATTTTAGTTTTTGTCTCTAATGACTTGTTACTTTTGTAAAACACAAAAAAGATAAAACACTATTCATAAACAATATTATTTCGTACATTTTATTGTAATCACAATAAACAAATGAACAATAATAGCTATTGTTGTGCCATGTGGATGAATGAAAAGGATAAAAAAAAAAAATAAAGAATGGCGTCTTGGCCTAGCCAATCAGATTTTAGTTTTGTTAGACATTCCATTTGTTTTATTAAATAAATAATGATATTGCTACCTATTTATGTAAGTGGGGAGATCTAAGAGAATTTGGACACGTATGTGCTTGAAGTCAGGAAAAAACACTAAATGTCAAACCCCCTGTCTTGCACTCCACCCATGTCATAGCAGTACAATTTCTCATTTCTGGCCATCACAATAGCAAATGAGTGCAACCAAATTAGTAATATGCCAGTGTTACACCACATGAAAATAGAGCCCATAGTGTTACGGTTTATATTTCAATCTTTTCCCACTTGTTTTAAATCTTGTTAAATAAATAGCAGTGTTATATCATATCTATAGTGTTATCTTCTTTACAGCAAGTTGCGTGGTAACACACACACACACGCACACACACACACATATACATAAATATATATGTGTATATATATATATATATATATGTGTATATATATATAAATATATATATATATATATACATAAATATATATATATATATATATATATATATATATATATATCGCTGCTGTCAGACCAAAATGACATAATTTGAAAATACCTACTGTCCTTTATATTGTGTGTAACATTTAACATGAATGAACCAACAGAAATGGCCCAAAATTGCTTGGTGTCTGGTTCCATTGACTTACATTAAAAGTAAAGTATGTTTTTTCCTTCTCCTGTAAAGTTATCATTTTGAAGAGGTTTTGGTCCAACAGCAGCGATATGTCCAAAACTGTTCTTTCTGTAATTTTGCCTGCTGCACAAAGGGTTAATCCAATGCCATCATTATCCTCACATATTTGAATAATTATATAGCTCATGAGAATGAAAGGGCTGATGGTTAGACAGTGCAGTCAGACCAGATTAACACATCAGTGAAACAGGTACACTGGGACAAAATAATGGAAACACCACAAGAAGAAAAAGGACTTTGAAGTTGCAGATGAATCATATTACCTTTAATACTAGTTAGCAGTATGTGTCAGCTATTAAAGAGGTGAAACAATCAGCACTTTAATATGAGTTTTCACACAAAATGCAAAACAGCCTTGAAAATCATGACACATATACTGCCAGTCAACAGTCTGGATTCATAGAACAGGTTTTATTTCTTTACTGTTTTCTAAATTTTGGAATAACAATAAAGACACTATAAAATATTTCACATGGAATTACTCCAGTTAAAAAAATGGCCTTTTACCAAATAGGACAATTTAGTCCCTGCCCTCCTTCAACACAACACAGCTAATTGGCTAAAATACATTAAGAAAAACAGATATTCAAAGAACAAACTTTTAACATATATTATTACATATGTAGTACTTAAGGAGAAAAAATGATGATGGTTCCAGATCTACATTTTCCAAAGTTAAATTTCACTAAAGTCATAAATTAAAACCACGTTTTAAATAATAAGTAAATAAATAGTTTTATTTTGGACTTACATTCATGCATATGCATCAGTTTGAATATTTATATTAATCTTAAAAACAATTAAAAAAATTTTAAGGATAAGCTTTTAAAACAAAATGACTTTAAGATTGTGAAAAACAGTTGTGCCAGCCTCTGACTGTACCATAGAACTAAAACTGGAAAAATGGTTGCAGGCAGACATAAGCGTACACATAACAACAAAAAACTACAACCGCATGGCATGGCTCACAATAACTAATTGCTAAACAGATCAAATCTAACAAGTATGCCTTGTTTGGAAATCAGCACCAAATATGTGTTATACAGTTGAAGGTACACATGGTTACACATTAAACACATTAATTCTCTAAAATCTGTATTCATTATGAAATTTAAAATAGACATTTTAGCTAGCTAACTAAACAGTTATCTAGCAAGCTAATAGATTTTGCAATTGGGGCTTGCTTGAGGGACAGACTCAACAGAGGTAAAGGTTACATGTACTTTTCTGCAGAAAAACAAGTGATACGGGGACAGGGAAGGTGGCTACAGCACCCACAGATTTCAGGATTGTTTAACTGTCACCAGAAAAAAGTAATAAAAATAATAAAAGAACTGAACTGTTTTATATGTATTTTCAAAGCCTTTAGTATTCATGCACATGCAGGAGAAATGGGCAGAAGAACTTGGGTGACTTTGACATGGGCCACATTTTTATGGCCAGGTTACTGGGTCAGAACATCTCTGAAATGATAAGGCTTATAGGGTGCTCCCAGTCAGCAGTTGTGAGAACCTACCAAGAGTGGTCCAAGGAGGGACAAATCACAAACCAGCAACAGGGTGTTGAGCACCAAAGGCCCATCGATGCAAGGAAGATCATCTGGTCCTGACCGACAGAAGGGCTGCTGTGGCACAAGTCACAGAAATATTTAATGCTGGCTAGAGGAGGAATGTGTCACAACACACAGTGCATTGCACCCTGCTGCATATGGGGCTGCGTAGCATAACCTACATCACTTGGATAGCTGGATAGATACGTGTGTACCATTTACCTGGTAAAGTGACGGCACCAGGATGCACTGCGGGAGGAAGACAAGCCAGTGTAGAGAGTTTGATGCTCTGGGTGACATTCTGCTGGGAAACCCTGAGTCTGGATATTTATGTGGATGTTAGTTTTTAATGTGCCACTTACCTAAATCTAAATGTTGTTGCAGAACAGATCCCCCCTTCATTGCAATGGTACTCCCTGATGGCAGTGGACTCTTTCAGCAGGATAATGCGCCCTGCCACACTGCACAAATTGTTCAGCAATGGTTTTAGGAACATAAAAGAATAGATCAAGGTGTTACCCTGACTTCCAGATCCCCCAGATCTCAATCCAATCAAGCATCTGTGAGATGTTCTGTAACAACCAGTCCAATCTGCAGCAGCTCCACCTCGCAACTTACAGGAGTTAAAGGATCTGCTGCTTATGTAGCACAGGGCACTTGCTGAGGTCTTGTAGGGTCCATGTGTCAGAGCTGTTTTGGCAGCATGCAGAGGACCAACAGCATGTTAGGCAGGTGTTTATAATATTTTGGCTCATCTGTGTATGTGTATACTGTATTTTTAGTTTGTGTACTATTTATATATTTTCAGAGCCTGCACTTTTGTTATAACCCAGTCTATCTGGATTTGGATATGAGGTTTACCAGCTATTTAAAATAATTATTGATGAATCCTTTTCTTGAAATGTTTATTTGCTCATAGCAGAACGAAAACTAATCTAGAGCCCTAAAGAAAGTCTTTCCAAAAATTACAAATGCTCACCAGACTGGGTTTTTCACAGGCCATGTGTTGTGTATTAATATGAGAAGACTACTCAAAACTATTCAGTTTTCTCATCAGAAGAACCTGCAAGTCTGGTGCAAAGGCGCTGGTCAGGGTTGGTCTTTTTGCTTCCCAAAAGTAGGCAGACACCTAGGGCCCCCATGAGCTGAAGGCCTCATGAAAATACAGATTAGATATGCTTTATGTGTTTATGTGTAGCATGCGGTAGAAAAGTGCCAAAAAGTCATTGTTTCAGTGCTCAGCGTTTCTCAGTAAACTGCATATGCACATTTAGGCTAGCCCTAAATGGTTCTGAGGCACAAAAAACAAAAGATGCCTTCTCTTGTACCTCTATTTCGCTCTTGTATATCCTGAGCACAGAAGCTAGGTCTAACTTCCAGGCCAAATGCATCCTGATACAGGCCACATGCATTCTTGTCACCTTTTGTAATTTAACTGCCTTCCCATCTTTCACATTAAACCTTTTGCACAAAACAAATGATATTAAAATAAACCAGTCACATTTCTACATCAATGTAATGAGCATAAGTACACACTTTCGGTCTGGTGTGTTCACTGCTAATATTACCGCTTTTCAGCTTTGAGGCTTAAGCAAAGCCTAGAGGTAATAAGTGGACAATTTTTAAAACTGGTTTCATTTTCAAACAAGGCTGCTGTGTTGTAATTTTATCCTTGTTTTTTTTTTTCTTCAAGCAGACAAATATAGAACAGAAAAAGGCACAGAATAAAGGTCTTTGTTAAGCTTCAAATGTGAAGATTGTACTGTAATCTGATCTTCTGTCACTCAGAACCAGTCTCTCACATATTATTTATTTTCCTTTATAAGCGCCTTCTCTTTCTTTTTCTCTTCATGTTTATGTTTTTAACCTTCTTGCCATTGTTAAAAAATCAATACATCATCTTAAAAATGACCTATGAAATAATCACCCATTAACAGCTGGCCTGTTTCTTTGAACAGAGTGTGAAGAGTGATCCTGTGTGTTCAACAAATGATGCAACTAAACTTCAGTTTGTTGATATTGAAAGTTAGAGAAAATATGTTTCCCACTATAAATTTTTATTAATCATGTTGACAGTTTCCCCCAAGGCTATAACAGTCATGTTATTTATGCTGGTATGCAGTAATGAATCTGAAAAAGTAATTTACTTTCTGGAAAACAGGGCATAATTATGCAAAGATGGACTGAACTGGCTTAAAAAGGGCACATATATTTATTATCTAAAAAAAAGCAAGCATTTGTAGATACATTCTGAACAGATATCCCGAGTGCTTGCAATTTTTGTGCTGTCATACGACACCATTTAAGAGTGTTTATTTCTTTGTGATTTATATTTTAGCATTCTGTTAGTCATCAGAACGAGAAGACTGGGCTCTCAACGTTTTTAGGTTTCAGTGAGGGAGGTTCTCCAGCCCAGCCCAGTGTGCTCTCATACTTTAAAAGGAAAAAAATACTAAGGATCCATTTTGCTCCAAGCGTTTCGTATTAATCCTCAATGAGTCACAGAGGAGTTGTCACTGCCACTAGAATAAGAAAATCTGGTTGAGTGACTGCTTTCACAATCACTGAAGTCTACTGATGATCTGATTTTGACTCAACTGTCAGATTAGCTGCAAAATCATGTTATAACTCCAAAATTATCCTGGACAGGGTGGCAGAAAGGATCTCAAGTGTTGCTTGAGATACAAAAATACATGCTTTGAATACAAAATATACCATTTGTCTTTGTTCAGTATCAGATAATGTTTAGTAATACTTAAAACATTACTCACATGCACACTCACATTGAAGGTATGCTACACAGTACCTTGTAGGGCACAAACTGTGTCATGTCAAACTTTGTCTTTATTACAGCTTCCATTGTTTTCGGGAAGTATAAAAATATTCAAGTATTTTGCACACCTCCAAAACAAAGTAACGGCTTCTTGAAAGGTGCAAATTCGTTCAGACTCATAGTGTTATTTTGTCACAGTAAAAGGACGGACCGAAACACCAGTAGACTTTTGCTGAAACTTTTTTTCCTGAAAGTACTGTTTATCTAAGAGTGGTCTACCACATCTTGCGAGTTGTCTGGAGTCTTTTGATGACATTTTCACTTATTTTCCTTAGCGTTCAATCTTCCATATACAGGTGGATTATTTCATATATCCAGGAAAATGAACTTTTTGATGGCTATTTTGCTCAAAAAATGTATGCAAAAAAAATTAACATTTGAGCAAAGTATTTTAATGCTTTTATGCAAAATGTTTTGGTCACTGGTGTGACATTTATTATTATTATTATTATTATTATTATTATTATCAAAGTAAGATCAGCAGTGTGACGTTTCAAAACTTTAAATGGGAAGTTCATATATTGTCCATATATCTGTTATTTTCTGCACGTCAGACTTAGAAACCTCTGCGTGTCACCTGTGTTACACTTTCCGCAAAATCAAATAGGATCAGATTTGCTGTGGTTTATCGCAGTTCATGACTGCATTCAATCTGATTTTAGACAGGAAAATAATCAACACCCACTGTACAAAAGCAGATGTGCCTGAAGCAGAGAGTGTGCTAAAATCAGGGCGAGTGCTGTCCTCCGTTCCGCTTCCCTGAAACCACAAACCAGTCTTCTGATTACCCGACCGGACTGCTTTGTTTGCTGAACCTTTTGTGGCAGGAAAACAATAACGGTAAATTCGTGCGTAATTTGAGGCAAGTATTGGGTGTGCCTAATTCAGTCCACAGGAATTCTCCTTGCACAACTCACTTTTAATCTCCTTTTTAACAGTATTGTGGCGAAGGAAAAAGTGTTAATGAAGATTTCCGTATCGGCGTGCATTTAGATTTACTTTTCATGTTTCACGTCTCAGAAAATATAAAAGCGAGGACAGGAGCAGAAGGAAGAAACGCTTCTGTGTGTCTGAAGCGCCTGAACACAATGTGGTTTCACTGTCACGTGGTCGAAATGTAAAGATGCGAGGGCTTGACTTATCCACTCTTTGTCTTTTTGTGTTATTGCTCTCACTGAGCGATATTTATCCTCCCATCATCAGTTACGTCAGAACACCAGAACTGTTAGAAACGCCCCGAGCTGCACAATAAAGAATCTGAACAGGTGAAAAATGCAGCAAACCGCTACATCACTAGATCCGCTCTAGTGAAGCGAACTGTGTGTGGAATCAGGATTCAACGAGCTGTTGGGAAATTTGGAATTATCACGGAATGTCACTCACACAAGAGAGAGGGTATATTTCTGTGTTTTCACGTTTTACAAAAGCCTAAATGTTGCATGTTGTCATTCATTTTAATTTGTGTAACCGCGTTGATATCAAAATCAAACCACGTGTTCGATTTTGACGATTCTTAAGTTCAAACTCATGAGTACCTAAAACCTTGTTGATTTCAAACGCATAGGCTACTACATATTGTACTGTAAAATGCACGTTACATCCAGAGGGGTGCCAAACCTATTATTAGGTAAAATATGATTACTGTTATGAAATAATAATCACACATTATTTTGACAGTCCTCTATTTATTATCTAGGTGTAGATTTTGGGTCGAAGTTAAAGTTAAGGCTTGGTAGTTTAAAGTACTGTCTAAGTACTGAGCAGACTTGGATCACCAAGTTATAGGACCATGGGCACAAATGCCTGGTGGGCTAAGGTTTGTTAATGACATCACAGCAGTTTGAAGGCTGTGCAACACCTCTATGGTAGTGCACTAACTGCAATATATTTAGTTTATTTATTTATTTTTTTTTTGCTGTAAGAATGGAGGAATGTTTTTGCACATTCTCCGACCAAGCTGCATAGTCTTGGGCTTGTGTTATACAAAACTAAAATTTTAAAATAAAGCTGTTTAAGATGTTCTTAAAACAAGCTTATTGATGTATTATTATTCATGTTAAGTATGAGAGCCTAATGTAAAGTTAATTATTTGTCTTCTATTTAAAAACAAATTTAAACTGTGTTAAACTATACTAGCCAAAAAGTACAAAGATTAAAATCCTTCTTAACTGGCCAAAAGAATACTGTTGTAGTATTATTAATGCTATCATTGTCTTCTCATCCATTTCATCTTGAAGACACTGTGTTGACCTACCCTAGCTGCATAAAGACAATAGCATGTTGCTAGACCAAACATGTCCCCTGCTAAGGTATGATATGAGGTTATAGCCTATTGTTGACAGCAGTGCAGTCATCAGACATACTGTCCATAAAAGCCATGGGATTTTTACTAGTTACAACTCTGGTTAAATCTCAGTTTGGCTAAGTATAAGTGCCTTGTGTGCTATTACCTTTACTTAAAGTTCTAGTGAATAATAGCGATAACCATTAAACTGTATTGCAATTTTTTGAGTTCACTTTATTTGATAGTTCTTTGCAAAGGGGGAAACAGGGTTTTGCTTCCCTGTTTATATTGCCTAAACAAAGTAGTAATAAAAATATAAATTAAAATATTAAAGAAATAAAAAAGTATTTTAAATAATAATATTAAATAATATTATAAAATAAGAAATAAGAAATATTTCCGTGACAAAGTGCTATTTTTTTGACTGATTAAACTCTTCTTATCTTTAGGTGATGTGTTCATTGATTCTTAAAAGACAAGTTCCAAAAAAAAAAAGGTATTGATATAATCTACATCAAAACTGTATTAATATTTCCATTTGAGCTTACCTTTTTATTTTTAATTACAGAAAAATCTCTCTGTTTCTGTATGGCAAAGCACGAACTGCAGCAAACTGCATATTTTTCACTATGGGTAAGAAAACTTTTTAGGCTTCAGTTTTTAGGAATAAAAATCTTACTGTATGTGTAAGATAAATATGGGTGTTTCTGCAACTACTGGCACCTTTAAGTCCCAGGGATGGGCTTTTAATAAGTTTACATTAAAATATTCTTTGAAACTTTTTACCATGGTGCCATCACTTATTTTGACTACTGTATTTACTAAAATTGATTTTACCTTGGTCCCAGACTATTAATTGTAAAACACGAACACCTGTAGTAAAAACATCAGTTTTAAAAGTTTTTTTTTTTATTTGAACCTCTAAAGAAAAAGTTAAATTAATGTAAACCTTTTCAATATTCAGTGTATGAAAGTAAATTCTATTATTTTAAGGCAGATTACCATTTTTCTTTGGTCGTGCTGTCATTTCCACCACAGCCCTCAATTTTGCCATTAAATAAAGTTTGTTCAAAAGTTAGTATGCTTGGTCACCAATGGAACAACATCAAATATTGAAAACATATCAAGAGCAGAATATTAAGAAAAAGCAAGGTAAATGACAATACCACTTGTAGATCAAAACTGTTCATGTTTCTATTTAAGCATTGGTCCTTGTAGCAGGGCATGTGCTACCCCGGGCTCAAGGAGGACCCTGGAGGCCATATTTTATTTGACCAAAATAAACACAAAGCAAACAACACAACCAACGCCCGAGAGTGTGCAATTGGCAATGACAAAATTAGGGGAAAACTGGGTAAAAATGAACAGAAAAAGGTAAATAAAATGAATGGTGGTGATAATGACAGAATATAGTGAAACTGACAGGAAACTCTTTTAAACTTAAATTTTAAGATGCATTAAAGCCAGACTTAAAAGATAATGTCTGATATTAAAATACTAAATTAGAAAAAAGTGCTATGATATCACAGGGAGCATTTTTAAAGCTAAAGAAGTCAACAGCAGAACAGTCAAAGGCATTCGGTGAATTAGTGCTGTCTGCATGCATGTGTCATATAAATTTTTTAATTTTCCTCTCTTAGTGCTTTGAGATATCTATAAAATGTAACATATCATTTTGCTAAAACAAAAGACATTTAAAAGTTCAGTTAGTTTCAATTGGACCATACACAGTCATTTCCACTATGTACACTTAAGTGTCAAGTGTTGAAGAATCACCCATACATAATGTCTCAAAAATTTATATTTAGTTTTGTAATACATTTGAAATGAAACTTATTTAACTTACTTAAAAAAATTGAAAGAAATTTTCACATATATTTAATTATTTTACCTCTTATCTACAGTAATTATCATGTGGCAAATCAGTGCAGCACAAGAGAGCACAACTAATTCAGAAAATATTACAGCCAAGGAGACAGAAGCAAAAAACATAGAAGCTATCACAACAGCAATAGAGATGTCATCGACACCCACTCCAGAAACAACATCAGACAATCAAACCATACTTTCGACAGTACCGACTATAGATGTAGGATTGACAGCTCAGCAGATTTCCACATTTGAAATGTCAAAAATAGCATCTACACCTGGAACAAACACAGCAGAAACGAAACCAAATAATTCATTGCCCAACACTGCATTACCAACGATTCAAAGCACAATTTCCACAATAACTTACACAGATGTAGAATCAACAATTGCAGGACGAACAACTCAGTGGTTTGAACCACCAGTAAATTTAACAACAGTCAATATGCCTGAAAGTACCACAGAAGTGACTACAGTCATGCCTTTATTGTCCACCACTGCTTCTGGACCAGCTTCTTCTTCAGCCAACAGTGGTGAGTCTGTGTCAGTGTCAA